>NW_008351958.1:4721465-4780017 GCF_000622305.1 Nannospalax galili | reverse complement strand
TTTAATGGTATCAAATAATCAAATTTTGGTCTCAGTTGCTTTGTCTATAAGTCTTTTTTTTACATTTTTTGAATTGTATCAAATATATTTTAATTTGGTTTTAGAATTTCAAGATTTCATGCATTTACTTTCAGGCACTGGGGAGTTTGAGAGCTGATTTTAATCATTCTTTGTCACATTAATCAACTGTCATTATGAATGTACAATTATGATTAAGGCTCAGACCTTTCCTTATGGATTCTAGTTTGGGTAAATTTTTGAAAGCATCACTTATGGAAAAATTGGCATATTGCTGTAAACTTAGGTGCCACGGGGGCAGGGAAACATAGGCCTTCATTCCTAGCATGGGGCTGGAGGCAAACTTCTACAGGTGGTCCAGCCTGAGAATCAGAGACTATGTGGATATTTTCCAGAAGACGGGGTACATTACCAACCTGTATTTGGGGGTATGCGATGTGGTCTGCTATGTGGGGATGCTGAGTAATGAGCAGGGGTATTATCCCAAGGATAGGGGAGTACTGTTAGTACAGAAAAAATGCATGGTTATATTTAGAAAGCTCACTCTGGGCACAGGTAGGATAGGGGAAGCAAGCGGTAGTAGAGCCAGCAACAGATGAAATAGTCACCTGCTAACTACTCCCCAAGGTAAGAGCCCACAGTTGAGCTGTGCAATGGCAGTAGTGAGTGAGAAGGAAAGAATGTGTGGGAGAGGGTCCCATATACAGACCTACAAGGATTGTCTGAGTGGTTAAGTGGGTGTGGGAAGAGTCAGTGACTCCCCAGGTCCTGGTTGTTCAGCTGGGTAAATGGGAGCACTGTCAGAAGGACACTGAATTTTCTTTTTTTCTTTTTTCTTCTTTCGTTTTTAATTTTTTTTTTTAAAGCAAGGCCTTTCCACCTGCCTCTATCTCCCAAGTGATAGGATTACAGATATTGATCACCAGGCATAGCAAGATTTGGATTTTTGACTTCTCAGATTTCTAAGTGATAATGGGGAACATGGACCTCAGGGAAATTCACACTCTACTTCCACAGCTCAGGTCCTAAATTTAAGGAACTAAGATATTTATAGAGCACACAAAGAGGAATTCTGTGTATGTGCTACTAGACACAGCTCTTTCTAAAAAGCACAAGTCAAGCAGTTTTCACATTGAGTCACTAGGAATCTGTTGCCTATGACAATGCAGTTCAGGTATAGGATTTCTATTCTTGAATTTGCTTTCTAAGATTTAGGCTCCGGGGATCTACCCAATGAGCAAAATCTTTTTGATTGTTTCGTTTTTCTTGGCAACACACTGGAACAAAATACCACTTTTGCAAATTATTATGGTATATAAGTATCATTCAGCAAACATTTATTTAGTGCCAGCTCTGTCCAAACATGGCATCAAGGCATAGGAATACAGAGATAACAAGAAACAAAACTTGTTGCTAAAAGCAAATACCTAGTCCAGTTTACAGCACTGTTGTGTATCTAGCAGGTGCTTTGGGGCAATGTGCTAGAGGGGACCCCTCCTAGGAAGTAATTGACCCAGCCTCAGCAAGTTCGTCACAGACACTTTAGTCTGCACAGGCAGCTGTCTGCCAGCGATGCCTTCATGTCAGACCATCTCTTATTATCTAACCTCTCTTAAATGTTTATGGGCCATGCCAGGTATAAGTGAAGTAACTGAACAAAATGTCTCTTAAAAATATATGAACTTGATCATTATAATCTTGGTAATTAAATTCTTGTATATGTGTATGCAGGGTGCATGTGTGTGTACGTGCATATAAGAGGCCAGAAGTCAACATCAGGTGTCTTCCTCAATTGCTCTCCATGTTAGTTTTTGAGACATGGTTTCTTACTGAACCTGGAGTTTTCTAATTCAGCTAGAATAGCCAGAAAATCCCAGGGATCATCCTATCACCACCTCCCCTCCTGAGATTACAGGTGTGAGCTGCTGTACCTAGCTTTAACAATAGTGCTAGAGATCCAAATTCACATCCTCATGCTTAACTCAGCAAACACTCTACCAGCTGAGCCAGCCCTCAAGCCTTAATAATGGGATTCTTTAATAGAAAATATATAAACTGTATGAAAATTTTATGCAAAATGAAATGCCTTGTGGGTTCTTTCAAAAGTGAATTCGGAGCTGAGGAGATGGCTTGTGGTTGAGAGAGCATCCTGCTCTTCCAGAGGACCTGAGTTAGGTTCCCAGCATCCAGGTGATTCAACACCATCTTCTGGCCTCCACAGGAATCTGCACATACATGGCAAACACCCACAAAGACACACACACAGACAAAATAAATAAATAAACTTTTAAAAAGTTTTAGATGCTCTCCCTGTAGCTGGCCTGGAACTTGCTATATAGACCAGTCTGGCCTCAGTCTCCTAGTTCTTGATGATATGAAGAGCTGAAATACACACACATGAGTGTGAACTGACTCTGTATTTAGATTATTTTCACCTAAGGTAATACCATGTGCATTTTCCTGTTACATAATCTTCATTTCTAAGTGTATACGTGGCATTCTACCACGTCTTCCTCTTCATTTAACTGCAGAGCATTAGCTTGTGCCTAGTTTTTGTTTGTTTGTTTGGAAATCCCTATGTAGACCATCCCAGGCTGGCCTCAGTCTCTCACAGAGATCTGCCTGCCTCTTCCTCCCAAGTGCTGGGATTAAAGGTGTGAGCCATCATGCCCAGCAAAGTAATTTTTTTAATTTAGTGAATTAAATTATTTCTTCAGAGTTTGTTAGATTCCATTTTGAGGGGTAGTGGGATTCTTTTAGCAGGATTTGTATACGGATATTTCAAAATCGCCTTTTGGAAGCTGGCTTTGTAAATTAATTTTTGATGGCCTTTCCAGATGAGGAGGCAGCATAGACAACACTAAAGGTTAACCCCTAAGTGACGATGCACTAGTGCATGCCCCTCCTTCTGGTTTGAGGATAGTCACCTAGGTGATACCATTTGGCCACATATAGAACCCACAGGTCTTAAGTAGTTACCTGGTCCCTCAACTCTGGCATGACTTTGACATTTGTCATCCCATCTAATTCCCATGGCAATCATGAATCTGTACAATATGGAGAATTAGACAGTCAGAAAACAACTTTGTGATAGATCTAGTCTGGATCCAAAGAAACATAACATCAGAGCCCAAGCTCCTTACCTCCTAGGAGTTTTGAGAATTAGGGTAGGAATTTTTTCTTAAAACCATGTATGCTCCTCAGGCTCTAAAGGACAGTAGTGTTGCCAGTACAAAACAACCCTCACCTCAAAGGGAATAAGAGATCATCTATTCTTAGCCAAATAAGAGTGACCATGGCCCAAGAACACAGGTTCAGATTGCCTTGAAAGACATGTTCCATTGCGGAGGCAGTTACATGAACTTTTATTAATTATAAGGGAAAAAGTCATAGCACATTTACCAAATACGTTGGTGAAAATTATAGAAAAGGATGACTGCAAAGTGGGGGAAAACTCGGCTATAAGTTCCAGATGCTATCTGATGGCATTCTCTGCTTTTGGATTGATGGAAGCTAGTGGTCTGCTAAGAGTACTTTTCAAAGTCAGAAAGATATTAGTTCAGATACAGAGGTGGGCTGTGAGTAGCTATTAAGGGATCTAAAGTAGCCTAAGAACACTTGGTTCTGGATCTACAACATTCCTATTCTCTACAACTATGAGGTTGTAATCAGTCACTCAACCTTGTAGAATCTTCAACACAAGGTCTGACTTTTTTCTGGGAACATGTTCCATTATAGACCTCATCTTGCCACTGCTTTCTTGAATGGATGATATTCTTTCAGCAGTCACAAATATTGCAAACCATAAACAGATGATGTCAATATAATATAATTTTAAGGGGAAAAACTCTGAAAATGCAAAGGAGGGAGGATGAGGGAGGGTGCATGGGACTTGAGTGGAGAAGAATGATGGGAGATGAGGAAGACAGTACATAGTGGCAGGGATGCTCGAGACAGAAGGAAGGAAGGTTCCAAGCAGATGCACTGGAGTGGAAGTTCATGCAAGTGGTGGGATAGTGCAGTTTCGGGGGGAGTAAGTACTGCCTTCCAGAAAAAATACTGCTTCTCCTCTCCTGTGATCCATCACAGGGAGGGCACAAAAGTTCCTCCTCTTCTGCCCAGTACAGAGTGAACATTTCTTTGGATGAGGCCCAGAAATTTGCACTTTGTGTGCTTCCTAGGATAACTCAGGCACACTAAAATTTGGCAAGTAGAGGTTGAGTTATGTTGAAAGACAAGATCTGGAAGGTTTGCAGACTGAGCCTTCTAAGGGATCTGAGCAGGAAGCCATCTGCCCTTGAGATGGGTGGTCTGACTGATTTTTTTGGAGGAGAGATTTAAGTAGAGCAGAGAGATTTAAGTAGAGCCAAGGCTGAGGGCCTTATCTATAGAGAAGGTTGTTTGTTTTTTTGTTTTTTTTAAATAGTGTTTGGGGTTTTTTGTTTGTTTGTTTTTTGCATGTGTGCTTATATTTGTATTTTTTAAGAGTACAAAACACGTTTTGTTACTACATTTTCACCCACATACATCATTGTACTTTCCATATACTCACCTCCACCACTATCCCCCGCCCTGCCTCCCACACTGCCCCCAGTACTGTCCCTTTTTCTTTCATGTCATGTGTGTGTGTGTATAAATCTAGAATTGTGGAGATTTTTATAAAGACTTTTGTCAAAGACAGGATACTAAAGACAATGGGGTCTTTAGCAAGACTTGATGGACCAGAAGTAGGGGGTGAGAAACAGAAACAAGTCTAAGATGAGTGTACAATATTCTAAAAGCCCCCATGAGATTAGCAAAAATGTGTATTCATTTCAAGAATATGGGTAGCTTATTTCAAACATACGAAACAAGTTATCAGATCTCTTTTGTCTTCTCAATAAAATGGACCAGATTGCTAGAGAAAAACTGAGTTTTGCCCTCCCCTGCAATGCAAATGCTCTCCCTCCTTTTATCTGGTTTTAAACCTGATGACATAACTACACCAAAGATATTCTTATAGAAACAACACAGTTATCAGTAAAACATCCCTGACATGCTGCTTTTCTAATTCCAGATGTGTCCTCAATCAGAAGTTGGTGGGCAGAAAGGAAAGGGGTCTTATTATATAAACTCTTAGAAACAAGATTATAATTAGGCACATCAAAACTAAAACCTGTTTTGCAGTGTGGCTACAATACTAGTGATTCTTTTTCACCTCAGAATTATTAAATACTTCCATGTTCCACATAATACTAGATCTGAAGGAAAGGAAGCCCTAGCCTGACCCCCACAACAAGCTTAGAGTGGAGGTTATTCAGACAAATTGGAAACAGTTAAAAAAGACCAGAAAGTGATTAGGTCAGCACATGTTTATTAATGTTCTACCTCATACCATAAAGGTTCCAAGGCCAAGGCAGCTTGTGTAAATGTCAAAATGGTTGGTCTAACAGGAATTAAAAGTAAATAGATTGATTTGTTTATAAGGCCATTCCAAAGGTTCCTTTTTACTTGGTGTTCTAGTTTGCTTCAATTACTGTGACAAAATGCTCTGACCAATACCACCTTAGGTAGGAAAGGGTTTATTTTATCGTAACATCTCCTGGGTCACAGTTCATCACTGAGGGATCCCAAGGTAGGAACTCAGGGCAGGAAACTGGAAGCAGGAGCTGGATGGAGCACAGGCCATGGAGGACACTGCTTACTGGCTTGCTCCTTTGGCTTATGCTCAACCTGCTTTCTTATACAACATAGGCCCATCTGCCCAGGGGTGGCACCACCCATAGTGGGCTGGACCCTCCCACATCACTCATCAAGAAGATGCCCCCACAAACATAGCCACAGGTCAGTCCAATGGAAGGAATTCACCAATTGAGGCTCCCTCTACCCAGGTGTGTCAAGTTGACACTAAAACTATCCAGCCTACTTGGCTACATAGCCTAGTAATTTTTGTTTTATGTTATAATATGAACTTTACAGTAAGAACCTTTTTTTTTCTTGGAGTGCTGGGGATTAAATCTAGGGTATAATAAGCAAGCTAGGCAAGTGCTCTACCACTGAGCTACATCCTCAGCCAGTAAAAGTGAGTTAAAAGCTTACTTTCTACTCTTCACTAGATCTGAATAACTTTCAACCCATTGTTGGAATTACTGAAATCTGACTATCAAGTAAGTAGACAATCACTAATATTTAATTCTACAAGTGAAAACAAGAGTAAGAAAAGCATACTTAGGAACTGGTTTATTTGTTTCAGGTTTTTTGTTTGGTTTGTTTGGTTTTTGCTTCAGCATCTATACTCTGTGATTTTGTGGTTTTATAGTTCAGTTACTAACTTCAGTGTTTAAACGTTTTCTTTAAATTGCTGTTTCTGTGTTTGTCATAGTTATTAAGCCTCCACTACATATCTTAAAAATATTTCAAGAGAAACAAGGGAAATCCAACAAAGAGAAGAGTAGAACAGGCACCCTTCCACAACCAGTGTCTAGGTAAACATGCTCGTGTGGGTGCTAGCCCTTAGACATGACTGGTAACGTGTCGTAGATAATGAGGATCCTGGTATAACAGGTGTATCTGGGGCCAGATGGCCTTGGTCGGAATGATATCATAAAGAATTTGGTCAGGGCGGGTCTAATGGTACAGGCCGGTGATCCCAGCACTCAGGCAAAGGCAAGAGGATCGTGAGTTCAAGGCCATCCTGGGCTACATTAGCGAACTCTGTCCCCATAAAAAGTGAACTTCACTAGTAAGCAACGTTTTAAAAAAAGCTAAGGCATGACTTCTCAGAGAGAATGGGAAGTACTGCCAGCTAGGATAGGGATCAGAGACTTGATGGCTTATCTGTGGCCAGTGTCATCCCATGGGCTGTTAGAGTACCTCTGGGTCTTAGTCTCATCATTTGATTCATCTCTCGCTGTTCTGTCAATGTTCCTGAATGGCTCTCATTGCCAACAGCATCTGGAAACAAGGGTTTCCTATGCACAGACCTTCTCTTGCCCCCATCCTACCACAGGAAATATGATTCAGAAAGTTGCCAGGTGTGTGGAGAATGTTACTCCCAACATTTCTAGAATTAATGTTATTGGTATATAGCGAAGAGTTTTCTATTTTGAACTAAAAAATTGGGAGCTTAGAGACACTGGATATAGCCCTGCCATAATATTTAGGCTTGAGCTTCATCCTCACTTTAGTCACAAATGTGCATACAAGAATGCATTGCAGGGCTGGAGAGGTGGCTCAGCGGCTGAGAGCACTGGCTGCTCTTGCAGAGGACCTGAGTTCAGTTACCAGCACCCACATGATGTCTAACAACCGTCTGTAACTCCAGTTCCAGGAGATCCAGTGCTCTCTTCTGGCCTCAGTGGGCATTGCATAACATAGTTGCACTTACATACATGCAAGCAAGACACTCATACACATAAAATTTTTTAATTTTTTTTAAAGTGCATTATGGGGCTGGAGAGATGGCTCAGTGGTTAAGAACACTGTTCTCACAGAAGACCCAGGTTCAAATCCCAGCACCCACATGGCAGCTAACAACGGTCCATAACTCCAGTTCCCGGGGAGATCCGATAGCCTCTTCTGTCCTCTGCGGGCATTGCACGACATGGGTGCACTTACCTACATGCAGGCAGTACACAATACACATAAAATAAAAATTAAAAAAAAAAAAAGAATGCATTACAAGGAGCCTGAGCAAGATGACTGAGCAGGTAAAGGTGCTTACCACCAAGCCTGACAACTTGAGTTCAATCCCCACAGCCCACGTGGTAGAAGGAGAGAACTGATTCCCACAACTTGTTCTCTGACCTACACATGTGCACCCCCCCAACACAATAAATAAATATTTTTTTAAAATCTAAAAGAATGCACCCCAAATCCTTTTGGGTTTTGCACCACCCTGTCAAGTGTATAATCCACCACTCTAGTATTTTGCTTTGCCATGTGGTGTGGAGCACAGCTGAGTGATGGCAAGAGGTCAGTTACATACAGAGTGCCTGACGGGTAAAGGAGCTTAAAAGCACTAATCAGGCATTATGCAACACACAAGTGTAAACTGTCACAGAGTGCCAAGAAAACTAGTAACGTGAGCAAAACAAAACATCTCAGGAAAGTGATCTTAGCTGCCGTGCCCACAGTGGACTGAAGGCAGCAGACATTATTGAGGGGGTTGGGGGGAGATATGGGGATGTAAGTCAGTAGAACCTTGCAGTTTATACTAGGAAAACCCATGTAGAGCCACTTGTAGACAAGAATAAAAACTTGAGCAATGTAAGTGTAATTGTTGAGTGCACACATAGCACTCTGAGTAGTTTTAGGAAGCAAACTAGTGAATCTTACAATGAATGGACATTCACAGTAGAACATGACATGGCGCTCATGAGGTTTGTATAAGAATGCTACTATGAATCCTGAGCATTTATAGCTTCAAAAAAAATGAAAACATCAAATCAAAGATTCACAATGCCATTTATAACAAATATTTGTTAGGACAGTGTGTAGAGAGGTCTGGAAAAGAAAAATCTTTAAGGAGGAAGCATATATAATGAGATGGGAAATTATTTTATACTAAGATGTCAAACAAGGTTTGATTGTGGTTTTAAATATCATTTATTTATAGAATTCCACCTCAAAGCTAATTGAATTAGCATTTTCCTTGTATGTAAGGCATAGTCAGTACAGTCCCTCTGGGATTTGAACTCTTCCTGCTGTCTTTAACTTAGAAAACTATAGAAAAGAACAAAATCACCCCCTGTGACTTCCGCACAGAGGCATTTTCAGTGTTTTATTCTTTATGTACAGAACAGAGCCCAGCGTGGTGGCGCATGCCTTTAATCCCAGCACTCTGGAGGCAGAGGCAGGCAGATATCTGTGAGTTCAAGGCCAGCCTGGTCTACATAGTGAGTTCCAGGACAGCTGGGGCTACAGGGAGACCCTGTCTCAAAAAAAGACAAAAAACAAACAAACAAACAAACAGAACAAGGAATAAGCACGTGCTTACATGACAATATTTGTCTTACAGCTAAATAGTGAATGTAAAAACTTTGCAATGGCTAATTCAGACCCCCAACCCCATGGCCCAGTGTTAATCCTCTGAAGAACATCCCGAGGCATGTAACTACATGGAGTCACCGGGGGTGAATGGTTAGGAGTTGTGCACCAAGAACCTGGGTTCAGCTCGGGAGCAAAACCCCAGGGAACCGAGGGTCTGTTTGGGTTCTGTCTTCTCTGGCACCATCTATGCTGATCCCTGCTCTAATTCTGCGAGGGCTTTCTTTGCTTGCCTTGCCTTTCTAGCTGAAGACAGGGAACCCCAACAGGCTCTCAGAGACATCCTGGTACATAGGGCCATCTTCTCACAGCTCTCTAGTGATAGTAGGTCCCTGCTTGAGCAGCCTCACGTCTGTGAGTAAAGCAGGCAGGTACTAGAGATATCAGAGGGCTCTGTCAAACAGTCAAATTCTTTTTGTCAGGAAAATACTAGTTGTAGAATATCCCACGCTAATCCACCAACAGTATTTCTGAAAGTTCATAAAACAGGAAACTGAAAAGGAAAAAAAAATGAAACAAATGAGTTGAAAATATTGCTGTTTTTAATCAAGCTTTAGACTTTTGGTCTGTATGAAAATTTTGAATTAGCCACAGCTATAAAAGTTTAAGTTGTCAATCTACAGAGGTTAAGAAAGGGCTACTTGGATATATTAATTAACTTAATCATTCCACCATTTACACATACAGGAAAATACTGTACTCTATAAATACGTGCAATTTTCATTTCTAAGGTATAGTATAATAAAGCTCTAAGTATAGGAAGAGAAGACACTTCTCTCAGGAATAAATTAGACTTTTGGGTGAATTGCTACATTTGTAAGCTGTGTTCCAACCAGATGGACAGAGCCTAGGAACCTAAAATAGACTATGCATAACTGGATTCTCTTGGTACATTTTGGGGAATTTTTCCTTCCCTCCATCCATTGCTTTCTGTGATTTGTATAAAACTCTGGTCACATACATTCTGAATAATTTTTAGAAGTCTGAATTGATAAATGCCATGTTAATGTGCCATAAAGCTAGATTGAGATACTACAAGATTTTCCTCACCATGAAGCACAAATCTAAAGCAAGGTAGAATCATTTTTAGCAAGAGCTCATCCTGGACCTGCCCACAGAGTGACTTATTCACTTGTACAGAACTGGGAAAGAAGTAACCATCGTGAATAGACCGTTCCTAAACTTCAGTAGCCTGCTTCATGTATATTAATACATACTATAACACTAAGAAAATCACTTTTTTAGATCTTACATGGATCTCCTTTAAATACTTGGCTTTGATTGATTCATCTTCTTTGAGTTACTATTCTTCTTTGGAGATTTAGAATATTCAGCACCAGACTGAGATTTAATCAGGTTTCTGATAGTTCATAGATCATCAGTCCAGCACTACATATATAATATATATTTTTAAAAACCCTTACTGAGGTTGCTGAATAAAAGTTACTGAGTTTAGGGGAAGAGATTATTCATCCCTGGGTCCTTTGTGGTGACACCAGTGACACAGATTTCCTTGGGCTCAGCTAAAATGCACATATGGCCCTTGAGTGACATGGGATGAGCAGTTGAAGGAACTGCAGTTTGGGGATCCTGTTGACTGTGACCTGGGAACTGTACCCACTCCCTTCACAGGTCTCAAGAACAAGAACCCAGAGGCTCATCTTCAGGCAAGATAAGAACATTCTGATCTTCCCTGGAGTGCTGACCCTGTACTGTGTTTCGGGACAGGGGTACCAGAAGGACTCTAGGACCTTACACAGAGCTGAAGCAGTAAATCTCATTCGTGTAGTCTGAGGCCACAGAAACATTAGAATGCTTATCCAAAGAAATGGGACAAGTCAGCACCTAGCTTAGGGGAGGCTGGGAGAAATAGATGAGATCAAGTATACGTGAGTGCTCCGAGCAGCATTTCATAGGTTCTCAATAAAGTATTAAGTGAACCGTTGTTGAGTGTGTCCATGCTGAGTGTCATGAAAAAGCAGTCCTTGCTCTCAGAGACTTCATATTAAAAGCTAGTAGGCGATCTGTGATGCTGAGGAGAGCTGAGATGGAGCAAAAGGCAGTGTATCCAAGAGCCATTTTATACATTGTCCCTAACAATGTATAGGAGTCAAGGGAAACTCTCCTGAGACTGTCTTGAGCAGGGTCTAGAGGAAACAAGATATTTCCAGAAGTGGAAAGGGGAGAAGAGTTTTCCAAGCAAGGGGACCATATTGGCAAAAAGCCTGGAAGATTAAGCAATTTGTTTGTTTTTTTTCCCCTGCAAAAATAAAACTAGTTTATTGTCATTCACCTCTATGTGAAGTTCCTGGTTAAGAACACACACTCCACAGGCCACAGCCTGTCAATCAGCTCAAAACCTGACTATGAGTGATATCAGCCTGAGCCTGGCATATAGCTTAACCTTTGTATAACTCACACTGCTTGCTTCATCTGCAGAATGGGAGGAGGAGAGAGACAGCTGCTCAGTGGGGTATTGGGAAAGATAAAAAGAGTTAATAAACTTGAAGCAGAAAATAGACACTAAATGTTTACATTGAAGTGCATTTCATAATCATTTCAACCAGCATTTCCCAAATGCTGCTTCATGTACAACAGGTACAGTAAGTGCCTCGGGAAGACTCAAAATGAAAAAGACAGTTTCTCCTCTCCAGGAAATGTATAATCAGATGGCAGAGTCAGATATATAAACAGCTAGCAGCACAGCATGAAACAAAGCAAGAGCAATGCGTACACCAGGCAGTGTGTAGGACCATCACCAGGGAGATTTGTTCTGAGGAAGAGGAATTCTTGAGAGAAGGAAGTTGGGGTAGAATTTCGCCCGGTGCTCATTTTGGCTTCATTGTATGAGAATCAGTGCAGGTCCATCTTGGCCTTCTTTCAGCCATTGTAGCCAACTTGATCTTGGCTCCTCTTCATCTGCCTGGGTGTGTTCACATGCCTCCTTTGGACCTGAGGCTGAGGGTAGGTATGTGCTGTTTATTCCCTTAGCCTAGGTAGGAACAGAGTGTGAAGGAGCCCAAGGCAGGAGCCATGGAGCTTGGTCTTCAGAGGGGAGTCACCCGCTTACAGAGAAGTCCTAGGCCCTGGGCTTTGGGAGCTCATACTTGGGATTCCCCTGCCAACTTAATTTTGCTGCTTCTGTTTAGCTGCTGTAGGTTCCAAAGGCTCCACCAACTCCCACTGTCAAAGGCTCACATTTACAGGGTCATTACCCCTGTTTTTCCCCAGGTCAGACCAGAATGAGGCCTGTGCTATATTCTGGAAGTGCAGACTGAGATGAGGGTCATGATTCCCATCAGTCCCTAGTCCTTGTGTGAGAAGGGGTCCCCACCTCTCCAGGGGTTGCAGCGAGAGGTGAGTCTGCCTGGCCCTAGGGTCTTCAAACAGTAGAGATCAGATTCTCTTATTTCTGGCGGAACTACCTAGTAGACATGCTGGCATTGTTGCATAGTCTAACTCAGACAAAGTATCTGCTCCCTTTTCCATTATTCTGATCCTGGGAAGAGAGACTCAGTCAACTCTAATTATGGGTGAAGAAATCAGGAAAGATGTAAACTTAAGCTTTGTTACCAAGAAATTGAGAAGGGAGAAAAGAAAGGCAATTTGTCTTCAAAGTGACAGCCTGTATTTTGCCCTAAGAGGCTTAGGGAGTTATCTTGACCTCTTTTTTCAGTGTGCGGTAGCAGAGTAGAGAAGATCCATGAGCCCCAGCAGCTTTAGGTGCTGCCTCTGTCACCTTTAAGTAGTGACCTCAAGCAATAGACTTATACCCCACCTCTGTATCAGGTGGGGTGATAATTTGTAGAACCTCGCAGAGTTACTAGGAAACTGCGTTCTAAATTGGTGTGTGTGAAATACTACTGGAGTGTGGTTATCCCCTATGAGCTCTTACTCCAGTCATGGGGCACACCAAGAATTTTTGATGAGGTTTGCTCCAACATTAGGCATGTCTAAGGATTTGGCGATGCCTCTGACTCATTAAACAAGGCTTCTGTGGTATTCACTTATGGGGCAAGAGGAACTTCATCGGCATCACATGGGTCTCAGAAGGAAAGTTGTAGACTGTCCCACCCCAGTGCTATGCAGGGTAAATTATTTTCTCCTAATCCATCCCATGCAAGTAAGAACAAAAGCCTCAGCTTGCGATCTATGCGACTGCACCTGCTTGAAGTTCTCAAAGGCTGCTGTAGGGTGTGTGCAAACTGTGGCTATAAAGATAGATTTTTGTAATGCAAGTTTCCTTTTTAAAACTTGGCCCAGCCTGATTCACCACTGCAAACTGTCTGCTGTGGATGTTTAAACAACTTTGAGCCAAGCACACCTGTCTTTGTCCTGGCTCAGCAGGACTCAGTTGGGCTTCCCTGCTTAACACAATTGCCCACCTACACACCTGCATATCTGTGTTCCTGCCTCATACACTGTCAGTCTTCCTGCTCAGAAGAAATGGCCAAATATTAAAGTGTGATGAAATTCTCCTTATACTGCACTTCTATTTACTTTTTAAAGTAAACACTATAAAATGCCTGCCTTAAGATTATTAAAATATTTTCATTTTATCCTTTTCTTAATGTATCTGTTTAGACTTTAGAAAAGTAACTAAAACTAGTTCCTCAGTATATAGTTGGATAAGCTTGCAATATACGAAATGATACCAGAAAAATTAATTTAATATCGGAAGTAGTCTCTTTTAGGGATAAGGACTCTGTACATTAACCAGGCTTCAGTGGATGGCCCCACACTGAGGACATCTGGGGACACAAATTACACAAATTAGACTCTATAGACCTATATAGAAAGTATATCAAATTGATGCGATAATAAGGGGCAGTGTGAATAGAGGAGGGGATATGAATACCATCAAATTATATTGTACAAAAATTGTTAAAATTCAATTTAAAAATGTTTTAATTGGGAAGTAGAAACCAGTAGTGGGACCGCTTCACTGTGTATTATGTCGGTTCATGGAGGTCTGAGACCCCTTCCCTTTATTAGTACACACTGTCTAATGCTTCTGTGGGTGAGCACTGCTCTGTGTTCAAGGGCTTCAAGGGAGCTAGAGCATACAGGTGTGGAATGTTAGGCATCTCTGTGGTCCAAGGAGAGAGTAAGTGTCAGAGTAGAATTGCTGGGAATCTTTTAAGTGCTGGATAAAGTTTAAAAGAGCAAAGAGGTGTTTTCATGTGGGAATATCAGGAGGTCTCCTGGGAAAAGAGTGTGTCAGATGAGAAGGGAGATTTGGCCAAAGAGATGGAGAGCTCGTTCTAAGCAAAATGGACACAAGGCAAGTGTGGGAAAAAAGGACAGCCCAAACAGGAGCTGCGGACTGTCTTGGAACATACCCACTTGTGAGGTACCACAGGAGGCTTGTGATTACTCTGTCTTCAGTGAAATACCTTGGTCACTGCTGGAACTGCATTTAGGTTAAACTGCCAAAGTCATTTTTTTTTTTTAAACCCTGCAAAGAAATGAAAAATCAAACCTAAGTGAACTATTCCATTTTCCCATGCAGAAAAAATTTCAGGAGAAAAATCTACTTTTCTTTTAATGCAGTTCCATTGATTGAATGGGTCCTGCCGTTTCACTGTAAATGTTTCTTTGGACTAATTTGCTGGAGACTGAGTTTCCACTTTACATATGGGCTGGGTGAGCCCTTGTTTGCCCAGCAGTAAATTCTTAGGTAAAGTGCTCCACTCTATGCACAGTAGTTTCAGAGTTTAAGCTTTTGTTAAACAAAATAGTTTGAGTTACTTTTAAACATGCCAGCTCTATACAATGAGAATATTAAAAAAAAAACTTTTATATAGTGAAATGGAGATCTTTTTTAAAGTTTAAAGCCTCATTTTATTTTGTGTCTTATAGGGTTTATACTGAGTACAATATTGTGTAACTGTAATAATTCAACTGTAAACCTAAAAGTTTACAGCCAATTTTGAAGGAGATGCATCATAACTCTGGAAATTGTTATTGAATATGTCAATGCTGTTGTAATGAAAAGTAATAATAATAATAAATATTTGTTTTAATTTTTTATCTGAAATATATGAACAAAAGATTATTCCCATCACCTAAGACTGTCGTTTAGATTATGTAAGTGGGGCTAGGGAGAAGGTTCATGGGGTAAAAAGTGTTTGCTAAGCAATCATGAGGACCCGAGTTTGGATTTCCAGTACCCACATAAAGAGCCAGGCATGGCAGCACACCCCTGTAACCTCAACACTGTAACCCCCGTGCTGAGGTGGACAGAGACCTGCAGATCCTTGGGGTTCACTCACTGTCTGACCAGTCTAACCAAAACAGCAAACAGCAAGTTCAATGAAAGACTGTCTCCAAAAATAGTAAAGGAAGATACCCAAAGTCGACCTCTGACCTCCAAACACTGGCACACACATGCGCACACATGCACAATAAGATTATGAAAGTTCCAGGTTACTGCCCTCTCTTTATTCAATATTTACCAAGGATGATGCTTGTGTTCATCTGTCCTGAGACACTGTCCAAGGACAGAGACTTTCTTTTTTTGCCCTCAAACCATTCGTTCTTTGGGCTCATTTAATAGACGTTGAGCATCGTCAACTTGCATACATTAAGAGATGGATTTTCAAAGTTGCCCCTTCAGTGAGATAAATGAACAACCTTCCCAGGGCCTAAGCGCTGGTGATGCTGAAATTCTTCTGCAAATGGTAGCAAGGGGCTTAGAGACCCAAGGAGGATGGAGAGGAGCCTGGCAGGACCGAAGCCTCCTCCCAGGATTACGTGCTCCAGCTCCCTCATTTTCCCTCTTCCCCATGGCCTTTAGCATAGACTTTTGATTTTGTGTTTATTAGAGTATCTCATACTCAGTTATTTAAGTAAGTCCAGACAGTTCTTCCCTAAAAAATTTTACATCTCACCAACAGAGCACATCCGATAAATTATGATTTCTCTGGACTTAGTTTTCTCACCTGTAAAGTAAAAACAATGACTGAAAGTTGTTGCCAAGATTTTTTTTTTCTGGCTTAAAAATATCTGCAATTATCAGCTAAACTAAGTATATACTTATATTGAAAACTGTATGAAAGTGTCGTGTTTGCTTTGTGTTTATATAGGCAGGGTTTAAAGTGTGCTTCTTCCATAGGATTGATTTGTAAGACAAAATTCTAAAACAAAAAGAATTGCTTTGATTTTGGTGTAGAATGGTTTTGAATACAAAGATTTTCTTTTTCCTAACACTGAAGCAGTGGACTAGAATGAAATGTATAGTCAGAGGAAAATTTTACTTGACTGGATGAGTTTCACCCTGTTTCAAAAGTCTCTGCTTTCTGCCCTAAAAAAAAAAAAATACTGGTTCAATAATTTGCTATTAAATTGCATATATATATATATATATACCAAAGAAAAAAATTGTACTCATTAAATTATATATGCGTACTTTTATAATTAAATTAACTAATTGTTAAGTTGCATATGCATACTAATGCAATTAGTGACATTTTCAAAAATCAGTTTGAAGTCTGTTCTAAGGATTCTAAGACAGATAAGGATTTAGATTGTTTCTAAATATACTAGCCTGTGACTTTTTAAAGATTTTTGACTCTCAGTTAAGTTTCTTCAGGACTCTTGATAACGATTAGAAGATGACTGTTTTTCTTTAATAACCCGTGGAACAAATGCAATCTTGAACTTACAGTAACTTTCATGTGTTCAGGAGTTCCCAAATATAACTGGATTTTCTTCACCATAAGTGCATACATTAGCACTTAGGAATTGTAAAGTCAGAGCAGCTCCCTGTGGGTCCAGGATTTTGCCTTGTACATGTACACTTCAATTACAAGTGGTAGGGAGTCTGAAAGCCTGGCTTATTTTTTACATTTTATTTTCATTGTGAAGCCTTTGTGGGAAATGGTTATGCTTTATAAGTTTGAGTGAGCTCAGCAAATACCACTATTTAGGAAGGCTCATTAAAGAAGACGAATGTACACAGTACAGTAATAAACTGTCAATGTAAGAAAAACTATGCCAAGTGAAAATCTTATAAGCAGACTATTTATCCCTGCTTCCAAGAAGACAGGACAAACAAATGAGTATGTGTGGTGGGCAGTTTCACGAGTTACAGAAATAGCTGAAATAACCAGAGGATAGGGACGTGAAAGCTTCATTTAAGAAATGGACTGCAGACAGTGTTTTAAAGGAAGGGAGGGTGGCCTTGGGAAGACTCAGCATGCTTAGAATGAGTCAAGAGAAAATGGAATTTGGATGCTTTGAAAGGGCTGGCCAGAGGCATCTCCAGCTGCGGAAGTGCAGTGTCGCCTACAGAACTTGCTAGCAGCATGTATTATAAATAGGTCGGGCCTTTACCATATGTTTATAAGAGGTGATATTTTTAGTTTTAATTCTCTTTTATTTCTTGATGAGTCATATTTATGACTCAGAATTTTAAGGGTATCAGATAGCATTGATCAACTGACCAGGTACTCTTCCTGAAGGCTGAAAATGTTATTAGTAGCCTCATACATTTTTTTTCTGATATTTGTACCTACATGTATCCATTTTATTCCCTTTAATGAAGATGGCAGCATTCCTAAGTCCATAATACCATCCCAAATGTTTTAGGAGGTGCCAGCCTATCATCTTGGCACTTAGGATACTGAGAGTAAAAGGTAGGGAGCAGGGAGCTCTCAACAAGCCTGGACTGTATAGTGAGACTCAACCACAAACAAATGCCCCATACACTATATACTTGTATGTACATTTTAAATAATAGTAAAAATGAAAAAAAAAAAGGTCAGGGAATATAGCTCAAGTAGAGTGCCTGCTCTACTACTAATTAAGTAGTAGAGTGCCTGCTTAATTAGCGTTTACAAGACCCTTGATTCAATCCCCATTACTGCAAAATAAGTAACTCAATAAATAAATAGGCCTACAGCTTAAAAGCAATCTTGTGGATCAAGGTATGTTTTAGATTCCAGACTTACTGGATTTTAGAAAAGCAATGTGATGTATAGAGCATGAATTACATGCTATCCCCAGGGTTCTGACTAGCATGTGCTAACCAAACACATTCATTCTCTAGGGAACTGAATACACTAAGTGGAATGAAAAAGATCCATCGACACCCTGCTGTCTGTTACATTCAGGTGCTACTGTCAAATTTTGGCACTAAACTTATATGGAAATTTGGTTTTTAAAGCTTTTTAGATTTTTAGAATTGCAGATAAAGGATGGAGCTTGGACTATGCATGATCTGCACTCGTATTTTGTTGTTATTGTTATTTAATCATATATACTGTGATTCATCTAATATTAGTCCATAAAGAACTTCATAAGTTTATAAGCAGTTAAAACTGACTCAGTAGTGACTGGGGGTGTGGCTCATTTATGAAGTACATGCCTAGTATACATGAGGCTCTGGGTTCCATCTCATGGAAATAACTTAGATGTACACATTGACTGCTGTGTGTGTGTGAACATGTGTCATATGTGTGCTGTTTGTAGCAGCATCACGTCTAGAACAAGTTACTGATTTCTGAGGCTCTTCATAATGCTTTTTAAAGAGTTAAAAATAGTAATCATACCAAATTATGGAAAAATATCCAATTAACCTGAGCTAGAGGAATAAAAATATGCAATATTCTAATTTGTTCAGTGTTGGGGTAAACTTTAACAACTAATCCTTAATTTGTATTACTCCTTATGAGAATTCCATTGCCAAGTTAGCATGTTCAGGTTGATTTGTAGAGCCATAGGCATTCTTTGTAGGAAAGTTGCTATTCAGAAAGGCAGTAGGCTGTTTGGATAGTGGAGACACTTTTTCTAATTGGTGTGTCAGCAGATGGCTGAAAGGAGTAAGATTTGTAACAGCATGCGCAGTTGTCACCGTGATCCAGTGTTGGGCACAGAAATCTGACTAAATAAGGCAATGCCTAAGTGAGCCTTATCAGCGTTTAACCGGAATCTGGGCAAGCAGCTGATATATGGGGCCTGTCCCCTCGCTCTGCAATTCTGTTTCTTAGTAGATGTGTGTTTATCACATCAAAATTTACTGCCTCCAGCACTCAGAGTTGTTGCACCTGTGTCTTATTTTATATAAAGTTGAATAAGAATGACACATAAGTCTCTAGAGGGGATAAAGGAGAGAGTTCGGTTTACCGTTCCAAAAATGTGTTATGCATGTAAGCATACTTATTTTTAGTGATGTGTCAGTGGAGAGTTTGTTTAGGAGTTCGTTCACCAGCCCTGGCTCCTGAAGCCCCACCACCACTGTGTCTCCCCAGCTGCCCTAAGGTTAAGGGACAGGACGACTCTTGGAAAGGGGACTCAAGGAAAGGAAATTCGCAACCACTACCACTGTTGGAGTCATCAGGTGCAGGGTCAGGGAAGGAGGAGGAAGCAGACTGAAGTGGTAAACCCAATCTAGCTACTAGCTCACCACCTTTCATTTCCTCCATCTGTCCTGTTTAGCTTCTGCCTGTCTATATTTATGAAATGAAAGTGGAGCAGTTTTTATAGGACGAAACCCAAGGCTTCAGTTCCATTGCCAACAAGAACCATTTAAATTTCAGTATTCAAGCTACAATCTGAGCTTCCAGTGAGGGTTTGGGATGGGGAGGAAAGGCACACTAAGAAGTTTCTGAAAGTAAGGATTTTATTATACCACTGCTAAATAAAAATATAACTAAACAATAAAAATGAGTGTGTGGAGTGAAAGCTCTGAGCCAACTTCATAACGTATGTCTTCCCTCTGTTGGCCTGCTTACCTATTATCTTTCACCCCTCCTGGCTTTCTCCCATCATCTTTTCTCTTTTCTTAGCCTTCCTTAAGGAAAGGCAAAGTGTCACAGCCCTAGTTCCTGACCTGCTGTGTGCAGCCATCAATTTAAGATCCATTCCATTCCTTTCCCCTCGATAAGCACCCTGAGTGGTAACGTGTGTATATTATGTGTCCCTAGTGGTGTTCTCAATAGTCTTGTAAATTTAAATAAATTCACAGCAATATGTCATGCATCTCATTTTCTCTTAGTATAATTTTAGAAATGTTTTAGTAACATTTTATATTTCTCCACATATATATTAAGATGTGATTTTTCTCCAGTGTGTTTTAAGATTTGTACATCCTACTGCATGTTCTCCTGGTTCATTGATCCCACCTGTCACACTAAAATTCTACATGCACCATGTTTATTTACTTTCAGTGGACCCAAAAGTTGCCCCTAATATTCCTCTATCCCAAGCAATGCTATAAAAATCATTGTATCTGACTATCCTTTAAAAATGAAGATACTGCTAATTAAAGTCCCTCTTGTAAAATGTTGTATATATTTAAACTCAAATATGTACATTGGAAATTTCTCAATTTAAAATGTTTCCCTACAGTAGACTGTTGGAACTCAGCACATTGTGCATGTTCTTAACGTCTCTGACCTTAGGGCACAACAGACATTTAAACATTCTAAGAAAGTATGGAATGCTTTCTGTGGTTAGGCAGATGGCTCCTGGGTGTTCTGTTTTAGAATCAAATATTCACACTTCTTCCCTAATAATAGTTTGGGTCTTTAATACGGAACTTGGTAGAAGATTCTAGGCTGGTAGACAGACATGTAAAGAGGGATGATCTGATTCACACTCTGTAATTTAAGGTAGTAATTTAAAAGGCATGGATATATCAAAGTCTTGAAATCAAAGTCTTGACCCCACCTTAGGTGAGTTAATCTCTTGGCCATGCTATTTATCTATATCAATAATTTTAACATACTATAGAGACCTCATTATAGGGAAGTAAAAGGATTAAGTAAATTCATGAGATGGATCTTGAGTAGTACCAGTCATGTCATGAGCCTTCCAGATGGTAACTGTAGACTGTTAAAAATGTCTCCTAACCTCAGTTCAATTGGATGGCCTCACAAGCCTGGTTCTTAAACCAGCTTGGCAGTTTAGGTGCTGCCTCTCCCCATAGTCCTGTCAACAGTGGCTGCTGCTCAGCTCTCTTGGGCAGGAGGAGGCTGGTGGTGGGTGGTACCAGTGGTCACAAGAAAAGGGCAGGGTGTGGGAGGGGGAAATCCAAGAAGATTTATCCTATGACCTAAGAGCACAGAAGTATGGATGTGAGGGGATAAGTGTGGAATGAGCTGGGGCAGGGTTGGGGTAGCTCCCACTACTATACAGGACAGAGGAGAACAAATCTATACACAATGCTGTGATCCCAGGGCTTGGTGCTTGGATTCTTAGCACTCAAAAACAGAATGTTCTTACCAAACTTCAGTTAAAAGTTGTCCGTAGACATGTCTAAAGAAGTCTTGGATGCCAAGGCTGGGTCTGTTTGACTAAAATAATTGGACAAGCCCATCTGCCCACTTAGTATTTTCAGATCTCTTAACCAAATTGGCTGACTGAGGGATCAGTGGGGTTTTGCTCCTACTATATTAAGGCAAGCCTTACATGCCCAAGTGACCACTGATGACATTCTGATCCAGGGAGTATCATGGTAAGCATTTAGTTTTAAAAATGCTAACTAATTTCCAGATGGTGATTAATTTTATCTGTGATGCATAAAATTGATACAAATCCTTTTTATCCAAACAATCAGCATAGTAAAACTCATTTTGCTGGGGCTGGGGTTTAAGATGCTTAAGACAAATACAAAAATTGATATAATAAGCAAGCGGGATTTTTTTCCCTATAATATGTGATAGGCTTAGGTAGTGGAAGAGGATAGGCTTTATATTAAATGTGTGAGTTCAGTTCTGGTTCTGTAGACCACTGCCTACTGGAGCTCTTTTCCTTACACATGAAATGCAGTAAAAACTTTGCCAGGGATATTATGAGTGTCCACCAAGATAAACTTGCTCATAAACTAGCAGAGATTTAAGAGTATGTGTGACAACATGCATGTTAGAGTATTACATCAATATTAAATTTTTAATTTTGCATTTTGTGGTCTTAAGACAGTTTCTCAATCCTAGTTAGGTGCTCTTATCCATGTTGAACCCACAGGAGACAGTCTGTCACATCTGTCCTCAATTTCCCATCAACCACTTCCTCTAGGCTGATTCTTCCCTTCCATCTGTATATATACTATCATGAATAAGAAAGGTAAATGCATTAGTAGTATAGTCAAAATATAAAAACAAGTATTTGGGAAACACTTGTCTGCTGAAGAGTAGCCCAGTTCTTGGAAGTCAGGTATAATAAACTGGTCATCCCTGATTATGACCTTATATTCCATGGAGAGAGAATTTCCCCCATGTTTCATCACCTGTAGTTGAGGAAATGAGACCATTTTTTTTTCTCTCAACCCTAATGGGTTGAGAAACTTTGTACTTTGCATCCGATTACATGCCTCCTACCATGCTGTCTTTGCAGGTGCTGGAAATGAGCAAACTAGAACCGTAATGTCTGAGTGACAGTACAGATGGTCTGCGTGTTATGCAGACACTAGTGATGTGTACGTGGGGGACTGTTAACCCTAGTTACTCTAGGCCTCAGCTTCCTGGCCTACATAAATGAATTTTAATTAAATCATCTTTGAGGTCCTGCTTAGTCTCCAGCTTTGTAGAATATGTTCATATTATCAATTCTGGGTTTAATCAAAAGGTTACAGGATAAAGACTTGGGCTTCTATCATAATTGTACTTATAAAATAACCTTAAAATATTATAATTCATATAAATAAACACCAATCACTAGACTTCCTTTCTGTAGTTACAAAATACATACAACTTCATTTTGTTTTTGGTCTTTTTTGAAGCAGGGTCTCCCTGTAGCCCCAGCTGTCCTGGAACTCACTATGTAGACCAGGCTGGCCTTGAACTCACAGAGCTCCTCCTGCCTCTGCCTCCCTTACTTGCCATATTATTGTTTCATACAGGCCCATTATTGAGTGTTCCTCATTCTGATAATAAGGAAGTTTCATTTAGAGTGTATATTTGCTTCTCCCTACCTGAAATACACTTTACATTATTTGCTGAAGTAAAATAACCAATCTAGTTTAATGGAATGACAATCACAAAAGACAGATCCAGTATGCATGGTGTGTGTGTGTGTGTGTGTGTGTGTGTGTGTGTGTGTGTTCATGTATTTCCTAGAAATGAAAAGATAGCACAGTGAGTATTAACAATTTTTAAACTGAAGGGATTTTCAGTACTCTTCCAATTTTTCTGGTGGTTTTTTGTTTGTTTTTTTGCTTGTTTGGAAACAGGGCTTCATGTCGCCCAGGCTGGGCTTACACTGCCTGTGTAGCCAAAGATGACTTTGAACTCCTCATCCCTCTGCCTCCACCTCCTAAGTGCTGGCCAGTAGTTTTCAAAGGGCCTTCCTTGGAGTTTTCAGGTTGTATCAAAAGATTGTCAGTTGGAAGCAAGGGAGAACTGAAGGAGGTAGTGGTACCTGTAAGCCAGACTTACGCACTCGTGTCTGCTTTTATATTGAGGACAGATAATATATTAAATGTGCAAGAAACAAATTAGAATAGTCCTAATCCTAGCCACCTCATTTTCAAATGCAGAAATTAATCTATTGAAGGTAGGTGAAAGGTGTCTGATCATAACTAGGGAGGCATAAACAACAGAAGGAACCCAAATCTAAACCTCTCAAAATCCTAAGCACAGTTTGCAATGGACACAGACCAGGTCCCCTGACAAAGTTCTCAGTGGTAGCCAGGGTCCAGAACACAGAGAAATGAGCCCACTAGCCATGTTTGTAGGGCACTGGCTCATCTGATTGCTTCTGAGAAAGTAAAAACTGCTTGGAAACCTTTGGTTCAGTCTTAGGCTCTCCTTTCTGCTTTTACCTGTGCTTTATTCTCATACCAGAAGCCAAATGTCAGGTAGTGAGCTTCTAAAGAACTGGACCCACATTCAAACACTGAATAAGGTCAATCTAGGCACAGACAGCACCATAGACCAAGTCTTCATTTTTCAAGGAAAAGTAGACTTGTGATTGTAGATGAGGGATATCCTCCAGCAGGCCAGCTGCTGAGTCAGAAATAGGGATTGGAGTCCTCATCTAGAATTGGTGTTTCCAGAGTAGAAAGAGTGGTTTTGTGAATTAGAGTAACTTCCAACTGGTAATGCTGGGTGTATGCACAGGCATATGCACATGCTTGATTATATATCCCCACAGCAAACATATAACACGAGTTTCATGTCTCCAAGACTTAAGTAACTTTCCCAGTGTTACACAGCTTGCAAAGGGAAGGGCACAACCCAAATCCAGATTTCCTGTTCAATACCCCAAGCCTCAATACATAGCCTTCCTACCTGGGTTCCTACATAAAGTTATGTTAGTTTGGCACAATATATTACCTTATATTTTGCTTGTTCACTGTTCCCTGGTTCTGACACTAATTACCTGTGCCTAATTAGTATTAGTGAATGGAAGACTCATCCTGTTATTTAATATATTCTTTTTTTATATTCAATTAATAGTTTTATTTATTTTTAGATCTTTAAAATTTTGTTCTTACTGAATTTTTGTGTATCTCATACAGAACATCTCAAACAATCTTAATCATTTTTTTACCCCTGTCCCCATTGGCACCCTCCCATAGCCGCCCCCTCCCCCCTCACTGGAGCCCATGTACTCTGTAATCCCTGTTAAGGTCCACTGTGTCAAGTCAGTGTCCCCAGACATTCCCCAGTGCAAGTCCATCTACTGAGGCCTAGTCAGCCTATCTAGAGTTCCTTGTTTTAGGAAGATCAGCTCTTCTTCACCTAGCAGCAATCAGTTGCCAGTATTTCTTCAGCTAAGATTGGGGTCTGCTATTCATTTTCCCAGTTCTAGGTGGAGTTTTTGTCTGCCTGAGTTTGCATGGGACTTGTATATGCTAACACCACTGCCATAGAATCATATGAGTAGGGTCCCAGGAGCCTGTAGGACTGTTTCCATATGGTCCTGCACCTCCTCCCTGGCTCTTAAAATCTTTCTGCTCCCCAGTTAAGAACACTGACTGTTCTTGCAGAAGACCTGGGTTCAAGTTCCAACACCCATGTGGCAGCTAACAACTGTTCATAACTCCACTTCCAGGGGATCCAACAGCCTCTTCTGTCCTCCGCAGGCATTGCACGACACGGGTGCACTTACCTACATGCAGGTGATCCACGCATACACGTAAAATAAATAAATAAAAGTAATAAATAAAATATTTTTTAAAAATCTTTCCACTCCCTCTTCTGCAATGATCCCTGAGCCTTGGGTGAGTGAAGTTTAATAGAAGAGTCCTGTCCAGGGACCAGCATTCAGCAGACTCTTGATCTCAAAGCTTTGACCATTTGTGACTTTTTGTGTTCCGAACCCTCTGCTGCATGCGGGAATGTTAATGAGAACTGAGAGATCCATTAGTGTCCTCTGCTTTACCCCTGTTCTATGTTCCATAATCCTTAGGTATAGAAGTACCATTGTAAATGTGTCACTTAGGCCTGGGCAGTTCATAGACAATGTCTGTGTGTGAGCAGTTGTGGTACTTGGTAATAGTATCCGACTGGTGCAAAAATGAGCTTCTTTGATAAGTGGTGACTGGGATATTTTTCTGTAAATATAAGGATACATATTTTGCACATAGTAAGAGATCACATTAGTCTAGAGATGTGACAGTCTTGGGGTTTTCTCTAAGATCCATGACCACTCCAGCTATGGGTATTTGGTTATGTTTACAGTACCACACTTGAGTTTCCTCCCATTGAGTGGGCTTTTAGTCCAATTAGGTAGCTGTTAATTGCCCCCAAGATAAAAGTGTCACTAGTACACCAATGTCATATGCTGTGCTGGCCATTGATGTGGTTATTTGATCTTGAAGCTGGTGTTGGATCATCTATTTAATGTATTCTTGAACCATGGGATAAGTAATCTATTAGTTATCTAGAAACTTACTTACTTTATTTTTAAGTTAAGGGGTTCATCCTCTGTATATGATGTTGGGTGTTTATTCTATGTCCAGTTATGTCTGTGTGATCTGTTGGGCTTTACATGTAGCATCTGTGATCCTTGTAGAACTCTGAAAGTTAGATTCTACTACTATTCATATTACCAGATGAAGAAACTGAGGCATAGTGGAGCTGAGTAACTGGCCTTGGATCCCAGGCTCCTAAGTGGTAAGATCTAACATTCATATCTAGGCAGAGCTATAGGAACGGATTAGGCAAACAGCAAGAAACTCGACTCTGGGTATGTTCCAATATAAGAGGTATTTTTAGTTTGAGCAAATCCAGGGAGACTATGAAATTTACACTGTGCTAATCTAGCGCAGAGATTACCTTTATGCTGTGATTGTAACAATGTGCTATAGATTGAAGTAGCTTAGTTTTCAGTGCCAAATATAACAAGTACAAAGACACTGAGGGCATGCCCAGGGCAGTAAGCAGGAGAGAACAGTCAGAGCCTGCAGATGGCCTGAGTATAGCAGGGACCAGGATGGAATGCAAGTGTAGACTCAGGGTGGCCTGGCAGGCAAAAGGCTTCATATGCTACCCCAGGAGCATGAAGTATTTGCTACAGAGAGCTGGGCAAGTGTAATCATCTGAATCCCAGTGAAAGAAATTCACCCTGGCACCACCGCAGGAGGACCAAAGGAAGACACTGCTACCCAGTAAGCTCCTTACCTTGGAGAAAATCATTTGAGGAATTAAGTGAGGTCCCATGTTATTTGATGCTAGTCAGTTTTTTTGTTTTGTTTTATTTTTTGTCTTTTTTAGCAGGGTCTCCCTGTAGCCCCAGCCGACCTGGAGCTCACTATGTAGACGAAGCTGGCCTAGAACTCACAGAGATCTGCCTGCCTCTGCTCCCAAGTGCTGGGATTCATGCCTGGCTTATTCCTTGTATTTTTTAATGTAAACTAAAAATTATTTATCCCTGAGAGGTCTTTATATAAAAGAATCAACTCAAACAATAAGGAGAAATGGGTATGTTAATTTAATAAAAAAATTTAAATCATATCTAGAAGAGAGTGTTCATCTCATAGTAATTTAGATGACGAAGAAAACCAAGTATTAATGGGTAGAATGGAAAACATACGCTACAGGAGAGATGTAGAGCCTAAGAGTGGGTGTGGGCATGCAGGTGAAATGATAGTTTCAGAACCACTTCCTACCACCCACCAACTGAGAGCACAGGTGGATTACAAGAAATAGTACATATAAAATTCTAGATAATACAAGTGAAAAATGCTCCCAATTTATTATAAGCACACGTGCATGTGTTAGTTGATACAGGGAAGTGCGCAAGGTAGAAGTCCAACTAGTTGAGGCTTTAGAATATATATGTACACACACATACATATATACATACATACATACATACATACATACATACATAGGAGCTCTAATAATAATCATTTCAGTTTTTTCACTCCAGACCAGAATTGGTGCCCATCTGTTTCCTGCTTAATTCTGGCCTAAATTTAAAAAAAAAAATAAAAAAAAAAATAAATTCCTGAGATCTTTCTCCTTAGAATGGAACAAGGAAGAGCCCACCTGATAGTCAAACTTTTTTGCAGAAAGCCTGATGCCTGTTGAAGCAATTGCATTACAGCATGTGAAGTGCCTTCAGGGATATTATGTAAGGTGGTCTCAGTTTTCCTCCAGTTATTGATGTCTCTCCATGGCAGGTTCTGGGTCCAGACTGTAAATGTGTGACTTGATCTGGGTAATAAATGCTACTCATCGTTACAGGGAAGACTCCCACCTATTTTTTCATTGTAATGCTGCTTTTAAAAACGAGCCTGGGGCTGGTGTATAGGTATGTGGCTCAGTGGGAAAGCACTTGCCTGGCAAGCATGAGGCCCTGGGCTCCATCTCCAGCACAAACACACACAAAAAGGCCACATAGTATCATAGTAAAAAGAAAAACTTGGGGCTGGAGATATGGCTCAGTGGTTAAGAACACTGACTGTTCTTGTTGAAGACCTGGGTTCGAATCCCAGCACCCACATGGCAGCTAACAACTGTCCATAGCGCCAGTTCCAGGAGATCTGACATCCTCATCTGTCCTCAGCAAGCATTGCACAACATGGGTGCACTTACCTACATGCAGGCATAACACTCATACATATAAAATAAAAATAATAAATAAAATTTTAACACTCATACACATAAAATAAAAATAAATAAAATTTTTTATGCGTGTATTGCCTGCGTATAGGTGAGTGCACTTGACAGTTGTTAGCTGCCATGTGGGTGCTGGGATTCGAACCCGGGTCTTCTGCAAGAACAACCAGTGTTAACCACTGAGCCATCTCTCCAGCCCCAATAAAATGTTTTTTTAAAAAAAGAAGAAAAACTAGGAAAACGGTCTTTTTTTATATACTAGAAATATAGTCAAGATGAAGATAGTACCTTAAAATTTGAAATTAGCTCTCCAAAATCTCAGAGCACTAAAGATAGTATGGGATTTATTTTGAGTTGTGTTTTGATAATATTCAAAGCATAATTATATTTGGTGCCTTCTAGTAAAAACAGACACCTTTGTTTTGATCTGTTTTCTTCATCTGTGTTTTGCCACTGTGAAGATAAGTTTGAAAGTCTGTGTCCCTGACTACATGTAACCAGACAGGCTGCTCTTCCTTTGTTAAGGACATTTTAAAGTGGTTTCAAGTTAGTTATCTTGTCTATGAAGGTGAATAATGTTTTAACATAACATTTATAAAGTGGTTTTCTTGTTTATTCTAGAAAACAAAAGCTCAGGCTGTTGTTTACTACCTGTTTGGGTAGTAAAGTTATTGGTTTTTTTGGTTTTTTGCTGTACTGAAGATCATACCCAGGGCCTTGCTATGCCATTGAGGTACATCCCAGCCTTATAGTAAAGTTTATTTTAAAAGAAAATCAAGTAAAAACTTGACTGACAGCAGGCAAATCCCCATAGTCCAAGCTGTCCTAGCAAAGAGTGCCACAGTAAATGGGCAGATCCCAGCTCTGCTTAAGCAGCTCTGCATGTGGTAGCCAAGTATGGTGGTGTACCTCATCCACTGCCAGGAAAATGGGTATGTCAGTATCCCCATCACACAGGTTCCTGTCCTTTGGCAAAAAAAAAATCCTAGGTTTGTGAGATACTTCCTCCAAACATGTCTTTGATTCCTTAGCACCAGAATAGCAAATCTGAGTTTAGGCTAGCATGAACGTGAACCTGAGCAGCTGATCTGTAGAAAAGTGCTTTTTACATTTTCTTTAACTTTCAATTATTTGAGGACATTTCCACCTGTTTTCCTTCTGCAACTCATGAGTGTAACTCTAAGAATTTACTTCCTGTCTAGTACATAGGCTGATGGTCTCTGAAGGGACAAGTGCAGAGGGCCAGGCTAGAAACCATTTTTCTCAATTCATCCACCTGTAAAAGCTCAGCAACTTGAGAAAGCTGTTTGTGGCGCCCTCAACAGATACAGTATATTTCAGAAAAGCTGTATCTGGAGCTGGGTCTTTGGAAAATTAATCTGCTGATATTCCAGCCTCTCTTAGTTGCAGCCCGTGGGTCTTTACTTTTCTTTTCATTTATTATCTGTGTTTCTCAGTTTACTCTTGGAAGCAGTTGATGACTGCTCTGTGAGTCCCTGCCATAGCTCACCTTTCCGGAAGACTCCCACGTCTCCCAATTGGGTGGTAGACACCTGGGAAGCCAGGAGTGGGAGTGGAGGCAGTGTGTGTGATGGGGGATGTATGGTGTAAAATCTCACAATTTGATTTGGAGCCAAAGCACAATTGGATTACGTCAAAAAAGGAAAAGGTGCCACGTGCATTCGCTGTTTCTTCACCGTGCAGGCCAATTTAAATATAGCCTAGCACTGCAACTTGTCCAGAGTTAAAATAGCTCAGAACAAGTGGCAAATGGCAGGGAAGGGGCTCTTTGCCAGGAGATGGCCAAGGAACTGGAAAACAGGCTCTTGAGCTAGCTGGTAGGGCTTGAAAGCAGCAGGATGCGGCACCTGGGATCCTGCTGGTGTCTTTCCTTTCTAGTCAGCATGGCTTTGCAAGCATGATAAGAAGACTGGTCAGATGCTCAGAGCCCAAAGGCTGTTTCCAAAACTGAGTAAAAAGGGCTGTATTATTTGAAAATAAGATCTCATCACTGAATTCCAGTTTAATGATTTCACATCAGAGGTTGAGGGCCATATCATTGAAATTAGGTTTTCTGGGCATGAATTGAATTATGTAGTAGCCCTGTAATAAAGCCTTATTTTGACAAAGGAGCTGCTGTTGCACCTAATGAAATATAATTTAAAGTATGATCAGCCCTGACTTAACTAGTTACCAAGACAGGGAGGAGTAGTCTGCAAAATCTTAATAGTTTAGTTAAACCATTCATCTCTAAAATTTTTGTATTAGAAAAAAAGTTAGTAGTCTGCAAAATCTTAGTAGTTTAGTTGAACCATTCATCTCTAAAGTTTTTGTATTAAAATCTACAGATAGATTTTTAATTGTCCTTGATTCTGTGTCTGTCGTATTTCCTGGCATTCATTAAAAACAAAGGACATTTTATGATAGGAGAATATGTACAGTTAAGTATTAGCCCCAAATGGAAATAAACAACCAACCTTCAAAAACTCAGAGCAATTCATTGTATTTCTTGGTGTATTCCTTGTTAACAAGGAATTCATCATCTTACAACAATTAGATCAGTAGTTACACTTGATACCATTAAAATCAAGTTAAGCTTACAAAGCAGATTTTTTAAAAAGTAATCATCCCAAGTCTTTCCCTTATACTTAGAGTAGAAGAGATTATATTTCAAAAATTAAATTTCAGGGCCAGTGAGATGGCTCAGGAGGTAAAGAAAGGCTCTTGTCACCAAACCTGATGACCCGAGTTCAGCCCCCAGCACCTACATGATAGAAGGAGAAAACTGACTCCCACAAATACTCTCTGACATCCACTCATGCCAGAGCACCCCCCCCCAAAACAGAAGAAATATGTAATAAAATTTAAATTTCAGAGTTTTAGAAGCAAAGCATTTTCTGGAATTATGCTAGTTCCCTGGCAAAGATCCTTTAGCAAGTATATTGGTCACTATCATGGTCAAATGTGTCACTTGTGGTGACCTTAGTGTCCCAGAGCTCAGGCCATAGTGGAGGCATCCATCTCAGACCAACATCCAACCTTGGTCTCTAGCTCTGCCCAAAGGATCACTCTTTGTTGTTTCTGTATATCTCAGAAAAACATTGAAGAGAAGCTTCCTGTTTATAGTCGACTGTCATCAACAGCAATTATCTGTCTGAGAGAAAGTCCAGGGAAAATGGCCTTCCTTTCACTCCTAGAATCTCAGAGGGGCCAGAGCACATGTTGATGTGCAGAACAGGAGGTTCCCCCATACCCACTGATTCACTCCTGTGGTCTCAGCCACCTACTGACAGCCTCAGTTCCAAAATGTTACCTGGACTGTTCCAGAAATCAACATTTCATAAGTTTTAAGTAAGTTTTATTATGGTATTTTATGATGATTTTTCCATTTTATTATTAATTTTCTATTGTGCCTCACTTATAAGTTAAACTTTACCACAGATCTGCACATAGAACTAGGCATTACTGTGGTTTAAATCTGGGTGGGCCAAAAAGGACAACGAGTGTGTATTTGGAATTAGGCAGAATTACCTGTGTATGCCAAATAGCAAATGTGAAAAGATTTCTAGACATTAGAAAACTGTTTACTGTGTCAATTCTTTGTCTAAGGTAGAAATATCAGTAGCTGGTCATAAAATACAGATGTAAGAAAAGCAATTACAGAACATGAGGAGAGGCTAGCCAGAGTGATTATTCTAGGGAACACCAATTCAAAAGCATCCTGTAGCCTAAAGATGCATCAACAGGAAGAGAGGAACAGTGGGCACACCTAATAGCAGTAAGTACTCCTAACAGCATCAACTGCACGCAGTGGGCAGCTCCCATTCCCATTTCTGATACTGTCTTTTGCCACTTGTCTTGGATACAAATGGACTTCTTAACTCCTATTCTGTGGAACATTTGCTATTCCCAGGGTGTTCCTGCTCCTCCTTGGAAGCAGTACTTCTACCTCCTCCAGGGATGGAACCCCCTCCAGACAGCCCTCCTCTAGAAATTGTGTCTGACTCCCATTGGCATGTCCCAATTGGCATATCCCCTTTCCTTGATGTCCCTCATTTATTTGCAGAGTAACTGGTCAACCCTAGAAGATTTCACATAAAACTAACAAAGGGCTTTCTGTGTCCGCATTTCATTCATACCAGAATAAAGCGCTGTATATAAAGTCACATCTCCCATTATAAACATTGCAATATCATTGGACCCAAAATTATAAATGTTTTTATAGGTATCTACCAGAATCCTAAAGAAACTGTCATGAGTTTAGAATTCTATACTTTAAATACAAGGGTTTTGTTTTGTTTTGTTTTGTTTTTTTTACATAAATGCTTTGGATAGGACAGAGTCAACTGGTAAGGAGAGAGAAAATTCTTTTGTCACCAAGTCTGTTGTCATTTCAGAAGAAGCAAGGACTATTGCTAATACTCATGGCTAGCAAAATTTAGCACACTGAGAAATTCTAACCTGAAAGTATAACTGGATGCTCTAGAGCAAACTGGAGGCCCTTGTAGAGAGGCTGTCAGATAGCAGATGAAGAAGCAGGACCCTGGACCTTCACACTAGGTAACTCTTCCTGACTCTCCAGAGTTCATTCTGATTTCTACAACTTCAGGATGACAGTCAGCAGCTTTGGCATCTTACCTCAGTGGAAATGACATCTTTTGCTCCTCCTCGTTCTGTCACTATGGTGTGGAATTCATGTAGACCTCATGTTCCTCAGTGGCTACAACAGGGGTCCATCTGCCTTATTGGTTGGCCCACGTGTCAACCAGCCCCTTCCCTCCCCCAACAAATATGTACAGAGCTGAAAAGTTCATCAAAACATGTCTAGAGTCAACACTCAGGCAGACAGCAGACTTCTGGTCAAGAATATTCTAAGTATTAGAAATACTCCAAGGATGTAAGTGCTATAACCATTCACTGACAATCAGGACCAGAAGATACCTATTATTTAAATTAGAGTTTAACAAGAGTCTTGCTTCATTTGAATCCTGCCTGGCATTTGCATCGCCATCTTTAGCATACATTTTTATCTTGCTGTTCATGCATTCATCTTCAAAACTACCTTGGCCCCCAGCAATTACATCACATGTTATTTTTATTTGAAAGTACTGAACAGTGCCCCTGCTTTTCTTAGTATCTTTGGGCACGCTTTCATTTTTACCTTCTTGAATTCAGGATAAAAATTTTCTGTTCTCAGTTTAACACTGCAAATGCTAAAAGCAAGTAGATACAACAGAAAATTTTATATTTCCATGAGAAAAAGAAGAGAACTTTTTAAGAATTCAGGAGGAATTGGATGATGCTCTTTTCATACTTCCTTTTAAAGTTGGAGGCATTAATTACTAATTTGGTGATTTTGGGAAGGCAATTGTAAGTTGGATAAATCTGTAGTATTTTTAACACCACCTAAAAATGTTCTTGCTGAAGAATAACCTTACTGAGAACCAAATCCATCCTGTCGTCTTTAGTAAGATGTTTTCTAAGCTGTATTATTTCATTTGTAAGTCAGCCAAAACTGGTTGTAAAAAATGTGTAGGCAAAGAAAGCTCAAAATTTGCCATAAATCTATTAAAGGTTAATAAGAAAAAAAAGAGCGAGTAGTAATATATTCAAAGAGAAAGCATAAGTATGAGTTATGGAAATGAAGAAAGAAAAATGGAAAACTGGAAGATGAAGTGAATAAAATGTTTATTAAACATTAAACAGAAATCTGTTTTCACAACGCACTCACTAGTCTTTGGCCTAAAGGTTAAGAGAACTGGACTCTACTGGAAGGCTGGGTGAATTTTTAAATTACATTTATTTATTTATTGGAGAGTGGGTGATGGGGCATCTGCCATGTGTGTATATGGAGGTCAGAGAACAACCTGAAGGAGTCAGTTCTTTCCTTCCACCATGTAGGTCACAGGGATCAAACTCAAGTCAGCACTGTTGCCAGCAAGCACCTTTACCTGCTGAGCCATCTCGCTGGCTCTAACAGGCTGAACTTGAATGTGTCTTTTAGTCTCCCTGACTCTCAGATCCCTACAGAAAGAAAAAATAATTGCCTAACCACTGGGGGAGGAGCCACTGGACTCTGAGATGCCCTTCAAAGTTCCAAATGTGTTTTTGAATACATCTGATAAAACAAGTTTTGAGAGTTGCTTCATTAATAGATCAGAATAATACTTCTATGCTTGTTTTATTGTTTTCCACTATATCTGGTGCAACAAAAGGCTGGAGATTTAAAGTAAATATTGTCACGGACTTCTTAGTTGAACTGCTGAATGATTCCTTTTCACAGACCAGGCATGAAATAAATGGAGTAGCAAATGGAGAGAATAACCATGCCCCTGATATTTCAGCATTTCTTACAAAACTTGTCTCTCATAAACTCTGCAACTTCAAAATGCATACTTTGAAAAGTCTAAGTACTTAAAATTCAGGATAAAGTTTGATATAACTAACCCCAATAAGTTCATGATCATACTCTTGAACATCAAAAGCTCAGTAGAAAACAGGTCCCTTTACTGTACACATCCCAATGGAACTAAAGTGAAGTGATAAACTTGTCATTTTGGAATTTTTAGGGAGCCATATCAGATAGGAAATACTATGCAATGGGAAATGGGTGTCTTATCAGCGAAGAGAATGTTTGGACTACAAGTTCAGAGGTGTTCTAAAGCATTTATGTCATTTTTAAGTAGTGTTTGTGATAGTTAACTCTGGTTGTGTGTGTGTGTGTGTGTGTGTGTGTGTGTGTTTGTGTGTGAGTTTGTGTGCACGCACGCACATGTGAAGACCAGAGGTTGATGTTGGGTATCTTTCTTGATGGTTCTCCATCTTACTGAGGCAGAGTCTTTCTCTTGAACCTCAGGACTCTGATCTGGCTGGTCTGGCGAGCTGTCTTGCCCCAGGGATCTCACTCACCATCTACAAACTAGGATTACAGGTGGGCTGTCGCATGGGTCCTGGAAACCCCAACTCCATTTCTCATATTTTCACAGAAAACACTTTACCCACTGAGCCATTTCCCTAGGCCATTAATTTTTAAATGTATAAATATTTATAAAGTGGACTCATTTGAGCACTGCAGAGTATGCATTGAGTAATGTTAACAGAAAGAAGTGGGGACTAGGTGAGTTGTGAACCAATCACTTGGTCAGTTTGTTGTTGACTGAATATCCTAGAAGCCATCATGTCTTCCTGTTCTATAGAGTCTTAAATTGCTCTCATTCTTAGACATTTTAATTTGTACCTACAGTGGACCATCAGCAAAGAACTGGAAATAGGACACAGAAATAACAATGTAATTGACATTTCTAATTCTCACTGTTGCCTAGGTTCTTAAGGTTGCCATGTTCTTACCATGCATATCCAGATGTTTCTATAAAGTGCCAAAGAGAAATTGTTTTCATGATTCTGTAAAATTTGATTTTATAGAATATGTACCCATTTTTAAATAACTTAATCTGTTTCCAGAATCCTGCTAGCTGATAATTAGAAGTTAAAACATAGAGCCTTTAGTAAAAAGCCAAATTCAATCAGAATAAGAAAATTTCTATAAAATATGCCATAGGAAAGAAAAGAGGATTTATTATAATCAAGTGAAAACACACTTTGAACTGTGAGAGTACTTGTATATGACTGACATTCATTAAGTTGCCTTACTATCTCTGGCCTAGAGGCTGCAGTTAGCTATGGGCACATTCTCCTGCCCAGGACTTTAGGGTGAGTTCCACACTGCTCCCCATTCTGTGTCCCAAGTCTCAACATCAGTGGCCACCTCTGCCCTCTCTGCTTTTCCCAGAGAAGAGAATCTTTCTAGAGAAAAACACAGAATCTCATTGACCTTCGGTGGGTTCTCCTGGACCTGTTCAGCAGTTCTGACATGTTTAAAGTGCTGAGTCCAGATTTTCACCTCTTTATTTAAGCCCCCCCCCAATTCTCCCCACTATCTCTTCATCTCTGTAGAAGACTGATAATGGGCACTTACACACTAAGTGCTCTAGGTAAATTCTTGAGAATTCATATAACTCAATTCCAATTTCACAGCAACTCTTGAGATAATATTGTCTACATTTTCCAAGTAAGGAAATGGAGGCACCGCGAACATGGGATAAACTGAGGTAAGACACTAAGTTTGGTTCCAAAGCCCGTGGCACACACTCTTTAAACCTTAGAATGCTTAATGTTTTCCTCTGCATCCTTCAGCCTCTTTCATGACACGACCTCCAAGTGTCATCTCTCAAAGCTTCTTCATTTTCTCCTGTTCTTTAAACATCTTTCTTCCCACCTTCCAACAGCTCTCATTTCTGTAAAATCTGAGCAAACAGCCTTTTTCCTTGACCTAGCTAATTTTCTGGTTACTGTCCAAATTGCCTCCATTTTTTTTCTGAGTCAAAAGTCTGTAGTATATGGCCCACACCTGCTTCCTCTACTTCCCCTGCCCTGTTCCTCAGCAACTCCTTTCCATCTGTTGGTGGCCTCCTTATTCAAACTACTCTCTCAAAGGGGTCCTGTCAAACCAGCTGCTTTCACTTGGCCTCCCTCTCTCCAGCATATGACAGAATTGCCAGACCCTTCTTGCTTGTGGCCAGTCCATACTTGTTCCAGAGTCTGCCCATTAATCAGTCATTCAGGCTGAGAAAAATACAGCTGTCCCAGAGAAAAGACAAATTTACTTTTAGCCCAGTTAATTCCTGAAAGATGGACAGGATTTATCCAAGAACAGGGATGCTGAAGGTTCTGTCGGAAGTGCACCAGTACGCAATCCCCTGACAGCTATGCTATCTTTTCTCAACAGGTCCCTAGGTCACTTTGGTCTTGGCCCTGTTTGTTGTTGCTTTTGGACTCATTTTTGTTAGATTCATTGAACTCATCACAGTCTTCATATTTCTGTTTATAACTTAGACCCTGAGACTCCTTCATATTTCTAACTGTAAATCCTATGTCATAGACAAGCCTACCTATCTAAAGCATAACTTGTCATCACTTTCAACCAATAGTAGGGCCTGCACAGTGTCTCTGTAGTAAAGCCATGCCGCTAGATGTCTCGTTGGAAAACCTGGAGTTATTATCACTGTTGTTCCTCTCCTCTTTACCAATTTATCCACTCCACTAATATTTTTGGAGCAGCCTTTATGCCAGCCTTTCTAGTAAAAGCTACCTAACCAGGCATGTTTCAAAGTTCTGACACTTCTTCCCAAACTGTCCAGCAGTGATTCCTTTACATTAGGACTGTATACCTTATTAGCATGCTGTGGCTGGGACTAGCACAGTCATTTCTCAACTAAGAGTCCAGCCTTTAGGATTTTTCTCCTCATGTCTCTGGACACATTGGATGCTTTTTAAATACTTGACCAACCGTTGATTTTCTTTCTGATTGTAAAGTATATGTAACATAACACTTGCCTGCCTGGCCATTTGGTATAGAGTTCCATAGCAGCTTAGTTGCATTGTCATATAACCAGCCACCACAAGTTTTTCATCTTGCAAAATTAAAACACTGCCATGACATGCCCTTCCCCTATATAAACCAGGCTGGCCTCAAAATCATTGAGATTCACCTGACTCTGCTGGAATTAAAGGCATACATCACCATGTCTGGCCCTAAATAGATGTTTTATCTTATTTAATGATAATGTTTTTGAACTTTAAAATGAAACTCACTAAAAGGGTTTTTCTCCAAAAACAATTATAAGAATAAAAATTTAATTTCCTCTATCGGATTTCTAGTGATAAATCTTTGTTTTTTCTCGTCTTTTAAAGACAGGGTCTCCCTGTAGACACAGCTGATCTGGAACTCAATATGGAGACCAGGCTGACCTCGATCTCATAGAGATCCACCTGCCTCTGCTTCCTAAGTGCTGGGATTAAAGGCGTGCACCACTATGCCTGATAAGTCGAGTTATAAGTTATATGAGTTATAATTTTAAGTAAACCTCACAAAACAAATTTTAAGTGAGCCAGGCATGGTAATGCATGACTATAATCCCAGCTCTTGGATTCTGAAGCAGGAAGATTGCCAGGTTTAGGCCAGCTTGGGATTTTGAGCAAGACCCTGGCTAAATAAATAAGGAGTCTAGTGGTAAAGCACTTCCCTAGCATATACAACACCCTGGGTTCAATATCCAGCACCAAAAGCAAAGTACACAAATTTAGCATAGTTCAAACAAGAGTTTGACCTGGCTATCAAAAGAATATAGTCTTTCATAAGGGCCAGCAAGATGGCTCAGCAGGTATAGGCAATTGCCACCAAGCCTGACAGCCTGAGTTCCATCCTTGGGACCCTCATGGTAGAAGAGAACCAACTCCACAAAGTTGTCTTCTGACCCCCATATGAATGTGATAATACAAGTACACATGCACCACATGCACATGCATTCATAAACACACAAATAAATGAATGAATGAGTGAATGAATGAATGAATGAATGAATGAAAAAAACCAATATAGCCTTTCAACTCTTAAGTTTTTGAGCAAATGTTAGGGAATAAAGTCTTTAAAGTACTTAAGAATGGGGACTTACTTTCTAAGCTTTATAAGGTTCTAGATTAGATCAGAAAATCTTAGGGAAATTGAACCATGAACTCTGCTCTCCCCAAATCATTACATCTGTCCCCAGAGCATTAATACACTGAGAGGAGCTAAAGCTCAGTTAGTATTACAGCAGCGTATTGATCCAGGAATTGGCTGTTTTGATTAAATATCCTGCCAGTTTCCAGAAAGCATAGGCAGGGCATGGTGATGAGTGCACAATGACATTCACAATGACATGCACAATGACATTCCTGACACAGGGAGTCTAGAGGAAGAGCCCCATGGTTACACAGGTATCTGTGTGTGTACATTGAGGGTCGTTTTACTTTGCATTTCCTGGTAGCTTTAACAAAGAGAGAAACAACAGATTATGTTATTCAGCTTGTATGATACTGGGAAGCAAACCAGTTTATTATCACAGACCAGATTTTCCTGGCACTAAACAATAGGAGTATTGTATTACCTGACTCTGTAAATATGACAATTGTAACACATAATGGACAGCATTTTATGAAAGGTATATAAACATTCTTCAGATGAATCTTGGCTCCTTACTCCCATTGACCAAAAGCCAAGAGTATGATACTAATTACTGTTCAATAAAGGCATTTCTGTGATAAACTAATGTGGTTTAACTTGTGAGCTCATTGAAAAGAATCATTTGTGACTCAGAAGGAACTTGGCCTAATTGTTGGTTCTGAATACTTTCAAAGCCTGATTTCTAACACATGCACAAAGGTTTGACCCTTAGCCATATCAAATATCAACCTTTAGTAGCAATATTATTCCCCTTTATATTTTATATCTAAATTTGCTCTCATTTTTAAATGAAAAGTGAATTTCTACGTTGGTAGTTATAATTAATGATTCGCTGTAAACATAGCTTGTTTTAAATCAGAAACTAAGAATTTAGTCCTGAAGTCGCTCTTCCAGGCCTTGTTTTTATGAAAAAGAAAATTAACATTTAAGAATTCATAATTGGGAAAGCCACCTAAGATATGGTCTTTCTGAACTGTCATCATCAATGTCAGTTAGTCAATGTATGGGAGACTGAAAGTTGTATGTTATGAAAATATCTAAAGACCCTTGTGTTCTTTGGGGTGAGCACATGCTGAGTCTTGCTGGGACAGTCTTATCAGAGAACCAAATCAAGACTGAAGGACCACATTCTTACTTGATACTCATGCCTTTGAATCAAACTTCTGATTTTAATAGAGATCCATAAGCCAGTTGCTCTTTGTACCTATCAGAAGTATTTCTTGATCCACAGACTAATTTCTTCTTAAAAGGCTGCAACTGGAAGAGGGGGCAGAAAGATTGCAAGAGCCAAAGGTGGTGGATGACCACAAGGAAACAGAGTTTTCCAGACAGCTGGTCAGTTACACATATGAACTCATAACAATGGTGAGAGCATGTACAAGTCCCATGCAAGTTCAAACCAGACAAAATCCTAGCAGAGACATGGGGAAGTAGGTAAGAAATTCTTACCCAACCTAAGGAACTTTTGGTAACTGATGGCTGTTGGGAGGAGAAGAGATAGCCTCATATATAAGGATGGGACTCTTGGTAGGTTAACCAGGCTCCCGTGGATGGACCCACACTGAAGGACATGGATATGTGGGGACAGAAATCAGTCCATATATATATATAAAATTGGGAGGGGGCATGAGGACGTGCAGATGGGGGGAGGGAATCTAAATATCATTAAATTATATTGTATGAAAATCACAAAAATTCAATATTCTTTTTAAAGAAAAGTAAAAGCACACCAGGCATGGTCGCCCATGCCTTTAATCCCAGCCCTCAGAGGCAGAGGCAAGCAGATCTCTGTGAGATCAAGGCCAGCTTGGTCCACATAGTGGCTTCCAGGTGGACTGGAACTAGGGAGACCCTATTGAAAAAAAGAAAAAAGTAAAAGCTGCCTTGCCAAGTTTAAAAAAGAAAAAAAAAAAAAAAAGCGGTAGCTGTCTCCACAAGATAATTGTTTTTCTCAAATCTAGGTCTCACACTCCAAAAGGAGTGCCAACACGTCTTTTTATTCCCCCATATTATTATATTGTTCCATAGCCCAGGAAATAATTTCTTGTTACTGTCAGGCATTTCCAAGAGAACCAGAAGGGAAATCAAACAGGAGGGGGTGGAGAAGCAGACAGTTGGGCTTTGCCAAAGTAGCAACCCTGGTGAGGTAGCGGTGAAGTGACCAGGGAACAATGGGGGAAAAAATGAGTGTAGGGGCTGGAGATGGCTCAGTGGTTAAGAGCAATGGCTCCTCTTAACAGAGGATCAGGTTCAATTCCAAGTACCCACGGGACAGCTAACCGTCTGTAACTCCAGTTCCAGAAAATCTGACACCCTCTTCTGACCTCCACAGGCATTGCACAGCACAGATGCACTTACACACATGCAGGCAATGCACTCATATGCATAAAGTAAAAAATAATAAAATATTAGAAAAGAACTCATGAAATATTTCAGTCTTCAAAGGGAAAAGAAGTTACTGATTAGAAAAACAGTTTAATTAAATTGACTACAGGCAATGCTAACATTCAGAAGTGCTGACCACTGGTGTGGCTGTGTCCAGGAGGGGTCACGTAGCTGTGCAGTAAGCCTAGCCAAGCTGTGTGGGTCTCTGCATCTGAGAATTGCTCTTGTAGTATCACCTTACCACAAGTTAAAACTATGAAATATTTTTAAAAGTAAAGCCTGCAAGGTAAATGGCTGCTGCCCCGCTCATGGGAACTGCCTCTCAGTAACTTTTTATTACATTCATTGGGGAAAATATGTGATAATGGTATGTGGAGATTCAATTTGTAGTGGGCCAAAGGTTTGTAAATGTCAGGGGTCTTATAAAGAAATGAAATGAGTCTTGTGCATCCTGTGTGTGTGTGTGTGGGGGGGTGCATGCCATTCCACCAGCTGCAGCAGCTGCAGGCTCCCATGCTGAGATGCTTCAGCTGATTTTCCCATACTGAGTAGCCAGATCCCCACCACGGAAACAATGGCAGTCTGACCAGCCAGCTGATAGAAAGGGGTCGTGTATAGCTTTGGACCTGGGATTTGAACAAATGAGTTTACACATGAGCCACAGGCAAGCCTAGGCAAAATCTAGACATGCCAGTGGTCCTGACCCTATGAGGCTGGTGGTAATACACAGAGTAGGTTCCTTTCTCCACTTCTCATGATTGGATTCATCAGAAGCTCTCAAGCAGGCCTCTGGGTTCAGGTGTGGATGTGGTCTTGGCTAATTTGGCCAGCTGTGATTGGCCCTGACATCTGTAGCTGGGCTGGGTGGAAAGGTTCTGTCTGTCTGATCTTACAGGAAAGAGCAAGGAGAAAAGCAAAAGGTTAAGTACGAGAGTGGGGAATGAGGCTTCCCAGACTCTGTGCTTCCAAAATATGTTTGCAGGAAGGGTAAGTCATACTGTCTGTTCTCTAGTTTAGTGGATTGTTAAAAGAGGAGATAATGTTACTATTTTATTCGACTCTACAGAAGAGTGTTGCAGTTTTATCAGAATACATTGTTTAGTTTTCTAGATATATTGAAGAGCTAGGAGATTACATTAAAGGCAGTGTAGCCATATCTTATGGCTTCATTAATTATAATACCTAGACATAATTAGGCTCCAGCTAAAAATAGCAGTTAAGATAGAAGACCATTCTGGAAAGGAGAGAAAAAAAAGAGTTGAGATTCTGAGAAACTGAAAGAACATGAACAGAGGGTGTCCGCTGGGTCTCAGGCCCAGCATTAGCGCCAAATACCCCTGTTGCCAGGAATGACCCTTTCTTACACAGATACTGGAGTCAGGTGCTTAGGACTGTGTTCCCTTAACCCCTTGATTTCATTTTCACTTTGCGTTTGGTAATTCTCCACAGACGGACATAATCAGAAATATCCTGTACGATTCAGAAGTAATTATTTAGATGCTTGGGAGTTGAGCCCATTCATTTTTAATTAATAGATCCTTTTTTTAAAGCAGTTTTAAGTTCCAGAAAAATGGATCAAAAACTGCAGTTTTCCCACATAGATCTTCTCCCCACCCTAGGCCCATGCACAGCTTGCCCCTACTCCTTACTAAGCACAACCACTCTCTTTTAACTATGTCTATAATTTTATAGTTACACTTACTTTTAAGTATCAGACAGGCTATTCCTAAGGAAGCATCATTCCTTTATTCATAAATTGGGCTCCCGGTAAATATCATGTGCCAGGTGGTTTATGCACCATGTTTTCAGCAAAGGACAAAGTGCGGGGAAAAAAAAGTTTCAGTCTTTGCAAAGCTTACCATCTAGTCCATCAAGCACCCAGACTCAGTTAAGTGCTAGGTAAGCATGAGGTGGACCCCAGGAGAGTCCAGAGTGAAAGAAAATGATTAGAGAAAGTAAGTTGAGAGTGGGACTCCTGCTCGCTCATGCCCCGGCCTCCTCGGGTCAGACCCTGCCTTCCCATTTTAATTCTAGAAATCTAGCTTTAGGATCTGCATCTCCTAGTCTCCAGCTGCCACCTGTTCTTCCCAAAGACCAGCTAGAGCTCAGTGCCATTTCCCAATTCACCCTCCCCTGTTGTTTCTGCAATTTGTGTCTGCATCTCAATTTCAGAGTTTTGTTAAACTTTTACTACCAGTTATCCATAACCCTGCTGGTGCTGATGAAATATGATAGAACATCTGCAAAGGCGTAAGAGTAGGTGCCCATGCTCCCATTTAAAGACTAACTGAGGGGTTGGAGAGATGGCTCAGTGGTTAAGAGCACTGACTGCTGTTGCAGAGGACCCAGGTTCGATTCCCAGCACCTACATGGCAGCTATAAACCGTCCTTAACTCCGGTTCCAGGGGAATCCAAAGCCCTCTTCTGACCTCCACAGCTTTGCACGACACAGGTGCACTCACATACATGCAAGCAGTACACTCTTACACATAAAATAAAAATAATAAAATATTTTTTTAAAGAGAGCAAAGAAAATATTTTTTAAAGACTTAACTGAATAAGGTCTTCTGCATTTGGGAAATGGACAAGCCCCTGTTCTCCCTCTGACGTACACATGTGGACACAAGACGACACCTTTAGCTTGTCCTGAGTTCCTCAGGCACTGTTCACCTTGTTTTTGAGACAGGGTCTCTCATTGGACTAGAACTTCACAAATAGGCTAACCTAGCAAGTGACCTGCTTGTTTCCACACCCACCCTTGCACTAGGATTACAAGTGTGTGTCACTGCACCCAGCTTTTCTTTGTTTAATATGAATTCTGGGGGATTAAACTCAAGTCCTCATGCTTTTGACATAAGCACATTATCACCTGAGCTATCATCCCAGCCCAAGGAGCCCAATTCTTTTTCTCCACTCTAAAAGACGAGGTTTCAGTGCATAAGAATGAACCAGGAAGGGAACAGAAGACCAAAAGATTCATTCATCCTCACCACCACTGGCTTCTTTCTAGTTCCTACAAGAAACACGCTTGCAAATCAGGTAAATGGGCCTGTGAAATGGCTCAGCAGGTAGAGGCACTTGCTGCCAAGCCTGGTGACTTGAGTTCAGTCCTAGGACCTACATGGTAGAAGGAGAGAACCAACTCCCACAGATTGCCCTCTGACCACACACATGCAAATGATTTTTAAATTTTTTTAAAAGAAAGTTTTTTAAAAATCAGGTAAGCAGATATACCACTAACCCTCCTCAGCAGGCTGGTTCTTACCAGTGGTGTGTCTTCTCCCAGTGACACAGCCAGTGGTGTCATGCTGATGACCTGAAATTGGCCGTGGTGGGAGTCTGCACACCTGGGACTCAGTAAGCACTGCTGTTAACAGTTGTGCTCATTTCTCCCTAAGCATACCACTTGATTCAGGGATTCAGCCCATGAACACTGTTAATTCCTGTGCTCAGATTCTATTCTTTGTTGTTGTTGGGATGTTTTTTTTGGGGGGGGGATGGGAGGAAGTTCTACCCAAAGTCAACAGGATATTTGATCCCATAAGCTCTGACAACTAGACATAGCATTTAGTTGCACAGATCTTGCTCCAGCTTTTGATTTCCCTTGGAAAGACTCAGGTGGTTTCATCTGTTACTACACTGAAGTCTCACCACAATACAACACTAAAAGTTGCTATTGCAGGCGTCAGGCCATGATCATAATTAACATTTCTTCCCCTAGATCCAGATTTGCTAGTCCACGAGTAATTAATACAGTGCTGCCTTTGCTGACTGGACCTTTTATGCCCACATAGGACTGCACATGCCAGAGCGAAAGCCGACGCTGCTGACCAAGCTGCACTGGCCGCCCGCCAGGAGTGCGACATCGCAAGAGCTGTGGCCAGGGAGCTGTCACCCGATTTCTACCAACCAGGTAAAACTCTTCTCCTTCTTTGACTGGGAGAGGTTCGAACACAGGCTTTGGTTTTCTTTTCCTTTTCATTTGATTTGAAGATCTGTATTTTATGAATCTCAGTAATAGCACAAAGAAAATATGAGAATATAGTAATAAATGTCCCCTGAAATCTGTCAGTACTAGGGAATCCTGTGACATTGTACCTCAAAATTTATAGGTACCTCCCACTATAACATTAGTGAGAGGTGAGCCAACAAGACAGGGTCTCCCTGTAGCCCCAGCTGTCCTGGAACTCACTATGTAGACCAGCCTGGCCTTGAACTCACAGAGATCCACCTGCCTGTGCTGGGATTAAAGGCGTGCGCCACCACACCCGGGATTGTTTTTTAAGTACCTGTGCTAAAGCCCAGAGATGTGTGATTAGGAGGTAGTGCAAAAACCACATAGAAATGTTAATCTGCACAGATCAAGAGGAGAATGCTTGTCATGATGTAGAAATGCAGACAACAGCATCAAGCAGTCTTATCATCTGCCTTGAAAGCATTAGAAAGTAGCAATTGGTAAATATTTGTAATATGTTTAAACATTTAACTCACTTTTTTAGTCATTTCCTAGTAGACTTTACTTTTTTTTAACAGGGTCTTATGTAGACCTCAAACTCACTGTAGTGAGGGATGATCTTCAGCTTCTCCTGCCTGTACCTCCTGAGTGCTGGCATTATAGGCATGGGCCACAATACCCAGCTTATGCACTGCTAGGGATCCAACCTAGGGTTTCATGCATGCTAAGTAAGCACTCAAGCAACTGAGCTGCATCCCCAGACCATCATTCCTTTCTATTTAATTTGTTTGTTTTCCTTTTAGACAGGGTCTCCTGTGTAGTTCAGACTAGCCTCAAACTCCTGATGCTGTTGCCACAGCCTCACAAGTGCTGACATTATAAGAGTGCACCACCATACCTGGTTGCTAAGCTATCTTTTTACAGACGTTTCTCCATTGTTTTAAAAACATCTTTTTACTAGTTGCTTTCAGAGATCAACAGATTTCTAAGTGAACAGACCAAAATGAATATTCCAAATTTCTATTAAAATTTCTGCTTTCATGATAAGCAATTTTCCATGTATTTTTATTTAGAAATCAATCAATATAACTAGTATCTGTCCCTAGCCTATCATCCTGTATAGTGTAGGTGTAAGTACATTGTCAGTTGCACTGACAGTGATATCTTGGAAACACAGGGCATCCCTGAGTCCTGATACACAAGGTTACACAAAGAGAACAGAATGGCCAGAGCCATGGGAAAACTAGAAACTGGCCTATGACAACAATTAAACAATTCAAGAAAATGAAGGTCTGAGGGTTTGTTCTTGCTTCCTGCAAAGAAAGAAGACAGTGGGGCTGGGGAGTGGGCGGAGTCAGGATGGTTCAGTCAGTAAACTGCTTGGTACACAAGCATGAGGACCTGAGTTGGAGCCCTAGTACCCATGTGGGAAAAAAAGTCAGGTGCAGCACATATCTCTAACTGTAGCCCTAGAAGAGGAAGACAGAAGACTGTCTGAGGCCAGCTAGCCACCTGGTCTAGCCAGCTGAATTAGTGAGCTCCAGGTTCAGTGAAAGACCCTGTCTCAAAACATAAGATGTAGAGATCGATAAGACACTTGACATCAATCACTGGCCTCAGCACTTATGAGCACAAATGCACACATGCACGGGGTACAAGGAAGAAAGGATATGGAAAAAAAACCATGTTTAGAACACCATTCTGTTTACTAAGACATCGGTACCTTGGCAGAGTGACTTTTTTAAGAGTTCAAGACCAAGGGAGGCATTCAGTGATAATGGGTGTCTTCCCTCATGTGCATCTGTCTTAAGCCTTTAAGAGGAATTTAAATCATTTAATATATATGTATATTAGGAAAGGAACCCTTTGTATTTTATGCAGTAACCTCTGCAATGAAATGAACTCAGTCTTCCCTGGTATCTAAGTTCCTTAGTGAATTAGCAATTCCAGAGTATGAGAACTATAGAAAGTCCAGGAAGCCAAGGGGGATCCTCCTGGGCTCCCAGCAGTGCTGCCATCTGGAGCAGGACAGTCCGGAGATAGTAGGCTCGAACTACTTTGCAAGCAGACAAACTTGCTATTGTTGTCTGCAGATGCTTAGTCTTGGTTCTCTTGTTAATTCTGCTGGGTAATGGGGTCCCTCTAGACTTCTATTAGGTGTAACCAAGAGGTAAATGATACTGAAAGTCATCTCAGTTTCTCAGACTGAATGATTTTTAAAAGCCTTTTATGGCAGAAAAGCATTTGAAGAGAAAGAAATATTGTGGGAAAATGTAATTCCAACCTTTCGTAGCTCAAACGGCTAGCTTCATGTAAGCAAGCTGTTCATCAGTAGTGAATACATCCCAGTAGCACTGGATGACAGTGAGCCCCTTTGAGACCCAAGCAAAGGGGAAAGCTGCAACCCCCTCTGACCTACAGCCAACACTGCCTTCAACTGTATAGAAAGCCTGTTCTGTACTGGGCATTAGGGATCTTCTCAAGGGAGCATAACTCATGCTTTCCACTCTGCATTTACAGGGTGATCGAATCAGATAGACATTTGCTAAAGGGGCTTTCAGTACTTCCCAGTGAGCCTGCTCATTTCATTCAGGTATCAGATACACATATGGCCATTGTTTGGCATGCATGTGCCTTAGCCCTTGGAAGAAGGGTCTTAGTTTAGCTTGCATTTTGAGTACTTTTATGGTAAGCTTCCTATTTTTAGGAGCTGGTAGTAATTTCAGTATTTTGATCATGGTTAAATCTTATTGCGCTACATCAAAAATCTCTTAATCTATGAGTCAGTTAAAAATGCAGGAGAAAAACATATCTATATGGGGATATTAAGATTTCAAAGGGTTAAGTTCTAACAATCTAGAACATGAAAAGGGATGTATGTGTTGGTTGCCTACACGCAGAGACCTAAATTGCAATCAGCATGAGTGATCAGTGACTTACCCACCAAGAACTTGGAAAGAACTTTGCCCTCAGAGAGTTCAACTTGAATCCGAGCCTTGATATTGCAGAGATCAGTCAAGTGATCCTCAGTGATAGTACACTTCTAAGGAGTTTCTTATAAGATGTCTGGGTATATGAAAACATCTATTAGAAAGACTCAGTCACCATAGTAAGTATAACAGAAAGGTGAGTCACAGAAGCAAAAACTGGCAGTGTCCTTCCACACCCTGTTCAGAGAGGCAAAGGTTGAGTCAGAACTTGGACTATTGTGGTCTCATTGGCAAGGGTATTTCTGTTATGGAGAAGGATGTGGAGCACTACCAGCAGTGTATGGCTCCACTGGCAGCATCGTCCTGACAGGAGATGGACACATGAGGCTAGTTCAGCCTGATGCCATTGCATAGTTGATTCATCTCATGCTCCTCACCAGTTCCACATTCACCAGGAACTCATGGATCACTGCCCTGGGACAGCATGTACTTGCTGGTGGTAATAGCACAAGTTGTGTGGCCTATGTGACCTTCAGATTTCTCTCTATAATGAATAGGCCTTGCAGTATGGCACATCAAGTCTTGGGAGCTTCATAAATGGGAGTCTACTTTAAGCAGTTACTACCTCAGTGTGCTGATAAATCATGTTCCTAAGCAATGAAGGCTGAGCTAAGGCTTTTGAGGGTGACTGAGAAGAAATAGAAGGGATTCGAAAATGGAGACCATTGCGAATCCGGATGCCTGGGTCTTCATCCCACTTCTGAGTCTCCTCTCAGTTGTAATGCTTTTGTGTGGAAAGGGTATATGCACAAGAGCATGTGTGGGCACAGGTGTGTGTAGACGCAAAAGGCTGATGTCAGCTGTCTTCTTTATGCCTCTCTACCTTATTTTTTTGATGTTGGGTCTCTCACTGAACCTAGAGCTTACCGATTTGGCAAGACTGGCCAGGAGCTCCAGGGATCCACCTGTCTCTTCCTTCCCAATGCTAGGATTACAGACACATACCACCACACCCAGATTTTTGTATGGGTACTGGGAATTCAAAGTCAGATCCTCAGGCGTGTATGACAAGCACTTTACCAACTAAGTCATCTCCCCAGCCCCTTCCATCAAGATTCTTATTTTGTTTTTAATTTCAAGTGATACTCAGGTAAAATATACAGTTTTTTATTTATCAGTGAGTCTGGGCATGGCTTAAAGAAATTGAAACACTGCCCTGGAATGTGGTGAATTTGTTACTTTGCGCCCTCTTGGGAGGGCCAGCCCGGTTCCCTAGGCAACATCTTCAAGAAGCTTTGTCTTCCTGTGTTGAAACATGTATATGCTCACACACAGCACGTTGATTATTTACAGTCACTAAGTGTTAACTACATTTGCATTTCTCACGAGTTAGAAGTCCTTAGAAGTCAAAGTATTTTTCATTACATAAATGCCTGTGCCCGTCATTAATATAGACTATTTTTGGTTAAGTAAAGGGAAATATCCAGGAATAGATGACTTCTGAGCTCACCTTCCCAAACCTAAAATTCTGAATGCCTTTTTTCATGAAAAAAGGAAACAATAATCCCCTAGTAGACATGGAAGTGGTGATTCATGAGCTCGCTGGTTATTCTTACTACTTACTCCCATATATTTGGCTCCACAAACGTGTCTTGAGCACCAGCCAAGTGCAGGGCGCCAGAGTGGACATCCCGCAGCTCACCACTGAGAACCCTAGCTCTGCAGTCACAGATACTGCAAGACTGTGGCAGATGGGACAGTAAGATCCTAAAGGAAAGCAGTGTTATTTCCATATGGAGCACAGAAGTAATCCTGGTAACTGGTTATGTCATCACTTTAGAACTTTTCGATCTGGTCTTCTTTTCTTGATTTGTCAGTCTTCAGAGAAAACGACTGATTTCTATGAATGATTCTTCCACTGCAGCAAAGCCTTTGATGTGGGTATTGCCCTCATAGACTTTTGTTTTGTGGAATGTTCATGGTTCTCCTTCTGTCCATGACCAGCCCAGTGAGGCTCACCTCTGAAAATCAAACTGGATTCCCTGCTGCCACCATCTGCCAGTGTCTGTTCAGAGCCTTTGTGCCAACTGCAAGGACTCACCTTTCAATGTTGGTGGATGGCATGCTGTCATTTCATGTGTGCCGACTGTTGTAGATCAGGTGACGTCTTCCCCATATGAATCCCCAGAGGGTGAAAATTCCCTTAGGATTGATGGACCCTGCCTTATAAAAACATGACTAACCGCAAATGCTGACAGCAAAACTCAGCGCTTATTATGGTTTCTCTCCCTGGCAGTAGCCAGGCTCACCTGATGGTGAGCCACTGCCACTACCAGCTGTATGTCACTGGTGTTGTACTAGCACATCACTGCACAGAACAAGTACCAGAGCTCGTGCTTTCCAAGAGAAAAGGGTCCAGGAAAAACTTCTGTCCTCTGCATTATATTAACTGTCTTGTTCAAATTTGAACTTTGCTCTAAACAATCTAGCTGTATAACCTCATTACTGGCCATTTCTCACATCACTGTGGCATGTGGGAAACATGTAAGACTGGTATGAGGTCAAGATCTATTCAACATATGTAAATTTTACATGATTTCAAACCATTGTGCCTGGGTGTATTAGAATCACCTGGAGCATGCAAATTCAAATTTCTAGGCTTTGGTTTGTATTTTCAACCAAATTGAAATCTCTGGGATCTTCTGATAGACCACCAGTGTAGGAGCCACCACTTGGGATTGCATTCACATTCTCCTTAGGCAGTCATTTTCCAGTGCATAGCGCTAGGCATTCTTTATCTGAAAATTGATACCAAAATGTACTTCCACCATTCTAGTAATTTCTTTGAGGGCAACAGATTTTGAGCAATGCCAAAAGCCCTGTTGATGGGTGTAGATGAATATATCTGAAAAGTTCAGTATGTAATTATGCAAGACACTTTCCTAATATACTTAGGACAAGAAAACTGTGTCCAAAGAAGCAATATATCAGACTTCTAAGAAGGAAAGACATGGCTAGTCTGATATTTGGGAGTTAATAAACAAGTTTTCAATATAGTCCAAATTTTAGCTTCACAAATCCATTAATGCAAATTCCTCTGATGCCCAAATCATCCTCAAGTTACTTAGCCTGCTAATAAAAATCATAATATGAATCAAGGGTTAAAGTGTAAGCATTCTCTTTACTCTATAAAAAGCATTTGAAATGCTGATCATATACAAGTATTTTTATTCTTTTTTCAAATAAATAAAGCATATTCCTTTAAATGCAGTCTTTAAAAATTCATTGCTTCTTCTTAGGCAAGTATTACTTAGTAGCCTAAGTTTCTCCCCAGTAAGTAGCCTCTTATAGCTGTCGGTATTGTACCAGCCACATCCATGGGCAGCATCATTTTGCTGGCATCTGTCAGAGCAACCCCGTCTACTTCTGGTCTGCTTTCCATGCTAAGGCAGATGGGATGACAGTTCCTGTGATAAATCCTAAGTTTATAAGTGCACTGTCACAACCTCATATCTTCTAAATGAAACACACAGGCTTTTCGACAGCTTTATTTCTCAATGTTTAGTGGCTCTTCATCTTTTCTTTCCAACTTTAAGAATGTATAACTAATGTTTGCCAGAGTCTATTATCTTCCACTCTTTTCTGTATGTGTATTTAAGTTAAACACTTTTAATTTAATTAAATTTTAATTTTAAGAAGTTAGGTGTGGTGGTGCTGCATGCCTTTAATCCCAGTACTTGGGAGGCAGAGGCAGACAAATCTCTGTTAGTTAGAGGTCAGCCTGGTCTAAATAGTGAGTTCCAGGAGAGCTGGGGATACAGGGAGACCTTGCCTTAGAAAGACAAAAAATAATAATTTTAAGAAAAAATATTGGCAGGTTTTTTGTAAAAAAAAATTAATTTGTGCTTATCTGTTGAAGTCCTAAGTACTTAGTTATTTGTATAATTTGTTCAGTGTTGTGCAGCTTCAATTAAAACTCCGTTGGTTCCAAGAATCTTGCCTATTGTAATTATCTTTTCCTGGTACATTCATTACCATACCTAGATGGGTATGTTCAGTAATGCCATAAAATTGAATAACAGTGAGGCCCAGATAAAAGCAACTCTTGAGGACACTGTAAATAGAACACTGCAGGGAAAGTAGGTAGTAAGCAACACACTGCCTCGGTCTGGTCCAAAGGAATCACGGGAAAGGAGGTTGTAAAAACAAATATGCAGTGGGATAAGGGGCTTCTCCATGCAGAACAAGTATAAATGAGTCTTGGGCTTTAAAAAGGAGGGCCAGGGCTCTAGGTATAGCTCAGTGGTAGAGCCTGAGGCCCTGGGCTCAGTGCTCAATGATGAAAATATGTAGTGTAACAAGCAGGAGTGAGTCTGTTTGATGGAGAACATAATTTCTTGTGTCCATGGTACTTCTTCTTCCCATAAATGTGTGTACAGACAGAGCACCAAGAATGAATTCAGAAACAGAGACATGGTCTCTTGCATGATTACAGTCATCCCTTTTCTTCATTCAGTGAAATGCTTCTCTTTGGACCAGGAATTCATTCTGCCCTCCCCACGCCATTTTTTTTAAATCAGGAAAGCAAAAAGAAAATCACCAGTTTTGAAGAGGGGGTGTTTACCAAATTCAGAGAGGAAATCTCAGTTGTTGACAGTGATCTGGATAGTTTGGAGAAACTTGAACCCTAAGGAATAGATTTGTCTTTAGGAGGGCAGAAATTGGGATAATACTCTTTGGTTTTGCCAAGTCAACTTTCAAGGGTGTGTTCTTGGGAAGTCTTATTTCCTTTCAACATATAAGGAAAAATGTTACCTTATACGTTACATTACGCTTTAGTTTAAAGGATACTAGGAACTATGTGATTTGTTATTTCAACTCTAGAGCTGTTTCCACACCAGTAAAATATGGTGGTAAAATAATACCCACTTCCTACGACTTGGGTGAGACTTTAAATTTCAGGGCAAAAAAATGCCTTGTAAAATAAATAACAATCATCTTACAGTAACTTACTATTCAAACCAGTATGGGAAGTGTAAATTCAAGTATAAATATGAAACTATATTTTTACAGTTAAAGATAACTGTTCTTCACTCTTCAGTCTTCAGTTGGTTGAAGGGTAAGAGGTAGGGTTGGAGGCAGGAAGGAAAATGAAGATACAACGTGTGGTGTTGAAAGCACTGGTTAGCTCCCTGAGGAAGCTGATGAGCATGGTTTCTCCTTGGTAACCTTGAGAGAACACACGGCAGCTCCTGCCCATTTATAAGAAAAATGTGGCCTTGACTTCACCTCACAACATGGAGAGTGGCTGAAGGAAGACACCACCTTCCAGAGCTGACTCAGAGCCCCCTGAGTACCACCCTCTCTTCCACAATGGTCTCTGAGTCATGGATGGGTGAGGTTTAATATAGGAGTCCTATCCAGGAACATGCACTCTGCAGTCTCTTATTCTCTGCACCTTGGCCAGTTGTGGCCTTCCGTGTGCATCATACTCTGTTGCATGAGGAAGCTTCTCTGGTGAGAATTAAGGGAGGTATTAGTGTTCTCTCCACCTCCTGGTCCACTATGTTCCATTAGCCATAGGTGTAGAGGTTCCGCTATAGATGTATCACATAGAGCTGGGCATCTTTCAGATACATATTCTCTGTGTATGGGTGGTCGTGGAACTCTGTAATAGACTCCATCTGTTGCAAAAAGAAGCTTCTTTGATGAGTGGTACATGGTATACTTGTATGTAAATATAAGGATCCATAGTTAGCATACAGTAAGAAATTTCATTTATCTAGAGAGATGACAGAGATAGGGTTTTCTCTAGGATCTAGGATCTCTCCAACTATGTTTATTTGGCTCTGTTTATGGTGCCACCCATGAGTTCCCTCCCAAATGAGTGGGCTTTAAGTCCAAATAGATAGCTGTTGATTGCCCATAAGATAAAAGTGCCACTACTGCACCACTATAGTTTGTTGTGCCAGTCATTGTTGTGGTTATTAGACTTTGAAGTTCGGGTTGGACCATTGATTGATTTTCTCCTTTAGCAGCTTGCATAGAGCCCTCTAGAACTATAAGAGCTAGTCTTCAGGGAGGAGGCCTCCAGGTTGGTTCCAGCTCCACTGCTCCAAATCCTGTGTCCAAAGTATGTCCTGTCTTCAGCAGTAGGGTCTTACCTTCAAGTTCTGCGAGGTAATCAAGAGCTGTGGTAATAGCCTGTGTTATTTTGAAAATCTCTTGGACTATCCTGACCAAGTTGAAGGGAGGTATCCCCTCGCTGACCCTGTGTTTCTTGTTGTATATCCTAAAGGTATACACATGCACTTCATGTTCAGGTATTGTATGTGTATTTTTAGTAGGTGTTTGAGTTACTACATTTCCCTCTGGTTTTTCACACCACCTAAGCTTTTTTTTTAAGCTCTCTTCTCTCTCTCTCCCTGTCTAACCTCCCTCTTCCCTCTCTAGTTAAAATACCCCCATTTTCCCCTTGATAATACCTGTCTCCTATAATCCCCCTCTCTTGAATTCCTTCTTTCCCTTTACCCCCATGGTTCTCTGTATGCCCTTCCCAGTTGAATACCCCTATTTTCACCATCTCCCCCTTTGTGACTCTGTTTCATACCATCAGCTCTCTCAGGTTCTTTCTTTCCCTTTACTAAGATCCACAAGTGAGGGAGAACATACATTGCTTGTTTTTCTGAGTCTGTGTTACATCACTTAGTATAGCAGTTACTAGTTCCATCCATTTACCTGCAAATTTCATGATTTTGTCTTCTTTACTTTTAAGTAGAACTCTATTGTGTAAATGTACCACATTTTCATTATCCATTCATCAGTTGAGGGACATTTAGGTTGTTTCCATTTCTTAGCTATTGTGAAAAGAGCAGCAACAAAAATGGATGTACAAATATCTCTATAGTAGGATGAGTCCTTTGGGTATGTAGCAGAGTCACTGTTCTAGTTTGTTTCTCCATTGCTGTGAAAAAATACTCTGACCAGTACCAACTCGAGGAGGAAAGAGTTTATTTGGCTCTTGTCTCCCAGGTCACACAGTTCATCAGGGAGCCCAAGGTAGAAACTCAGGGCAGGAACCTGGAGGCAGGAGCTGAAGCATAGGCCATGGAGGAACGCTGCTTACTGGCTTGCTCCCCTGGCCCATGCTCAGCCTGCTTTCTTATATAATACAGAGCAACCTACCCAGGGGTGGCACTGCCCACAGTTGGCTGGGCTCTCCAACATCACTCAAAAATCAAGAAAATATCCCACAGACATGACCACAGACCAGTCCAGTGGAGGAAATTCCCCAGTTGAGGTTCCCTCTACCCAGGCATGTCAAGTTGACAACTAAACCTATCCAGCATAGTCACTTTTTTTAAAAAAATGTGTTTGTACATGCTTGTGTGTGTGTGCCGGTACACATATATGTGCATGTGGACAGCAAAGGATCTCATTTGTTTCCCTTCATCAAAGCCTGTCTACCCTGCCTTTTGAGACAAGGTCTCTCACTAGACCTAGAGCTCCCCAGGTAGGGTAAGCTAGGTAGCCAGCAAGCCCCAAGGATCTGTCTGTCTCTGCGTCTCTATTACTGAGATTTCTAGCTTACACACCACTTCTGGCTTTTTTAATGTGGGTTCTGGAGATTGAACTCAGGTCCTCATGTTTGTGTAGCAAATACTTTACCAGAAGCTATCTCCCTAACCTCCACTTTAAATTTTTTAAATTTTTCTATTGATTAAAAGAAAAAAACACAATTGTTACAAATGTTCCCAAAGTATGGACTGCTTTGAAGTGATTGTGAATAGCACAACCCAAGCTGCAGAAGTTGTCCCTAACTGGAAAGTTTCAGTGATCATTATAAATGTGTTAGTACTATGTCCTGCTGCAGTGCAGATCTTTATCAAACTTTTGATCAGACAGGAATCTGCTTATTTCTTTACACAAATGCATACTTGCTGCTTTTTAATTATACTACCTAATTTAATTTAAATAAACAAATTATGTTGTTTCTCTACCAACGTGAATTTCACCACCATATTCTACAAGTAAGAAATGATACAAATATTAGGAAAGTCAGAATCTTTTTATCCTTTATGAATGTCAGTTTATAGTGCAAATAAGGGTAGATTTTATCTTAAAAGCATCTTTTTAGTAATAAACATTCTCTTCCCTAAAGAATTAAGCATGCTTATACTTAATCAAGCCTTATAAATTCGAAAGGAAGAAAGTTAATCTTGTTTAGCAAAATGAAGAGTCACTTAGCATACAAGCCTTTATACCTTATTTTTATTACCTTCCTGACCTTTGTATTTTTATTTCCAGGCCCTGATTATATCAAACAAAGATTTCAGGAAGGTGTAGATGTTAAAGAAAACCCAGAAGAAAAGTTACCAGAAAAGCCACCAACACCAAAGGAATCACCTCATTTTTATCGCAAAGGCACGACACCTCCCAGGTCTCCAGAGGCAAGTCCCAAACAGCGTCACTCTCCCCAGCCTTCTTCCCCAAAGCCCACAAAGAAGCAAAACCCCAGCTCAGGGGCAAGACTCAGTCAAGATAAAAGGAGTGTGGCTGATGAGCAGGTAACAGCCATTGTCAATAAGCCCTTGATGTCAAAGGCTCCCTCAAAGGAACTAGGAGCAACCATGTCTAAGTACTCTGGCCGCCACCACATCCCCAACCCCAGTAATGGGGAACTGCATTCTCAGTATCATGGCTACTATGTGAAACTCAACACCCCCCAGCATCCTCCAGAAGATGGGGAGGTCAACAGTGGAGCTGGCCAGTCCTCCTCAGCACTGGTACACAGGCCATCGCCTAACAAGTGGAGTCCCCCTAAATCTGTGACAAAACCAGTTGCCAAAGAAAGCAAAGCTGAGCCAAAAGCAAAGAAGTCTGAACTTGCTATACCAAAGAATCCAGCAAGCAACGATACATGCCCTTCTTCGGAAAAAGAAGCCAATTCAGTAAGTCTTGAAAGAAGCATTTTTCCTTTGGGCTTGTTTGGTGAGCAGCATGGGGTAGCTGCACATCTTGACAACAGCTGGACTGACAAAGGTCCTCTGTGCACAGGGTTGTTTAGAGTAGAACAGAACATGTTTGTAGCTTGAGACAGCAGAGAGATCTCTGGGTGGGAATCCTGAGTCCCCTCAGCCACCCACTTTAGATGGGTCAGGTAGGTAAGGCTTGGCCAGCCTAGGGTGGTGTCAAGTGTTAGAAAGCTATTATCAGCATGTCTTCTTACTGAAGAAGCTTCTTAGTGACCTGCTCACTGAACCCAAGAGTGGAAACATGGCTACTACCCACTCCAGTACCTCTCAGAAGCTCTAGCATCTAGGAGCTCTGAACGTTCCTTTGGCCCTTTCCACAAAAAAATGTCACTTGCAGCCATTGTGAATTCTCATAAATACGCAGTTTGGATTTTATTTAATGAGCCAGGCTTTGCAGTGAGAACATTTTTCTTCCCAAATGAGAAATGTTTTCACCAGTTTAATGACTTTGTACCTTGTCCCAGGATGTGAATGCTTGCACAATCTCAGATTTCTGGTAGCTGCTAGCAATTGTTGAGTCCTGAACACAGAAGACTTTCCTAGACAGCAAACTTTGTGTCATTGATAATGTCTATTACAGGTTGCTTTCATTATATGAGATTTATTTGTTGACTACTATATGGAATTAGTGTTTTATCAAGTTTGGTAGAATTTATAAGATCTGAATATTTAGACTCTGATATTTTAAGTTACTGATTTAAAAGAAATTGGTGCATTGGCTTTGCCATACATGCCTCTGGGCAAGGGGATTCATCATTAAATACAGCTTAGGTAATAAGGCATAGCTCATTTTATAGGTACCAGTAATTTCAGAAATATGCATATGTTTGAACTGGAATTCTGTCCAACAGTATTATAGAATAGCTGTTAGTTTTTTGGTTTTGTTCAGTTGACTCATAGGGTTAAACAATTAAAATTCGTCTTTTGAATTAACTTATGCTTAAAATTTATTTTTTTCTTTTCGCTAATATCTATATATAATATTGGTCTTTGTTTCGGTCTCCACTTTTTCATTAGCTAAAAAAATAAATTAATCAGATTAACTAGACTGAAACTTGCTGAGAGTCAATTTCCATGGAGGTAAAAGGGCTTTCAAGATAGACTAAAATAAGGTGCTTGAGTATTTAGTAAGCATTTGTTTTAAAAATGTTTAACCATTGACATACCTGTTACCTGTTACTGTAATTCTACCACTACTGAATTCGTTACATATAATCACTTCTCATTGACATTCAACATGTATATCTCTGATGTGTATCTATGGTTCATGTTCCTACAGTATCCATTTGCCTGATTTACAAGAAGCAAAGCAGAACAGTTCTAGTCCGTCAACATTACATCTTTGCCTTTTCAGTATTGCCTTCAACCCACTTCTACAACATCACAGAAGCATGTGCCTCGTGTCTTCCTCATCAGGGTATAATAGAAAAAAAAAATGTTGGGGCTGGAGAGATGGTTCAGTGGTTAAAAGCACTGAGAGATGGCTCAGTGGTTAAAAGCACCTCTTGCAGAGGACCCAGGTTCAATTCCCAGCACCCTCGTGGCAGCTGACAACCATCTGTAACTCCAGTTCCAGGGGATCCAACACCCTCCTCTGACCTCTGCAGGCATTGCACGACATGGGTGCA
>NW_008351958.1:4690091-4721229 GCF_000622305.1 Nannospalax galili | reverse complement strand
TTGAAAGAGTATTCAATATGACAGAGCTTAAATTGTATCCTTCACAGAAACTATGTGAGCCTACCTGTATACTGCCACTCGACTCTCATCTTGATAGCAATCATATCAGCTCCTCTGCTTGAAGGATTGTATAGGCTCTTGTCATGAAGTGTCGAGAGAAAAGCTGCATATAAGAAGCCACAAAGGGGATGGAGAGATTGCTCAGTGGTTAAGAACACTGGCTGCTGTTGCAGAGGACCTGATTTTGATTCCCAGCATGCCACACAGTGGCTAACAACCGTCCATAACTCCAGTTCAGGGGATCCAACACCCTCCTCTGACCTCTGCAGGCATTGCACGACATGGGTACACTTACATACATTCAGGCAATACACTCATACACAGAAAATAAAAATAAAATACTTTTAAAAAAATGTTGTTCTTACCCTAAATCTTTCTCTAAAGCAGTGCCATACATGTACTTTGTAAACTCACAGCCTCTTGATTTAAAAAAAAAAATGTTTTTACTTAAGTGTAGTGTCCTGGTTCTTTGAGTAAGCCAACCACCTTCCATCTCTGGCTCATTGATAAAAACCCAGACTGAATATTTATGAGATTGCCGCAGAAGCTCTGCAGCCCCCTTGAACTGCAGACTGGCTCTGTGTGATGTGACCAGACTGAGAAGTCAGGAATGACTTGCCCCTCTGTGGAAATGAAGCTGCCTTTTGTTGCTAGTGTCACTTCTCTTCCTTAGCATCAGGAAGTAGCCCATCATTGGAAGGGTGGTCAATGAAAGACCTTCAAAATTATGGAGTGCTACCTACAGTTCTGAGAATCAAGGGTATTTTGCAAGTAAGAAGTTTACAATTAACAATTTAAAATTCATAGAAGTACCCACAGGAAAGCATAGCAATATGCATTTAGGGAACACCCATAATAAATCAGCCAGTGCTCTTTGTGGGAAGCTAGGAAAATTCTTATGTTCTTAATGCAGTGCTGAGCACAGCATAAGTGCTCAAAAGGCATCATTATTGTTGTTATGCTTAAAGGTATACTAATTGACACACAGATACTTCATAAATGGTTCAAAAGATTCCGTCCATCCTTCAGAATCACCCTGGATACTGATCTCCTAGAAATGCACCAAATCGTCTGAAACACAAACTAACACTTAGAAAAAAATAATTACTTGAGCATAAGAAATAAAAGTTCCTTCAGAGATTGCAGCCCTCCAAGGGAAACTTGTGGCCCCTGTGAGCAGTGGTTGTATGTGGATCATATCCCAAAGGCTCATGCTCTACGTGATACTAGAGTTTTTGAAGGGTTTTGAAACATGGCAACTCTGGTAGAAGCCAGAACCATCTTTGGAGCCATATTATTTAATCAACAAGTATGGGATCCTCCAATTAGGAATCTCAACCCATTCTGAAAATTTACTGCACACTTCTCAGCCATTGCTATCTACAATCACCTTCCAAGTTTGAAATTTACCTGATCTTTCTTTTGTACTTGCATAAATCTTAAAGCATCACTGACTGATCAAGTTTGAGGCAAAATAAATAAATCAGGCTACTGTGAGGACATCAGTTTGGATACCTAGAAACCAGGTAAAGGCAGATGTGGTAACACACATCTGTAATGCCAGCACATGCCTGGCATGGGAGGTGGGAACAGGAGAGTCCCCAGAAGCTCGCAGGCCAGCCATTCCAGTATTCACAGAAGCCAACAGCAAGAGAGCCACTCTCAAATAAGGTGGACCATGAGGACCCACATCAGAAGTTGTCCTCTGACCTCCACACACATACCGCATTCACACACATGAATTCATGCACACACCTGAACATGCACACACACACTGTACACACACAGTCTTTAAAAGAGTAAAACCATGTAATCAAACTTCGTTACTAATACCAAATTAAGCACTGCTTCTTTGCATACATTAGAGAAGTTAGATTTGATGTGGATAAACCCTAATAACTCTTCTACCAGAAAATTCCTTCCAGTTTTAAGTGAGTGATTATTTGTTGATGTAAAGAAAAAGATTAGCTTCTTGAGCGAGCATGTCTTTTCATATTTTGATGTCCTCTGTTTTATTTTCTTAACTGCCTGAATGTTTCCTCTGAGCTGGACTTAGACTCTGCCTTGCTGTGGTCCCCTCCATCACACCTGTCCCAGTCAATCTGGCAAAACAGGACTTAGCTTCTTTTCATTTTGCTATTTTAAGCCACCACTGGGCACCAGTCATATTTATGGGGCTACACCTTAAAGCTTTTCGCCCAGTAGCCTGCTAGGTGTCCAAAGAACACAGCATGGTACCTGCCACTTAACATAGCATTCCAGATTTTCGTTTTTCACCTATCTGCTATTTGAGCCTCCCAGTGCTCATTTACTCTCATCTTCACTGAGTCATCTTTAAAAATAACTACACTGGTAGGACAAATATTTGAGTATATACAGGATAAACATATGTGTGTTCAGTAAGAAATACTTGTTATGTATTTCTTATTCATTTTTCATTGATGCCAGATTATGAGTACAATGAGATGTGGGCCAAACCTTGAGGAAGGATAGCAAGCTGCTAAATTCGACCCAAATGCAGAATACTAATCGTTCAAAAGAGTTCATAGAAATTTGACAGCACTGGGCTAGAGAGATGGCTCAACCACTAGAGAGTGGTTAAGAACACTTGCTATTCTTCCAGAGCACCCACATGGCAACTAACAACCATTTATAATTTCAGTTCCAGGGGATCCGACACTCTCTTCTGGCATCTGTGGGCATTGCAGGCATGTGGTATACTTACATACATGCCAGCAAAAAAAAAAAAAAACCATACACATAAAGTAAAAATAATAAATAAAAATTTAAAAATAAATTGACAGCATCTCACAAGGGTTCATGAAATGGGAGTTAAAGGTTTACCCAGAGCTTACGTTTCTTCTTTCCTTTTGCTGGGGGTTGAGCCATATGCATGCTAGGCAGGCATTCTACCACTGACTATACACCCAGTCCCATCTTAAGCTTTTGAAGTTAGCTTCACATGCACTTTATGATTCTGCTTGTCCTGGGTTCACCTAAACCCTGAACTCCACATTGTATTGCTCTGGCCCAGTATACTTTTCCCCATCCTTTATGCCCAGAAGAGTTGAAGTAATCCCACATTATTTATACTTAGGGAAAAAAATCTAATCAAAATATATAGTAGTAATAGCATTTCCTAATTATCTGTGCTAAGAAAAGATAATAGACCATTCCAAGTATTTTTGAGTCCTAAGAGTTTCTGTGTCTTAGGTCAGCCTTAATTGAGGAATTACATAAATTAGAACTCACCTTGTTTATTTTTGTTTTTGAGACAGGGCCTCTGTGACCCCGCCTGGCCTTGAACTCTTAGCAATCTTCCTGCATCAGCCTCCAGAATGTGTAGGCTACACATGGGAGCCACCATACCTGGCTCAACACAATCTTCTTGAAAGAATAGTTGGGTGTTAATTAAGATTTGATGTTTTCCTTGGAATTACAAAATGTAGATGAAAATGTTGCATTAAAGAATTTCATTGAAAATTGTTTTTAAACTAAGGCCTGGATCTCTATCCAGGAATACAGAAAAAACAGCCTAGAGTACTCCAGTGGACAGTCTGAGATTTACTTCTGGCTCTGATTTTTTCAAACAGACTGAAGAAACTGGATTCATAAATACTTATAAATAGTTCATAAGTATTCTAATAGACTCATACTCTTGAAGCCCTCTAAAATGGAATTAATAATTCACCTGAAGAATAAATAAAAACCGAATGATAACCTACTTAAGAGATGCTTAGCCCACTGTCTGGCACTATAAAAACTATTTCTCTTCCATGTACATGGGGTTTAAGAAGTGGAAGATTTCTTCCTAGCAGTCCCTCCCTCAAAAGGCTACCTGTTTTCAGTCCCCAACCCACTTTATTAATGGTGCATTTGTTCCTTAATGCAATGATTTTGTTCAACAGCCACACTCCCAGCACCTGGAGAAGTGCTGGAAGGCTGTGAATTCTCCTTAACCACTGGCTACCTGAATGAACTATTCACCATGAGGGTCAGGGACTGTATACACAGTGGGGGGAAAAGACAAGGCCCTTGATACTGTGGAGCTGAGTATAGATGGGAAGGTAACAGTGCAACTGATAGCAATAAAATGTGAAAAAGTGTTAACAACAGAGAAAGAACAGGGCACCCTGACCTCTACCAGAGAGCTGTGGCCCATACAGATAGGGAAGGGATGTCCTTCACACAGTGATAGGTGACCTAGGCCCCAGCCTGCAAGGTGAGCACTTGACCAGTCTGTTACCAGAGAAGGCACATGTGAGGAGGCCTCTTCTCACTTGGTATACAAATAGAATATAACTACTTCCTTATATGTAAAATAAGAACAGTCAATTTAAATTTACCTACCACTTAAACCCAGTTTGGAGCACTCCTGTTTAAGAATTAGGTGCTATTTTAATAGTAAATAACAAGATCTTGTACTTCTGAGCAAGGTAGCTTTTCCAGACATCAGACTTGAACAGAAGGATCATATGAGCTTTGTTTCACCAATAAAAACTTGATGACCTTGAGCATATCTGGTATTTATTAGAGTGATATTTATCAAAATAAGGTTCTACAGTTTGTTAATACAATGATTCCTGTAATAATGTGGTTGTGATTGAAGAAATGAAGAGTTAGATCTGAAAATACAACTTCTGAAAATTTTCAACTCTGCATTTGTAATTTTTCCTTAAAGGAAAGGGTGGGATCCAGAGAGTTCCAGGAAAAAAAAAAAAAAAAATGCAAGCGCTAAGAAAATCCCGTTGAGGGCCGAGCATAGAGCTCAGTTGGTAGAGCATTTGCCTGGATGCATGAAGCCCTGGGTTCACTCCCAGCACTGCAAAGCCAGGCATGGTGGTACACACCTGTAATCCCATGGCTCAGGAAGTGGAGGCAGGAGGATCATTAAATTCAACGTCATCCTCGGCTACATAATTAGAGTTCAAAGCCAACCTGGCCTACATGATAAGATGCTGTCTCAAAACAAAAAGGAAAAAAAGACCTTCATTGAGTGCTTTCCTGAATTTTTCATTGGAGACCCCTTTGTCCTCAAACTCTGCTCTCTAAGTGCTTTGATGAGGAGCTGTTCCTCCTCTTCTAAATCTCAGTCTTACCCCAAGAACAACTATGGTTGTGGTTTCCACTAGCTCCCAACTCCTTGCAGTAACCTGTCCCAATCCAGGCTGTCCATTGTGTGAGGTGAATGGGGTGTAAGTCATTACTGAAAATGGGGTTTGGGTTTTTGGAGGGGTGTGGGGGTGGTTAGACAGGGTCTCACTCTTTAGCCTGGCTAGCCTGCAACTCCCTATGTAGACCAGGCTGGTTCTGAACTCCCAGGTAACTCCTGCCTCCGCCTCTGCCAGAATTAAAAGCATATACCACCACTCCCAGCCTGAAAACATTTTTTAACCTAATTCAAGTCTAAATTCATCTTTAAGTGAAAGTTCAGCCATGACACCATCTAAAAACAGATTGCTATTTTTAGTTCCTACCTTTTGGACTGGCTGTTGTTATTCCTGCCTTAGGAACTGCAGCCATGTTTGCTTGCTTACATTTTTGGTAATTGGTTCTGGTGATAGGTATTTGTAAAGCAACCATACTGACATGGAAACATTGTGCTTGTTTTGTTCTCTTTCCCTTCCAGGGCCCTAATTCAGTCATGATTGTCCTGGTCATGCTGTTGAATATCGGGTTGGCCATTCTTTTTGTTCACTTTCTAACTTGATTGGAATTAGGAAAGGTAAGCATAGCCTTAATTTCTATACAAAATTACAATAATCTTTTCTCGAATTTCAATTTACAATTTTTTAACAATGACATAATGTCCTTCACTTTAATTTTGGCTGTGTCTGAATGTGATTCAATATAGTTACTTAATGTTGTAACTGTTTTGACCCTTCAGTGAAGTCATGACAACTAGTGGTATTGGCCCACAGTTCTGCCGTGGTGTCCTCAGCCCTTTTAATGGCACACCCCAGTCAGACTCAGACACAGGCAAGGAGGCTTGGAATTAGGATGGGATCGCGAGAGAGATGAAACTTGGAAAATTCAGCCAGAGGACCTGTTCAGTTCCCCAGGGAATGCTTTGTGGCTTTGGGGTCCTCTGGGAGCTGAAGCACGCAGCCATGTTGGAGAGCAAAACTTAATAATGATTCTTTTTTAAAATCTGCTGAAGCAGCCCCATCCGGCGAAGTTCTTGGCACTGGCTACTCCATCTGTCCTAGCAGAGTGTGACTAAACTGGAAATGTATGGACCTGCAATTTTTTTTTTTTTTTTTTTTTTTTTTTGATGGAAGTCAACAGCTGCCTTACTATTTTACCATCTGACGCTTTTAGTAGGGAGCTGGGGAGACTGCCGGAGGAATGTGGTCGGAGGATTGTGTTGCTGTGGGCGTGGTTCCAACATTCACTCCTATCTCATTAGAAGAAATAGGTAGCAGCGTCACTCAGCAGTCTTATGCCATGACCTGCTGCTTGAACATCTCCTGGAATGTTCTGGGGGAGAACGTTTCATTTGCTTGTGCACGACTCTGCTCATTTTTGCTGTCTTTTTTAAATATGGTGTATAGTCATCTTCCACCTGCAGTCCTGGCCAGACAAAAACACACAGGTTGCATCTCAAGGAAAAGAAACGACAAAAGACTAGTAAACGTTTATTTTAATAGCAATACATCATTTTCCGTGACGTTTTAGTCTTTCCAAACTTATCAAAGGCTATTTGTCATTAAAATTCAGCAATCTGGAATATATTATGCCTTCCTGAGAAATAATTTAAAATAATTTTAACATCACCAGGTGAATTGTTCATGCACTCAGGAGGTGCTAAACTTTAAAAGCCGAAGATAACAGAATTCTAAAAAGTGTAGTCAAAATGTTGCATGGATTGCAGTAATCGGTGGTTACGGGTTTGGTTTCATTGCTGACGTACTTTACAACCAAATAAAATCTTGTCAGTGGCTATGTTAATTCCCATGAAAGTTAAGCAAGATGCTATTAATAACTGTTCTCTTTCTTGCCCTGCCCCCCCCAGCTTGAATTTTTGTTGAATACATTCAGGTAGAGCATAAAGCTTTGTTAAAACACTGCTCCTCAGTTTTCTGCCTTCCGTGTTTTTCAAAGTCCTTTTGTAATTTTTTTTTTTCAATTTTTAAAGGCTTAGACAGTGTTTTTATGACATTGATTTTTTTTTGCTGTTTTATAATTTACCCTTTATTATTCAGAAGCATGCTTAGAGAAACTACATGGTCTTTATAAAAGAAGCTATTTTAAAAGAAATCAGGGGAGGAAAGGTATTTGCTCTCTTAAAGGCGTCACCTTGTGGCGAGAGGGGAGGGAGCTCTTTCTAAATATCGTCATGATCCCACGCTTTCAGCAGAGTTGCTTTCCCTTATTAGCTGCCTTTTCAGTGCACACGAGACAGTCCGTGTGATTCCCACATTAGCACAGGTGTGGACTGCATGCTTCGTTACCTGCAGGGTAGTAACCCAGTGATGTTTTTTGCAGAAGTACAGTATGTTGAGAATCCTGGGTGTGACCAATATGGATTAAAGAAGAAGGCAGAAAGAGAGTAAATGAAAAAACTGCAACTTGTATATTTTTTTTTCTACATTTTGCTTTGACTTTTAAATTTAGGAAGTCCGTTTTTACCCAAGAACAAAGTTTAAGTTCCTGTGTTGGTCTCCGCAGTCACACACCTCCTTCCTACCCTGTAGCTCCTTCTGCTCGGAAGGCTGATTTTTTTAAGACAATGAAATATTTACTCTTATTAGGTGTTTATTTAAAATGTGTAATGCTTTGAAAATAATGGGTAACAGATAAGTAAAGGATGTTTATAAAGTGAGCATGTTGGTTCCATTTATAAATATATATATGATTTATAAGCTTTTTTAAAACAAAGCTCAAATTGTTGGTATTTTTCTAAAATGTGCACAGCTGTATTTTACATGAAGGCTCTTTCTAATGGGTTGTTATACTGTACTCTACATTTTGGACAGCACATGAAGTCTGCCAATGTACTTAATAAAATATGACTTTGTTTATTTAAAGTTTCTTGCTGTGAAAAAAGAACTCCCTACCTGTGAGTTCCTTTATTTATAATCCTTAAAACCAAAATGTATAATGTACAGTTTTCACAACTGTATCTGCTCTAATAAAAAGTTGGTTATTAATAAATTTGGAGGTGTGTTTCCTTTGTGAGTAAATTATTGTCTGAGGTGTATGGAATGTTGATGATGATGATGATGATGATGATGATGATGATGATGGAGAAGCAGAAGAAGAAGTGGGTGAGATGGCTCAGCAGGCAGAGGAACTCGCTGCCAAGGCTATGACCTGGGACCCACATGATGGAGGAAAGAATGGACTCCCAAAAGTTATCATCTGACTTCCACACATATACCAGGACATGTGTGTGCCCTTAACACATACACACACAAATCAATGTAGGAAAAAAATTAGAGATCTGCTGAAAAATTAGTAATAGAAGTGGTGGGTAAAATGCCTGAGGCAGCACAACAGAAGGTAGACACAGTGCCCTATACTTTCTATATCTCTTTTATCCTGAGGCTCTCAAATCATTTTGTAAAATAAGATTCACTGCTCTGTGTAAAGTCTTTCTTAATTAGATTAAGTCCTTATCCGTGATCTGAAGCCTGCTCCCTTTTTTCAGGAAAACTCAAAAGCTGAAGTAAATCTCCTGCTTGCATGGATACTTTCCAGTTAGATTTTGACTGTTGTACCCCAAATAAATGAGTATATTTCTGTGGTCCCTACTGCTTCGGTGCACCCCTGGAAGGTCAGAAGCAGTGAATAACTTGCAGCCACCAGGCCTTCCAGTCGTGATATTCCTTTAGAATCCCTCCTAGGTACTCCTAGGCAAGCCTGTGCAATATAGCAAAGGACCTTTGCCAACATAGCCTCTCTGGGAGCTTCCAGGGGGCCTTCAAATCCCCAAGTTCAACCCTCCTATGAAGACCCTCACATAAGTAATGCACAAAGTTCTCTCCTCCAGGTTGATTTATCAATGGAGACCATCAGTCTCCTTTAGTCAGTCGTAAAGGAAGAGTTCAGAACAGACTTGAAGCATGCAGGGAATGTACAGGTGCCTGAGAAATTATTGATCCCATATACATGTACAAAGCACACATGAGAGCCACAGCCAAAGAGGAGGTAAAGTTGTGTGGTTTGGAAACCTGAGAAATGTTATACATGCACTTTTATTGCAGTAACTATTTCCCAAGAGTGCTGTCAAGCAGGCTTCCCAGGCATAGATATTCAGTGCCATTTACAGTTCTACTCCCATGCCTAGAAAGCCATGTACCTTCGTCTTTCCAGACTGTACATGTGGCATAGTCTACCTTAAAGTGTAACATTTCAGCAGACTGATTATCTCAGGTTGAGAATCACCTGTGTCCAACAGTTCCCTCAACCCAAAGGCATGGAAAAGCAGTTCAGTAGTCTAGAATAACCTCTATAAAGACCAGGTTTACAGAAGTGGGAGAAAATAACAGATGTATAAAACACAGTGAATACTCATGAATGCTGTAAATATGGATGGCGTTCTGACCGTGGACTTCACTAATTGTGGGTTCCTCTCTGATTCATGCCTGCTCTCCTCCTCTGTAAAGTGGGTGTAATCAGCACTGGCCTCACAGGGTAGCCATGAGGATAAACTGACCTTATTTTTTGTAAGTACTCAGTAGTACTGTGCAAGGTATATAGTAATTGTTTTATATATGTTATACTTTCCTAATTAGAACAACTAGGAAAATGATCATATCCCTACTAGTGTCTCACACACATACAAAATTGCAGTGAGATCCCAACCTTCAGGCCTCCTTACAGACATGAATTAATGTTATCAGTTCTGTGAATCTGTTCTAGAGTGAATCTTTCTTATTGAAAGTCAAAGGCCATACCTAGAGTTCCTTTTCTGATATTACACATATTTTTCAATGTAAGAGAATATGAGATAGTTGCCTTAGAACAAACCTTCCAATCAGTGCCTCATAGATTCTTAACAGAATTCCTGTGAGAATGTTCCTTGTAAAGTTAAATGATTGGCCCAAGATCTCAGTGTGTGATACTATGCTAGCAAATGCCAGAAAGCTAAAAAGTCTGTATTGGAGTCCCAGATCTGACTAAATCTTGCATCCTTTCATTTCATATATTGGCTAATATTATTCCACATCAACCCATCAGCTACAAAAATGTGCAAATACCATGAACTCCAAGGTGACAGCATAGCCAAATGAACCCATTTCCATATCTACCATTAAGCTCGGCTGGATTGGTAGAATAGAATGCAGCAGTCTATTAAATGTTTTGAGAAGCATGTAATTACAGTCCTACAGTTACAAGTAAGGTACTATATATGATATCTATGTATACTTGAACCTTATAAGTACTAAATATTACTAAAAGTTTGACATTTACATGTTACCTTGGTGTTTTAGAATGAGAGGCATGTTGTAAATCCTGCTGTATGTTCAAACTTGATCTCATAATTACACTGAAATTGTACAGTAATGCCTAGAAGACCTAAAAAGGTTTGGACCAATTCTTTGATGTTTTTCTACTCAGTATTCCACAGAACTTTCTGGGCATTTTCTTGCAAACAAGTCTGATTAGATGAACTGTTAGTGGGATTAACATGAAAGTGAAGACCTGGGATATATTCAGCTGGTGACTGATAAAGTTGTTCACTTACTTTGTAAGTGAAGCCAGAAAGAAATCAGTAGGAAAAGGTCACACTGTCCATATCCAAGTCTTTCCTTGTCCTAAACAAACTTGCTGGTAAAATGTCAAGAATATTGAACATTCAGTAGAATTCATACTGCCATTTCTCCTAGGGAAAGCAATGGGGTCTTGTTTCAGAACTGTGTAAGTCACACCCTTGTCATTTGTGGCACACAGTAGGAAGAAAAGGTCAGATACAGGTATACCACCCTGTGTGATCAAGGCAGTCACAAAGGGAAGAGAGGCCAAAAGTCATCTAATTTTCTCAGCTTCTATGCATGTTTGGACAATTGAATCCACCTAGTAGAGCAAGCACCTGAAGATCACATAGCTGCTTCTAAAGTTGATAAAAGGTCAAGACCAAAGAACTACCAGTAACATGTAAAAGCAGCTTTACCTCCTGTAGTCTTGGCACTCAAGGAGGTAAAACAGGAGACAGAGTTCAAGACCAGCCTGCGCTGTATATTGAGATCCTGTCTCAAACAAAAATTTAATAAATAAGTAAAATAGCTTTACAACACACCATTGGATCAAATAAAAAGTTACTAGAGATTAGAAATACTCAAATCTATCAATTATTTAAAAGGATACATCACTTAAGTGCATTGTTCATCACTGAAAGAATCTGCTAAGTAATCAAACGATATCATTAAAGATATTTATGTACATGACACAAGGTTCGATATTACTCTGTTGTGATACACATTATATAAAGGATTCAGCAAATGCTTCAATCTACATTGCTTTCCCTGGTATTTCCTAATTTTGTGGATTAATTTTCTTCCATTAAAATTTCTTTGCATAGAAATATCTTCTCGGGGCTGGAGAGATGATTCAGCGGTTAAGAGCACTGACTGCTCTTGCAGAGGACCTGGGTTCAATTCCCAGCACCCACATGGCGGCTACGAACCGTCCTTAACTCCAGTTCCAGGGGAATCTGAAGCCCTCTTCTCACTTCCGTGGCATTGCACGACACGGGTGCACTCACATACATGCAGGCAATACACTCATACACATAAAATAATAAAATATTTTTTAATCTCATGTTTTCTGATAATCATGTCCATTGTTTTCTTTATAAATTTGTATTACTAATCTAAAATATGCCAGCAGACCATGCTTTGGAGTTTTCATTGGCTTGCTCAAACTACTAACAATTCACCTATTTTTGTGTTGACGTTCAAAGAATACCTCTGATCAAGGAAGCACTCTAAACTTCTTGCTACTCTGTCCAAGTTTTCAGGAGTTGTTACACTGTCGTGTGCTCAGTACAAACCTATGAAACCTGAGTTCTGCATTGTACCTAACCACAGCCCACTATGTGTCTCCCCAGACCAGTGGCATGGTTCCACACACAATTCCCCAATGTCGTTTGACAGATAGATCAGATAAATGAGAATATATTACTTTAAATAAATAAGTAGAAGTTGGGCTAAGGAGGTGGCTCAGTGGGTAAAGTACTTGCCACACAAGTGTGAGAACCTGAGATCAGCTCCCCAGCACCTATATAAAAAGCTGGACATACCATCACTCTTGAGTCCAGCCTTGGTGGACAAAAGAAAAATGAGGAACCCAATAGAGGGATGCTTTTGGAAGCTCTCAAGAAATTAAAATGGACTCTGATATGAACATTTGAAAATTGCCCTGTTCTGACTTTTTTCTGGTTCCCTGTCTAGAACTTTTGTAATGCTAATTACTCTTGCCTTTATGTCTCCTTTATATCTCCTAGACACCAGTCAAGGACTTTCTTTTCCCCCTATAGTTCAGAGTTATGCAATTTGGGAGTCTTTTAGATAGACCCACTGAAGGGGTACCCCAATTGCCTCATGCTGCGTTCAACATGGAAGAAGCCAGAGTGGTCTGTATCCTGATTCCCTATCAGCAATTTGGGTAACCTCTTCAGGGGATGGTGTGATAAGAATAGGAGGCAGTCTCTTTAATTTCTTGTTCATTAATTTTTAACTAACTTCATAAAAGAATAAGAATAAAAAAAAATGTGATTTATTTTAGAAAAAGTTACCTGGACTGCTGAAAAGAATGTATATTCCACAGCTGTTGGATGAAATATGCTATAAACATTTATTAAATCGACAAGAGTTATGCAATTTGGGTGCCTTTAGATAGACACACTGAAGGGGTACTCCAGTTGCCTCACCCTGCATCCCTGTTCTGCATGGAAAAAGCCAGAGGGGTCTGCGTCCCAATTCCCTACTGGCAATTTGAGTAACCTCTTCAGAGGATAGTGTGATAAGAATAGGACGTAGGAATTGGCTAGGCAGTTAGGGTTAAAAGACCCCAAAGAAAAGTATCCAGTTTCTTGGCTAAAAATCAAAATGTCCTTGGGCCTCTTAGCAACGTACTCTGTTCCAAAGGCCAAAAATTCAAAAGTATTTGGGAGCTCTTATCAAATCCCTAAAATATTTTACAGTTACCTCTTCAGAAGGGGGTATCTTAGAGTAACAAAAAACCCCATTAAAAAAAAAGTACACAAAGTTGTTCAGGAAAAAGTGATGGGGAAATATGGGAGGAGTTGGAGAGGAGGGAGTGAGTGTGGATTTGATCAAAACACCTTATATGCACGTATGAAATTCTCAATATTTTTTTTTTAAAAAGCTGGACATAGAGATGAATGTCTATGATCCCAGTGCTGGGGGAAGGGGCAGAAATGGGCAGATCCTAGAGACTCACTAGTCATCCAGTCTAGCCAAAATGGAGAGCTCCAGGTTTAGTGAGAGATAGTGTCTCAAAGAAATAAGGTAGAGAGAGAGAAAGGAAGACACCTGATGATGACCTCTGACCTCCATGTGCACATGCATACATCATACAGGGAAGGAAGGGAGGGAGGAAAGGATGGAAGGAGGGATGGATGGAAGGAAGAATGGAAGGAAGGGAAGGCTAGGGGGGAGGGAGGAAGGAAGGAAGGAAAGAAGCCAGTCCTGAATTCAGACATGCCAGCATCTTCTTTCTCAGATGCCATTTTTATGAGGCCAACTGTGCACTTCTCTTCAGTTCTTCCCCATACACATCAGGTTCTCCTTCCCCAACCAGCTTGTGTCCATGTTGAAAGAAAAGGATTGTTTTGGTGTCTATGAAATGGGAACCAAAGTATTGTTTTTAAAATCCAGAAACATACAATTTTAGTTAAGTCCCTGGCACAGAATAAACAATGTATAGTGGGTCCTTTACAACAAGTGAATGTTTTTAGTAATTTTTGCTTGTTTTGTCATCAAGCAATTAGTAAATATTTAATTCATGCAGCTCTAACAGCCTGTGGTCATTAAGTATCAGATTCTGCCCAAAGGAATGCCCTTTACATATGCCTTTTACATAAATCATCTATGGTTTAAACAAAAAGCCTTATATCCTGCTGTTCAGTATAGACACCCAGATATCATATCTCAAACTCAATATTGAGCTAAACTCTTGTGCTTTTCCTCGATAAGTAACAAGAAACAATTCTACTTGAAACATGTTTCAGTCATTAATTTACAGAAAATTTGACAGATGAAGATCTCCTGAGAATTTTAAATAGCTTTTAGATCACACACACACACACACACACACACACACACACACACACACACACACACACACACACACACACACACACACACACACACACACAAACCCCTTTATTTTTCACCAAATTTCATATTCTGTTGTCCACAAGCATAAAGACATGCTCATTTAAGAGATTTTCAAACTTTAATGAGTGTTGGAATCACCAGGAGCTGAAAAAGTTTGCTGGGCCCTTACTGGCATAGATTCTAATGAGTAAGGCTGTGATTTGCATTTCTTTTCTCTCATTTTTATTTGGTTTTGCTTTTTGGTGATACTAGGAATTGAACTCAGGACCTCACGCATGCTAGTCAGGTGCTCTAATGCTGAACTATATCCCCAGTTCTCTATTTTTTATTTTGAGACAGAATTTCACTATGTTACAAAACTGGCCCTGAGCTTACCCTGCAGCCCAGGCAGGCCTTGAATTTGTGATCATCTTGCCTCAACCCCCAGATGGACTGGCATTACAGGCCAACCACCAAGCCTTGGGAATTTGATGCCCCCAGGTGATGCAGAGGCATAGTTGGAGCCCTTCTGACTACCAGCGAATAGGCTACACAGGAAGGTTGAGTCCTTGGTATTGACTATGACAAGACATTGATACCTGAGGTTGAAAGGGATACATCTGTTGGTACATGAACAAGTCATTCTCAGATCTATTTAGTAGTTTTTCTACAAGGCATTTCTCTCAAACCAGATATGATGTTGGTCCTCATTCTTTTAAGATTTGCACACTCGGATCCTTTGCTTTTATCAGACAGTTCTCACATTCCCCATCCTACACACAACTCCCTCTGTCCATCTGTGTAGATTTTCCTCCCTTGCTTTTGACTGGTTTCAAAAAAAACCCACAAAACATCATTAATGACGACGATGATGGTGCCTGCATGTACAAATTCTATCATGTCCTGCTGACCTCCCTCAGTGACCACAAGCCTAAAAGAGGAAGCCAGATTGTTAGAGAAAGGCGGACATTGGCAGGAAACAAGGCAGCTTTTAGGAAAACATCCTGATCCTTATTTTTGTCCACAGATGTGTGTAGGACTTAGGAAATCAATCCTTCAAAGAGCAAAGACAAGTTCCCTATCTGCGTCAGAGCACTGACTCTCAGTCCTGAGATTTTTCCACAAACAGATGACAAGGGACATTCACAAAGACATACAGAGGGTCAGTAACATGAAATATCCAGGGAAATGAAAATGCACACATTATTAAAACCCAGTGTTTGCCACATTATGTCCTTAGCTGAGACAAACGGCTCAGAAGAGAACTATAACTCGAACTCACATCCTTATTATGCGGTGCTGGGAAGCTTTCCTGGGTCACTCACGCTGTGGAGAATTCCTCCTTCAGTGACTCCTGACTCCCTTGGCGCTTCCACTCTGTGAAACAATCATGGTTTTCTGTCTCCACCCAAGGCTACATTCCTTGCAGACAGAGACTGTTCCATTTCTCTCTTTCAAACAATGCCCCACACAGTGTTAATTAACTGATGAGTACGTTTAAAACCTTGCCCTTGGATGCTCAGGCTGCTGTAAGGTGGCCATTTTCCACAGCATGCCTTGAGGACCTCGCTCTGCTCCTTTTGTCCTTCATTGCTAATGCCACTGTTCTACTCAGAAAGGGGGATGTTGCCTCTTGTGGAAGAGAAAGATATTTTGACCATACGCAAGAGTCCTGTTGAGATATTCGTTTCTGTTTTTCAAAACTTATGGCTGAGTGCTTTTGTACAATTGATTTGGTAAGCAACTTGTTCCTATATCTAAGAAGGTGAGCAGACCACCCATGGTGGCTGCAACAGTTATTTCTCGACACCTTGAAAAGACATACTCTATTAAGATGGGTGGATGGCAGACTGATGGCTAGGAGTTTATTTCAGAGAGGTGAGAGATCCTGATTCCTTATTTACCTCAGAGTGAACTGTGGGGTGAAGAAAAATAGGCAGACTAAAGTGACATGGAAGAGAATTCAATCAGAGTGATGACTGATTTGGTGTGGAGAGTAAGGGGAAAGGAGGATTTGGGAATGGCATCTGGGTTTCTGGCTTGAGCAGCTGGGTGCTTGCTGGTGCCCATAACGAAGAAGGGAGGGAGACGGGAGGAGCAGGTGTCCTCCAGTGAACTGAAGACATTGAATTCAGCTTTAGACATTGTGGACCTGAAGTGTCTGAGACAGGCCAAGTAAATGGAATGCCATTGGATATACAAGTCCACTGTTCAAGGGGATACTCTGTGATCCAGACATGTATTGGGTGTATCATGAAAATATCCACTTATGTACTCTTATTTGCCCTTCTTGTTGTAAACTATTCTTTCTATTCATTTAAGGTGGTCCCTCGGGGAAGGTACACCCAGTAGATTTCTTTGTGCCATTGTGATAGTACAAACATGACATAAATTTATCATTTTAACCATTTTTAAGTTGCAGTTCTGTGCCATTAAGTATTTTCACATTGTTTACAGCTGTCACCACCATCCATCTTCAGTGGCTTTTTTTGAGCTTGTTTTTCACTGCCACTTGTTTAAAAAAAACAAAACTATTTTTGTATTTATTATGATAGAGGTGTTTGAAGTTATTATAACAACCTGTTTCATCACCAAGGCTGATGTCACTAATGATAAATGCATAATTTTTAACTCATTTTATGACAAGGAATTTGAATATGAAACAGCTCTAAATATCTGCGAGGGCTCAGCTTTAGCTGATTCATGAAGGGTCAAGAAAACTTTTCTTAACGAGTAGGAACATGGGCCTCAAAAGGGGACAGCTGCTAATCTCCACTGCCCAGACCTCTTCCTGCACCAGGTGGGATGGATGACCATCCTTCCTGTACTTTCAGCTTCCTGTGCAACTGAGCCTACTGCTAAAATCAGAGGGAAACTTAAAAAGCAGCCTGGAACTCTAATCTTGAAATCCACCAGCATTTTTCAATTGTCATCTACTTGGAGAGATCTTCTAACTTACCTATCTAAATAAAAATGGAAAGAAGGGAGATAGAAGAAGGAAAGGGGAGGGGGAAAAGAATTCACCCTTCTATATAGGAAACCTGAAAGGTCAAAGCCTCCACTTCGCAGTCTCTCAGCTCTTTTATGCCCTAGAAAACAGAGGTACTACCTTACCTTCCCATCAGTGGAGACGTCCACTCACCTACAGATGGTAAATCACTGGATAACCAACGGTCTGAACTGCTTAAAAATATCTCACTATGGTACAGAACTGTTGTTGGGGGATCCTGTACCTCTTTAGAAGATACTTGCTTTCCCAGACAGTGAACCTGGGGCTAGACCATGAGATTAAATTCTGGTCAACTCAGCTGGGTCTTCTGGGAAATGCTTTTCTTTTCTGATGAGGAAGGTTATCAAAGAACCAGTGGTACTCACCATTCACATGTTCATTCATATTCTTTTTTCTCTCTCTCTCTCTCTCTCTCTCTCTCTCTCTCTCTCTCTCTCTCTCTCTCCTCCCCCAGCTTTCTGTCTTCCATCTTGAATGCAGATGTGATGCCTTATGCTACGGCAGTGATCTTGCAACCAAGAGACTATAACACCCAAAATTCAAGAATATTTGGGAATCAGAAAGTTGGAAAAAGCCTGGATCTTTAATAAAGTGCTGAACTTTTCATGTTAAGTAAAGTGTCATTATGGTCTAATCCCCTTTTTCAAAATCTTAGCTGCTATTAAAATGGTAGGAAAAGAAAAAAGCATTATCAGTTAGATCCATGCTTGTTATTTGCGCCTAACTGAAAAACAGATTGAACCTGTTTTATAGACCAACTCATTTCTGGCCTTTGAAAACATCAAAGACCCTGAATAGACACCACACAAATCTGATTCCTCCTGAGCCCTCCCCCAGCAGCTTAACTAGAAATGTCTCCTCCTCTGCAGGCCCAGTGCACCACAATTGTCAGTAATCACACCCTATCTAGTCTCTGCCGTTTCCTGAATGCTGATTTTGGGCTGGCCTATGAGATAAATCCTTTGTGATGTTCACCCATTTAATTTATTCATCGCAATAAATAACTCTATGGATTAGTCACTGCCATCCCAGAGTTTACAAATTACAAAAACAAATCAAACTCCATAGGGTAGCTTATCCGATGGCACCTGCAGAGCCAATCATAAGCAACAGAGCTAAAATTTGAAACAAAGATTCTATTTTTGAAACCTATCTCATAGGGTTTGTGAGAACTGACTTCCTGGTTTAACAGCGTTACAGCTTCCACTCCTTGGGGGGTGAAACCATTGTTCCCTCCCACAAGTTCTGCCTCCAGCATCTAGAATGATTCCCTTTTCCATCCCTGTTGCTCCAACTCACCTCCTTAGCTGGGGAATCTGGCACATCCAAATTGGCATTTCTGACAATACTTCGCCCTCCCCTAAAAACACCACTACTAGAACTTGCCAGAGTCCAAAGCTAAATCTTTCAAAAACTGAACCCTAAGCCTGTCACTTATTCAAAGATGCACACCAGTTTCTTTGCTGTCTGTGAAATCAGAAGAAACTGGGAAACAGGCCTGCACCCATGGGCAGCACCAGGTCTGACTTCCTGATACAAGGTTCTTGGTGTCCACAGCAGAATTGCTCCCTAGCTATGGGTGCCAGTCCCACTACTGGGCCTTGCCTCTCAACCAGCCAACACTTGACCCTGCCAGAACTGCCAGAGCAGCAGCAGAAAGGAGACCTTGGTCAGTCTGAGTGATCACGGGAAACTTGAGAACACAGTCTATCCAGCCACAAGCCAGCTAGGCACAGCCAGGCAGGCCTTGGGAACTCTGAGGCCTATGCTCTCCTGTCACTGGGACACAAGAACCTTCTTGGGGCCCTTGAGTTCAAGTGGCTGCTGTGGTCTAAGGAGACCCCTCCATACCTGACCACCCAGATGTTCCAGCTTTGTGTAGACACAGCCTCAGGCAGCTATGGTTAATGGTAAGACAGCACTTCCAGTGAGACTCAGCTTTACAGATAGTAATTTCATATTCAGAAATTGGACTGAAGAATAACTTTTCTCACATAATTCAAACTACAGAAAGTAAATCCCAGTGGAATCATCACCCCTCCTAGTTATGACATCACTTGTAGAAGCTGGCCTCTGTTCTGCACCTCTGACACCCCTTCAACATTAGTTATTTTCTTACAATGCCCTAAACCTTTTTCATTATATTTTGACTTAATGAATATATTAATACATTTCACAGTAATAACTATTTTACCATCTATAAGGATCTCATAGTATCATCGTAGTGTATACCTTAAATATGTGCAAATTTTTTTTAAAACTACAGAAAACAATCACATAAATAAAAATAATTTTATATTTACAAATTATATTTTATATCTATCAAAAGTAGGCATAGATACAAGGCCCTGGCCTCCATCCTTAGCACTGAGGAAAGAGAAGAAAGAGGAGGAAGAGGAGAAGGAAAAATAGGTTTAAAAAGATTGAGAGCACTTGACATGTCCTTCTTAGGCTCCGATTCTCCTTCCCATTCAACACTGCTCATTCTCATCAGTTCTTCCAACTCTTCCCACACTCCTCAGCCTCTCTCATCTCCCCATCCAGTGAGCTGCTACAGAGGCATTTGAAAGACAGCAGCCTCCACTTCGTGGCTCTCCCACAATCCAAACACCACATGTCCCTCGCAAACAAAAATACTAAAGGAATAGATAGAAGGTGAGGGACCAAGACAAGCCTCGGGCCCTGTAAGAGAACACCAGTGAGCTCTTGGGAGTTCTTCAGCCGTCTATGTTCATGTCAGCCCTCTGATCACGTAACTCCTGGGGTGGGTAAGCCACATAGACTCAGATACATTCCAGAGATAGTAGCTAAAATCCAGATGTCTCAGATTGGGTTCTGAAAAGCAGACTGAGGCAGATGCAGCTGCAAATGTCTGCCACAGAGAGCTCTTGGGCCAGCACCTGAGGAAAAGAGAGGACAGAGACAGGAGTGGGACAGGATTGCCCATGATGCAGTTCCAATGACCCTTAGTAGACCCTGTGGAGAACTTGAGCTTCCAGAGAGCCTTCAGAGTGAGTTCAAGCTGGGAAAGAGTCCAGCCTGTGGACAGCCCTGGGCGCTGTCAGCCTGGGCATGGACCCTGTCAGTGGTAGGGGAGTGGGAAGAGTTAGGGCCCTGGAAGAGGCCAGTCTCTTCTTAGCAGAGGTCATCTCCAGAGGGCTCCACAGCCATGAAGCAAGACCCTAGCTGGATCACTGACCACACTGAATTCCCTCTCTGATTGCTCTCCTTAACTAAATCTACTTCCCCTGGGAGATGTCTACACCACCGCCCCTGTGAAGCCCTCTAGAATCTCAACTCGATAGCCTTTCCGTGCTGCAGCCAAGCTTCTGGTACTAACCAAAGCCAACTGTACATGAAAGCAGAGCACATGTTAATACTGCCTCCCCCAACCACATTCACTCCAAACAACAGTGTAGTGCAAAGGAAAGAGTATGAGCTCTGGGTTTCAATCCCCACTGCAAGCCTTACTTTCCTGGGCAGGCTGGAACATGTTTAAACTCTTCCACTCCAAATACCTCAACTGTAGAGACACCTCCCCATGCCTCTCTGCATTGCTTATTCAAGCAGCGTATCTATACCCAGAAGCCACAGTGTCTCATCGCTTTAAACTACATTATTTCTAGTCCTTGCACATCCCTTTGTATCCACATTGCCATTACAGAGGATCACATAGCTGAGAACAATACAACAGACCCTGAGATCTGACTATACCAGATGCCAAAGTCTGGGACCCAGTGGTTCTCTACCTGGAAAACAAAACCACTTTCCAGACATATCTCCATGACACACCTCAGCTTTACACACTGTTCCCATCTCAGGGCCCTGCTTTGCCCTTCCCCTCTTCACCCCTGCTGAGAGCACCCTCATCAATCAGAGTCTGATGAAACAGCACCTCCTCTGCTGAGGGCCCCTGGCTGCCATTTAGAGCTCATGGCTCCTCCTGTACACAAAGACACTGCATTCCTACTTCATATGAGATCCTGTATCACCTCCTTTCTATGATGTCTAGTCATCCATGTCTCTCTTTCTCCATAGATCGTAAACTCCCTCAGTAAAGGAACGGTCTGAATCATCATTGGCCTCACAATACTCAGCATTAGGGATGTTTTTAAAGAAAAAAGTATTCCAATGCATCTGCTGAATTTCTTCAAAAAACCACAGTTCTCTAGTTTGTTCAGAAAACCCTTCTAAAGCTCAAATTTCATCATTTAAGAATTCTCAGTACTGTTTTGTGAAAGTTCCTTCTTACCTTGCTGATCAAAGGAGCTTTGCTTGGAGAAAAAAAAAATCACCTAGTCAGACATCCTGTTTGGCTTTGCATTTAGTGACTGGTTCTTTCCCTGTTCGTGATTTTGTATCTACCCTATCTCTATAAGCAAACGTGACAAGCTGTTGAGGAATCTAGCACACAAGCAATCCAAAGCAAGAAAATAGCAAACCAGTCATTGGACTGAGGGAGCTTGCCCGGTGGGGTCATGAGGATGACTAGGTGAAACTAGTGCAAGCAATAGTTCCCCCACTTCAGCCTCCTCAGGAAACCAAGAAAGGTCAATTCTGCCCCAGGCCTCAAGAAACCAGCTCTTTCCATTTTCTGCTGGTCCCTCAATAACCCCTCCCTACCAGAAGCCAAGGAAGAGATCTTGTACCTGATCTCCTTAAAGATCCTGAAAGTCATGGCCACAATGCTGCCCGAAAGCCCCAACAGTCACACAAGAACGTGCTGAGAAAGTGTATCAAGGATGTAGCCAACCTGTTGACCTCTCAAAATAAGGCTACTTAGGTAAAAGGATTTGAACCAGCTCATCACCTGAAGGACACTGTGCTAGGTGCTATAGGAAACACACAAATGTAACTCCCCTGTCCTCACACAGCTAAGGCCCCAGTAAAGGAGACAGATACAGTCTCATTCTGGCTCCTCTTGTGTGTCCTGAACCTGCCGTGTGGGCGAGGTGCATATTATGCTCATGAGGATGCTGTTGAAATGCCAGGTTCCTAGCAAAGGAAAAAGCAGTAGCAAAATGCCAGCTGGCTTAGCAGCTGACAATCCCACTGACAGCGCATTAGTGAGGGTCTCATAGATGATGTGTGCAATTGTACTGTCTTTAGCCACCAGCTTTTAGAGCTCAGGTCAATGTTTCTAAGTCCCAAAAAACAGACTCTTAGTCCCGGGAGCCACATCTGTAGTGAGGCAAAGCTGTACTCAGTGGTGGCTTGGTTTCAGGCCAATGTTGGCAAACGAAAGGAAGCATGCCAATTATCTGCATTTCCTCATCTAACAAGCAGCATTTCCTTCTTGTGAGGCATCTGTTGGTCCCATGTAATGCTTTTACCAGGGGAAGCAATAGGAAAGCAAATTCTTTTGCATCCATTGGGAGCTGCTGAGTGTTCCAACCCAGGCTGGAATGTGTACGCAGGCAATAGAAGCAACCTTGCTGGAGGTCAGGCATACCTGGGTTCGTTCTTTCTCTATCCAGCAACAGGCTGGTTCAATACAAATTTGCAAATGTTAGGAAGAAAAGAGGAAAGGAAGGAAGCAGGGCAGAAGAAAGGAGGGAGGGAAGATAGGAGTCTGAGTCTGTGTTATGTTAGCAGTTCTATAAGAAACTCTTCAGTATTCAAATGAAAAGGCTGGGGTATAGCTAGCTCTGTAATGTGCCTGCCTAGCATGCACAAGGCCCTGGATTCAATCTTTAGTACTGAAAAAAAAGTTCGAATGGGAGAAATTGGATTGGACTTTGAGCTTTGAGCCTAGTTGAAGGTGACTTAAAACACAGTTGAGTTTGCAAACCATGTTTAAGTTCCTAACTGAATTCATCATCTTCATGAACCACACAAGCCACACCCCTATATCCCCAGCTCCCCACAAAAAAATATCCTAGGCATCTCTTTTTCACTGCCTAAAAGTAATAAATCACCTTTCCCCATCAATTCCACTTTCCCAAACATTGTTTGCTTCTTGATGTCGGAGCAAACCCAGAGCCCCATGTCGCAAATATCCTCTGAATCTACTTCCACAAACTTTGGCTTAACTGAGGCTACCCTAACTTCTCATCTGTGTTAGAGCAAAGCCTCTCCGTAGGGCTGCTCAGCTTTGCTGTTTGCTACCATAACTATTACAATTTCCCAGTCTAGTGTTTCTCAGGATAACAACTGCACTCACAAGTGTACCATGCACAAGTAAACTCTGTGACTTTCTGTACATGCCCTGTCACCCGACCTGGAGTGTTGTCCCTCCTTCTCCATCATCACACTTGCCCCCATGATAAATTTCACCTGCGATCAATTATTATCATTGCTCCAGAGAAGCATTCCCTTGGCCTCCTGAACCTGAATTAAGTATCTGTATTAGTTACTTTTCTGTTGCTATGATAAAATACCATGACCAAAAGCAATTTAGGGAAGGAAGGGTTTATTTGGCTTATGGTTCCAGAGAGATAGAGCTCATCATGGTGGGGAAGGCATGACAACAGGCAAGAGAAGGAAGCTAGCTGATCACCTGTTCATCCACACACAGGAAGCAGAGAGAGAAAACAGGAAGTGGAACTGAGTGATAAACCCTCAAAGCCCATTCTCAGTGATGTACTTCCTCCATCAAGGCTCCTCCTCCTAAAGGGTCCCTAATTTTCCCAAACACCACCATCAATTGGGGCCATAAAGTAATTGTCCATTTTCTTCTTCGTTTCTCCCTCACTGCTAATCATTGGAAATAGAAAATACTCCTTATTCCCTTTAGTACTATCTGCTTGAGCCTATCACAAAGCAGTCGCTCAAAATATACTCATTAAGTGAATGAATGAAAAAATCTCTGTTGAAAAAAACATGAGCTAAAGCTAAAGGGAAGCTTAGTGCCTATATGTAATTTAAAAACCTTATTTTATAAAATTATTTTTAACATATTTCACCCCAACCTCACACCATATATTAAAATTAAATCAAATCATACCTAAATGTAAGAGCTGAGATTACAAAACTTTTCAAGCTACATATCAAGTTCCAGGAAAACCTGAATGGGAGAGACCCTATCTCAAAAACAAACAAATAAAAATTGGGCAAGAGATTTGACTAGACATTGCTCCAAAGAAAAATATATAAATAAGCACATGAAATGATGTTCAACATAATCAATTATTAGGGAAATGCAAATGAAAACCATGTTGAACTATCACTTCATGGACAAGGCAAGGCAGTAAAATATCTGTGACCCCAGCATACAGGAGGCTGAGGCAAGAGAATCATGGAAGTTGAAGGCCTGCCATTTGGTGAGACCAAATCTCAAACAAATAAAAATGAAAGAGAGAAAGAAATGAAGAAGGAAGGAAGGAAAGAAGAGAGGGAGGAAGAGAGGGAGGGAGAGAGGGAGGGCACATCTATAGAATGACTATAATCAGAAGCAAACACAAATCATTTTCTTTAACCATCCTTCACTGGTTTCATATCCTTTTAACTAGCATATAAAAGTGGTTTAGGTGTTGAGGGAGAGAAAATGAAATGAATGATATAAGTGACTTCAAGACATATACAGTTGGGCTGAGGAGATGGTTCAGTGGGTCAGAGAGCCAAACATGAACACCCGAGTTCTGATCCCTACACTACAGAAAAAGCTGGGCCTGCCCCCACATACACGTAACCTTAGAGATGGAGACAAGAAGATCTCTGGGGTTGCTGGTCAACCAGCCTAGTGATGAAAAAAAAAACAGCAGTGTTCATGTTCAGTGAGATACCATCTCAAGGGGTAGAGACCAATAAGATAGGACACCCAGTGTCCTCCTCTGGTCTCTGAACACTGACACACACACACACACACACACACACACACACATATGTACACACATATACATACCACATATATATATACCCAAAAAGAAGAAAAAATTATTTCTGAATATATAAAGTTGACTGAAATTTGATATCAAAGGCCCATATTGACTCAGAATTATCCTTCTATAAGAGATATGCTCTAGAGACCGGAGAAATGGCTCAGCTGTTAAGAACACTGGCTGCTCTTGCAGAGTATCTGGGTTTGATTCCAAGCACCCACATGACAGCTAACAATCATCTGTAACTCCAGTTCCAGGGGATCCAGCACCCTCTAGATCTGACTTCCATGGGCATTACATACATGGATATACGTACATACTTGCAGGCGAAACATTCATAAACATAAAAAAATAAATTAATCAAAACATTTTAATAAGAAATAAATATGCCCTAACATCAGGAAAATTTGAAAAGAAAAGAGAAAACCAGACTTAGAAGCCTCACTTGGACTTAGGAGATAGAGAAGGAAAAGAAAGCAGTAGAGAACAGCATACAACTGGAAACATTGTGTCTTCCCTCAAGAGCAGACCTAGGTAAGAACTGAATGGAGGGAGATCGGCCACACAAGTTCTGAGTGTGTCCCCCTAAAGTTCATGTGCTGAAACTGGGTCACCAATGTGAAGAATTAAGGGGTGAACCCTGAGGATGCAGATAAATGATGAATCCAGCCCTCCTGGAGGGGATGAATTGTACAACAGCAGTTCTCCCAGGCTGTCTGATGACACAGCCGTAAAGGGCCATTTTAAAGCAGAAAGCAAGCCTTCACCAGACACCAGGTCTCTGCCTAACTTCACCTTGAATTTCCCAATCTCTGGAACTATAAGAATTAAAATTCTGATACTAATAAACTACTCTGTCCCTGGTGTTTTGTGATAGAGTCCTGAAAAGACTAGACACAGGAGATGACAGAGGGAAGAAGGACTGGATAACAAGGATAAACAGCAGAAGATGTTTGAGACAGGGTCTCTCTGTAGCCCTAGCTGGCCTGGAACTTACTATGTAGACTAGGTTAGTCTCAATCTCACATGATCCTCCTGCCTCTATCTCCGAAACGGTAGGATTAAAGATGTGTGCCATCATATCAGCCTGGGATTATATATTTTTAAGTGTTTGTTTTGAATGATAGCAAAAAAAAAACAACAACAAAAAACTTCAATTTAAGAAATAAGCAAAAAGGGGCTGGAGAGATTGCCCAATGGTTAAGAACACTGGCTACTCTTGCAGAGAACCTAGGTTTGGTTCCCAGTACTCACATAGCGGCTAACAACCATCCATAACTCCAGTTTCAAAGGATATGATGCTTTCTTCTGACCTCTGTGGGCATTGTAGAACACAGGTGCACTTACATACATGCAGGCAAAAACACTCATACACATAAAATAAAAATAAATAAATTTTTAAAGAAATAGGCAAAGAACTTAAATAGACCTGTTCTCAAAAAAAAATCCCAATGGTCACTAAGCACTAGAAGATGCTCATCATTGCTAGTCATTGGGAAGCACAAATTAAACCCTGAATGAGATGCTGCTTCACATGTTAGGACTGCTACTCTCAGAAAGCCAGAAAAGAAGAGGTGTTGATGACAATGTAAGAAATCACAACCCTTGTGCTTTGTTGGTGAGAATATAAGAGAATGGTATGATGGTTCCTAGAAAGGTAGAAAGAGAAAGCCTGTGGCTTAATTATACAGATACATACACAGCACACACACACACACACACACACACACACACACACACACACAACAGAGATATGAAATTGAAAGCAGGGACATGACAGCTCCTCATCAATGTTTATAGAAACTTGCAATATTCCAAAGGGGGAAGCACTCAAGTCCACCAATAGTATGATAGATAAGTGGTATAGACATAAAACAGAAACTATTGAGCCACATAAATGAATAAAATGCTGATACGTAGCAGATGGATTTTGAAAACATGGTAAGTGCAACAAGATGAATATTGTATGATTCATTGTATTTCTATATCAGAGTAATCAAATTCATAGATACAGAAAGCAGAAGGGTAGAAGGGTGACCACCAGGAGCTGGAAGAAGTGGGGTCAGAGAATTGACATTTAATCAGTGCTAAGTTTCAGTGTGAGAAGATAAACCGTCTGAAGAAGGTTGGTGGTGGCAGTTCAAAGCACCGTCTGTTTAATGACACTGAATTCTCACAAATGCTTAAATAATCAATACTGTGTTATATGAATTTTATTACAATAAAAATGAATTAAAATGGCTGGACATCTAGGTGAAGAACTTCTCTAACCTGAGGAGGAGGGGAGGGCCAGGAGGGAGGGAGGGAGGGAGGGAGGGGGGGGGGGGGGGGGGGGGAGGGAGAGAGAGAGAGAGAGAGAGAGAGAGAGAGAGAGAGAGAGAGAGAGAATTGATTCTCTAGCTTCAGCTCTCTTCCAGAATGGCCAGAGTCACTGGCTCCTCCCACACCCTCAGATGAAGAACCTTTGTGAACAAAGGTCTCATAGCAGCTAGGGTCAAAAGACTTGGCTGGTCAGGGACTACAACACCCCATGGGATGGGGTGGACTTTGCCACTGACAGGCAAACTTTTTTTTTCATTTACCTCCCTAATGGGCTGCTTCAGGAAACAGGATCACGTCTTGTCTAGAGCTGAACTGTTGACTAAGTGGCTAAAACTCTGAGAGGCAGCAGCCAGCTTGTCTGTATTTGTGAACCACCACCTCCTTCATTTCACTCTCCCTACCTGTAGGTTGTCCCTCCCTCCCCCTGGCTGCTCCACACTGAACCTCCCAATACACAGCAGCACAGAAGCTTTTCTTCAGACTCTGTTTCCTAGGCTAAAGTGATGTTTGCAGGGGTTTTTTCCCAATTAAAAAAAAAAACTAGTTGCTTTTTTTTTAGGAACCCAGTGAACAGAACAAAAAGTAAAGCATTGGACTGGAGCCGGTGGACTTGGAGCTATTCTAGTCTATAATCTTTTATTTCTGCAGTTAAACAAAACTTTAAATATAACTCCAATTTTTTCTCTTAACAGAGACCAACATCTCTATTTTTCTTAGTGAATCTAATTAAGGCCTTTTATGAGTTTAGTAAGAAGTAAAAACAGAAAGATGAAGCCATGATGTATAGAAGAATCTGAATTCTTAATGATTGTAACTCAAAGGACAGAACCCCAAATCAAAGACAGAACACCTGCCTGTGCTGTCCTCATCTGACTTGGTCTGAAATTTAGAGTTAAAATCCCATCATCCTGGAATCTGATCTCCCAGACTGCAGGCTCAATGTAAGAGACTTTCCAAGGCCATGTAGTGGTTTCTGTGTTGACACTGATTCTAAAATTCATTGGCAGTCTTTATAAAAACTGGGGGCATAAAGAGCTGGGTCTGAGCTAGACGACCCAGGTGCGAATCCTCATGATTGCATTTCTCAGAAGTTAGAGTGATGGCCACACTCTTCAGACATTCTTCTGCTGTAACACAGCTTCAAAGTCATCCGCTTCTGCTCCTGCAGCCAGGAGCCAACACTGAGAGACAGGATTATCAGCCAAACACATGCATGGCCCTACAGCGCTGGGGCACGGAAGGCCACGACCTCCAGCCCCAAGTCTCCCACCTCTGACTCTCTGTTCAGAAAACTGAAGAATCTCTTGATCCAATCCAGGAATATCAGGAGGGACTCATATCTAGGGAAAGAGAGAAATTTATTTACACAAACTTATACTAGACCACACCCCAATGTCACCCTCCTCTTGTTCTCTGTGTCCCTTAGACGTCCCTCCTTGCAAAGAGAGGACATGGCAGCACCCTGTACACATTCTCACAGCTGTGCCAGGGACCAGCTGTTGTGTCTAGGCACTCATGAGGCATCCAAAATTCCAAGCATGGCTCCAACAGAAACACTGCAGGCCAGTCCCAGTGCTGACAGGTGCCCGGTCAAGACAGGAGGTCAAACTGCTGCCCTGACAGCAAATCAAGAACTTGTACCCCATGTTCATAGCAGTATTACTATGTATCAAAATAGCCACAAGGTGGAAGCACCCAAGTACCTATCAATGGATGAATAAGCAAAATGTGGTACGTACATAAAATAAAATAAAATATTGCTTCAATTAGAAAAGGAATGGCATTCTGGCAGGTGATAAATGGATAAACCTTGAAGACATTAAGCTAAGTGAAATAAGCCAAACACAAAAGGACCAATATTAAATGATTTTACCTCTATGGGGTACTGAAAATTGGCAAATCCATATAGACAGAGGGTAGAATAGAATTAAGTGTGTGGTGGGGAGTGGAGACATGAAGAGTTACTGTAATGGGTCTAGAGTTTCTGTTTTGAACAATGGGCAGATTTTGAAAATGGATAATGGTGATGGTTGCAGAACAGTGTGATCACACTTAATGCCACCGAATTATACTTAAAAATCATTAAAACATCAAGTTTCATTATGTATGTAACATAATTGAATCTTTTAAGTCAGGATATGAAAAAGTATTCTGTGAACAGAGATAATCCACCAGAGCTGTAAGGCATCTATCTGCCAAGGAGATCTGCACACATGGAGTGGAAAGTGATATGTTGCAGGCAGCAAAGATGAGGGGGTGGAATGCCTCAGACACTGGACATGGAGCTAAGGGATTTGGTGTTTCCCCTGCTGGTTTTCAGTCTTGCTCTGGCCCAGTGCTTCAAAACTATGCCCCAGTCTTCCCTTTTGGAATGGGAATGTATATTCTGTGTCAGTGTATGTAGGAATTATGTAATTTGTCCTTTTGATTTTATATAGGGTTAGCATTAAGAGATTGCCTTGAGTCTCAGAAGATGCTTTGGATTTTGGACATTTGAGCAGGGTTGAGACTGTTAAAGACTATGGGGACTTTTTAAGTTGGACTAAATGCATTTTGCATTATGCTATGGCCATGCCCTTGCAGGGGCCAGGGACAATGGTAGTTTGAATGAAAATGTCACCCACGGGCCCCAGTATTTGAACACTTGATCAGTTGGTAGCACTCTTTGGGGAGGGTCATGGAACATTGAAGAGGTGTGGCCTTTCTGGAGGAAGCACATCACTGGAGGCAGGTGTTGAGAGTTCATAGCCTTGCCCCATCTCTCTTTTCTTCCTGTTTGCCATCGGAGACAGGAGCTCTCAGCTTTCAGTTCCTGCCACCATGCCTGCCACTTTCTGCTATGCTCCTCCTCCATGATGGACTTTCATCCCTCTGAACTGTAAGCTCAAATAAACACTTCCATAGTCGTTTTTAGTCATGGTGTTTCATCACAGCAACAGAGAAGTAACTAATAGACCATGTAAATGCTGGGTGAGTGTGGTGGCTCATATATAATTCCAGTCTGTGAAGGGAAACAGAGAATTCCCAGAGCAAGCTAGACTAGTTACATAAGCAAGCCCTGGGTTTGCTTGAGAGACCTTGCTTCAAAGATCAAAATGGAAAAGCAATGGAGAAAGAGTCCCAGTATCATCCTCAGGCCTCCAAATGCATGGGCACAAGCACATACACCCCCCCACACACACAAGCCCACACACATTTGAACATGCACATACACATGCATGTTCACCACACACTCGTAGACTTGAAAGAAAAAACAGGCTATGCTTTTAATGTGTAGTCATTCAGTATATATCTTGTGCTAAATTTGATCTTTTACCTCTTGAATTAGGGTTTTCCTAGGTTTGGGGTTTTTTTGTTCATTTGGGGGGATACATGCACATACACATGCATGTTCACCACACACTCGTAGACTTGAAAGAAAAAACAGGCTATGCTTTTAATGTGTAGTCATTCAGTATATATCTTGTGCTAAATTTGATCTTTTACCTCTTGAATTAGGGTTTTCCTAGGTTTGGGGTTTTTTTGTTCATTTGGGGGGATTTTTTTTTGAACCTATAATAAATACAATGTTTCCCTGGTTTGTTTCTAACCAAGTTTCTAACCAATATACCAAGTTATTGGTATACTGAAAAACTATT
>NW_008351958.1:4685036-4688102 GCF_000622305.1 Nannospalax galili | reverse complement strand
TACTCTATTCCAAAGGCCAAAAATGTCAAAAGTATTTGGGAGCTTTTATCTAATCCTTAAAAGATTTTAGGGTTACCTCTTCAGAAGGGGCAAAGTTAGAATAGCCAAAAGCCCCAAAATAAAAAATAATAATAAATCAAAGAAGAAGAAAGAGTACATGAAGTTATCAGCAAAAGGTGATGGGGATATATGGGAAGAGTTGGAGGGGAGGGATTGGGCATGGATTTGATCAAAACACCTGTGATGGCTAATCCTGGGTGTCAACTTGACTGGATCTGGGACTAACTGAAATGAGATAGATCTTCTTGATTGGATCATCTGAAGCTGGAAGACACACCATAAATGTGGGTGTTACCTTCTGATGGCAGCCCATACACCATGGCAGAGGAGAACACCTGGCTTCTTGCTGCTTGCCTTCTCTCTCAGTGGTGAGTTCATATTGCTGCAGTAGACTGAAGACTAGCTGATCTTTTGGAATCTGTCAGAACTTCAGCACCAGATTGGGACTACTGAGACATCCAGCCTCATGGACTGAGTGGCTACGGATTCTCAGCCTCTCCAGTGTGGTGCAGCCATTGTTGAACTACTCAGACTCTATCCCGCGAGCTAATCTGATAAATCTCTATGCATATAAATTCAATCTATAGATTCTGTTTCTTTGGAGAACTCAGAGTCTTCAGGGAGCATGGAGAGCACTTAAAATCCATGGTGTAGACTATTTGAAGCAATTATGGAGATAGACCCATTTGAATCTCCTAACTCACCTCTTGTGAAGAGCAAGAAATATAGTGACTCTATACATAAAACATTTGAAGATTTGTGGAAAAATAAGAAAAATAATGATGCTGGCTGGTTACTTCTAGCATCTCTGGATAAATTGATGAAGATAAACAATGAGCTTAATGATAAAATTGAGAAACTCCAGATTCGAATCAACAATTTAAAAATTTCCAAGTGTGCTCTGGAAAAGAATCTTCTCTCCAGCAGCCAGAGAGCTAAAGCTGCAGAAAATCAAGCTGGAGGCCTTATTATATGTTTGGATGACCTACAACGCAAATTTGCTTATCTCTGGATAAATTGATGAAGATAAACAATGAGCTTAATGATAAAATTGAGAAACTCCAGATTCGAATCAACAATTTAAAAATTTCCAAGTGTGCTCTGGAAAAGAATCTTCTCTCCAGCAGCCAGAGAGCTAAAGCTGCAGAAAATCAAGCTGGAGGCCTTATTATATGTTTGGATGACCTACAACGCAAATTTGCTTCCCAGCCTTGAAGGGTGTCAGCAGTTAAGGTGAAGGCATTGGTAGGGAAAGACTGGATCCTGACACATGGGATGGAGATGTGTGGGAGAAATCGGAAGAGGCTGAGGATTTTGAACCCATAGACTCTGAGGAATTTGATTCACCAGATAAATTAATCTCCCCACCCTCAGCAGACCCACCCTCCCCACCCTTGCCTGAGGAAAGTAATCCCATTGAGGAAACTAATGTCATTCAACAAGACAAAGCTGACGTCCCTTGGGGCCTAGGTGTTGTTGCCTCTAGACCTATAACCAGACTCAAGCTAAGCAGGACCCTAGAGGAGAGATAGAAAGTGTGGTCCATGAGGAGGTGCACTATACCACTAAAGATCTTAGGGAATTTGCTAATTCATTCAAGCAGAAGTCTAATGAATATGGCTGGGAATGGATTTTAAAGGTATGGGATAATGGTGAAAGGAACATAAAATTGGATCAGGCTGAGTTTATTGACATGGACCCCCTGACTGGCGATTCTAGGTTTAATATGAAAGCTCGTGCAGTTAAAAAAGGTGTTAAAAGTTTATTTGATGTGTTGGCTGAGGTATTTATCAAAAGATAGTCTACTGACAGAGAGCTGGAGATACCTGATACCCCTTGGCTTAGTGTTGATGAAGGGATTGTAAGGCTCAGGAAAATTGGTATGCTCCAGTGGATTCACAGTGCAACACCAAATTCTCCACAATGGGAGGGCCCAGAGGACATGACTTTTACTGATTTTATAAGATGGAAAGTCCTGAGAGAAACACCAGAACGTTGGAGAAGTTTGTTTTTGCTCTTTTCCTTATGCCAAATCTTACAGTTGGGGATGCTGCTGTTCAATTGCATACATTAAATGTAAATATAATAGGTGTAACAGGACCTCAGAGTAGGGGTCAGGTGGCAGTATTGAATAATCAAAGACAAGGTGAGCGTACTTATCGTAATGGGTGTGGCAAAGGCAAATCACCAGAACGTTGGAGAAGTTTGTTTTTGCTCTTTTCCTTATGCCAAATCTTACAGTTGGGGATGCTGCTGTTCAATTGCATACATTAAATGTAAATATAATAGGTGTAACAGGACCTCAGAGTAGGGGTCAGGTGGCAGTATTGAATAATCAAAGACAAGGTGAGCGTACTTATCGTAATGGGTGTGGCAAAGGCAAATCAATACCTATGATGGCATGACTCTGATGGACCTATGGTACTGGCTAATCAATCATGGTGTTCCAGGGACCACATACATAAGCCTACTAAGTTTTTATTTGATCTGTATAAACAGAAAAGCTCTAGGATGAATGACAGGAAGTCAGTGTTGGATCGTAGCAATAGAGAATCTCGCTCAGTCAACCAATTTCCAGACTTGAGACAACAAATTTCCAGAACTCCTTGAATGAAGGGAAGGCCAGATGCCCTTGAGGAAGGACCTTGTTACAGTACCAAAGAGTTAATGCTGTTCGCTTCTCACCCCTCCTTCCCCAGAGGGACCTGAAGCCTTTTACTAAAGTAACTGTACATTGGGTAAAAGGAAATAATCAGACTTTCCATGGCCTATTGGATACTGGTTCTGAGTTGACACTGATTCCAGGAGAACCTAAAAAGCATTGTGGCCCTCCAGTTAAAGTAGGGGCTTATGGAGGTCAGGTGATAAATGGAGTTTTGGCTGAAGTCCAACTGACAGTGGGTACAGTGGGTCCCCAAACTCATCCTGTGGTTATTTCCCCAGTACCAGAATGTATAATTGGGATAGATATACTTAGGAATTGGCAGAATCCCCACATTGGTTCCC
>NW_008351958.1:4683116-4684756 GCF_000622305.1 Nannospalax galili | reverse complement strand
TGGTACCTGGTATGCAGCTATTGATTTGGCATATGCTTTCTTCTGGATACCAGTTCATAAGGACCACCAAAAGCAATTTGCTTTCATCTGGGAAGGCCAACAGTATACCTTTACTGTCCTGCCTCAAGGGTATATTAAACTCTCTAGCCTTGTGCCATGACTTGGTTTGAAGGGATCTTGATCACTTAACTCTTCCACAAAATGTCACACTGGTCCACTATATTGATGATATTATGCTGATTGGATCCAGTGAGCAGGAAGTAGCAGACAGTCTGGACTTGTTGGTACAGCATATGTGCGTGAAAGGATGGGAAATAAATCCAACCAAAATTCAAGGGCCTTCTACTTCAGTGAAATTTCTAGGACTTCAGTGGTATGGAGCATGCAGAGACATTCCTTCTAAGGTGAAGAATAAGTTGTTGTATTTGGCCCCTCCCTCCACCAAGAAAGAAGCACAACACTTGGTGGGCTTGTTTGGATTCTGAAGGCAGCACATTCCTCACCTGGGTGTGTTATTATGATCCATGTATCAAGTGACTCGGAAGGCAGCTAACTTTGAGTGGGGCCTGGAAGAGGAAAGGGCCCTTCAACAGGTCCAGGCTGCTGTACAAGCTGCTCTGCCCCTTGGGCCATATGATCCAGCAGACCCGATGGTACTTGAGGTATCAGTGGCAGATAAAGATGTTGTTTCAGTCTCTGGCAGGCCCCCATAGGGGAATCACAGCGGAGGCCACTGGGATTTTGGAGTAAGGCTTTGCCTTCATCTGCAGACAACTATTCTCCCTTTGAGAGACATCTCTTTGGGCCTTAGTAGAAACTGAACGTTTGACCACCAAGTCACCATGCGACTAGAGCTGCCCATCATGAGCTGGGTGTATCTGGACCCCCCAACCCATAAAGTAGGCCATGCACAGCAACAATCCATTATCAAATGGAAGTGGTAGATACGTGAACGGGATTGAGCAGGCCTGGAGGGCACAAGCAAGTTACATGAAGTTGCCCAAATGCCTGTGGTTCCTACGCCTGTTATGATGCCCCTGTTCTCAAGCATGCACCTATGGCTTCATGGGGTGTGCCCTACTATCGGTGGACTGAGGAAGAGAAGGGCTTGGTTTACAGGTGGTTCTGCACACTATGCAGGCACCACTCAGAAGTGGACAGCTGCAGCATTACAGCCAATTTATGGAACAATCCTGAAGGACACTAGGGAAGGGAAGCCTTCACAATGGGCAGAACTTCCGACAGTGCACATGGTCATGCATTTTGCTTGGAAGGAGAAATGGCCAGAAGTGTGATTATATACTGATTCTTGGGCTGTAGCCAATGGTTTGGCTGGATGTTCAAGGACTTGGAAGGAGCACAATTGGAAAATTGGTGAGAAATACATTTGGGGAAGAAGTATGTGGATAGATCTCTCCAAATGGGCAAAGGATGTGAACATACTTGTGTCTCATGTAAATGCTCATCAAAATGTGGCTTCAGCAGAAGTTGAGTTTAATAATCAAGTAGATCGGATGACACACTCTGTGGATTGTCAGACTCTTTCTTCAGCTATCCCTATCATTTCTCAATGGGCCCATGAACAAAGTGACCATGGTGGCGGAGATGGAGGTTATGCATGGGCTCGACGGTATGGACTC
>NW_008351958.1:4650495-4682744 GCF_000622305.1 Nannospalax galili | reverse complement strand
GGTCCAGGAATCAAGGGGTGGAAGTGGGAATGATTCCACTCACTATCAGCCCTGGTTACCCACTAGGAAAATTTTTGCTTCCTGTACCCTCGACTTCCAGCACTCTGCTGGCTCAGATGTTTTGGTTCCAGAGGAGGGAGTACTTCTGCCAGGAGAGACAACAAACATTCCATTGAACTGGAAGCTAAGACCTCCCCCTGGCCACTTTGGGCTTCTGAAGCCTTTAAGTCAGCTGGCTAAGAAAGGAATAACAGTATTAGGAGGGGTGATTGACCCAGACTACGAAGGGGAAATTGGACTGGTTCTCCACAATGGAGGTAATGAAGATTATATCTGGAAGGCAGGAGAGTCTTTAGAACGACTTTTGGTGTTACCATGTCCTGTGATTAAGGTCAACGGGAAACTGCAGCAACCCAACCCAGACAGGACAACAAATGGACCAGACCCTTCAGGGATGAAAGTATGGGTCACTCCTCCAGGGAAAGAGCCAAGACCTTCAGAGGTGCTTGCTGATGATGGAGGAAATAGGCGACTTTTGGTGTTACCATGTCCTGTGATTAAGGTCAACGGGAAACTGCAGCAACCCAACCCAGACAGGACAACAAATGGACCAGACCCTTCAGGGATGAAAGTATGGGTCACTCCTCCAGGGAAAGAGCCAAGACCTTCAGAGGTGCTTGCTGATGATGGAGGAAATACAGGATGGGTAGTAGAGGAAGGTAGTTACAAATATCAACTTAGGCCACATGACCAGTTGCAGAAACGTGGATTGTAATTGACATGGGTATTTTTGTCCTATTTGGTTAAGAATAGACTTCTGCATGTATACACATATGTTAAGCAGATACTTGAGTTATTTTTTTTGAATGTGTAATTGAGATAAATGTTAAGTGGTTAAGTGTTTTGAACCTATATGATTATATTGGGTTATGAGACACTAAAGGACTAGGCATTCCTCGAAGACCTTATCACCTACTCTAAGATATATATTGTCATTGTATGATGGTATAGTTATATCATGTTAGGTGAAATTATGACCTCAACATTGTTCTTATTTGAAAATTATGCATGACATAGAGAGATGCTATTGGGTGTCAAGTTGACAAGGGGTGGACTTGTGATGGCTAATCCTGGGTGTCAACTTGAATGGATCTGGGATTAACTGAAATGAGAGAGATCTTCTTGATTGCATCATCTGAAGCTGGAAGACACACCATAAATATGGGTGTTGCCTTCTGATGGCCACCCATACAAAAAGCCAAGGCAAAGGAGAACACCTGGCTTCTTGCTGCTTGCCTTCTCTCTTGCTGGTGAGTTTGTCTTGATGCTGTAGACTGAAGACTAGCTGATCTTTTGGAATTTGTCAGACCTACAGCACCAGATTGGGACTACTGAGACATCCAGCCTCGTGGACTGAGCGACTAGAGGATTCTCAGCCTCTCCAGTGTGGTGCAGCCATTTTTGGACTACTTGGACTCTATCCTGTGAGCTAAGCTGATAAATCTCTATACATATATGTTCATTCTTTTGGTTCTGTTTCTTTGGAGATCCCTGGCTAATACAACACCTTATATACATGCATGAAATTCTCAATAAATCATTTATTTAAAATAAGTAAATAAATAAATAAATAAATAGAATATATTATCCTAGCAGACCACCTGGTCTCACCAATCATAAGGCTAAGAATGTCATCAGATAGCATCTGAAACCTATAGTAGTAAACCCCTCACTTTGCTACAACCCCCCTACCGAATGTATCTTCCAATGTATTTGAAAAGTGTCTTGATTTATGAGTTCTCTTTGTTCTGTTACTATAAAAATGTAAGGCAACTGTTATCACACTGGAACATGGTATTTGGGGAAACTTAAGTCTCTGTTCCTGGGCCATGGTCACTCATATTTGGCTCCAGAATAAACCATCTCTTTATTCCTAAAAAAAAAAAGTGTCAAATCTTTGGCAAATAGTAATTTTTGACTTCTTTATTTCCTATTATTTCTTTTTTTCTTTCTTGTTCTAGCTAAGACTCTGTATAGAATAAAACTGGAAACCTTCTCTCTCTTCCCGATTTTTAGAAGAAATGCTTCTTTTTTCCCATTTAGTACAATATTGCTGTAAGTGCAGCCTTTGTTGTATTGCAGCAGGTCCTTTTCTATTTCTAGTTCCTTCAGGGTTTAATATAAAGGGATGCTGAACCTTGTATTTTAAAGGCCTTTTCTGTATCTATTGAAATGATCATGTGATTTCTTTCCCTGAGTCTATTTATGTGCTGTATTGCATATATTGATTTGTATCTGTTAAACTATACTTGCATCCCTGGAATGAAAACAATTTGATCATGGTGTGTGATCTTCTGAGAATTTTCTTGAATTTGGTTTGCAAGTAATACTTTCAGCTATGATCATCAGGGAAATTGGCCTACAGTCCTCTCTGTGTTGTATCCTTATCTGGTTTGGTATCATTGTAACACTGGCTTCCTAAGATGAGTTTGGCGTTGTCTCTTCACTGTCTGTTCTATGAGATAGTGTAAGAGGCACTGATGTTAGCTACTCTCTAAGGATTGCTGCAATGGGCTGTGGATCCACTCCATACTGCATTTCCTTTCTTGGAAAGCTCTCCATGACTGTTTCAATTTCATTGCTCATTCTAGATCTATTTAAATCATTTTTATCCTTTTGATTGACTTTTAATAGGTGATATGTGTCTGGGATTTTCTAGCTTTTTGGCACACAAAATTACGAAACGTTCTTGGCCTGGAGACATGGCTCAGTGGTTTAAGAGCACTGGCTATTCTTGCAAAGGGTCTGGGTTTGATTCCCAGCACCCACATGGTGGCTAACAACCATCCGTAACTCTAGTTCCATGGGATCCAGCATCCTCTTCTGACTTCCACAGGCATAGCACGACATTGGTGCACCTACCTACATGCAAGCCTTACACTCATACACACAAAAAATTTAAAAATTAAATTACAAAATATTCCTAAGTGATCCTCTAGTTTCTTTGGCATTTGTTGTAATAGTCCCTTTTTTATTGCTAATTTGGTTAATTTGGATCTTCTCTTTCTTTAGTTTGTCTGAAGGTATTTATCTTATTTGTTCAACTCAACTCTTTGTTACATGGATTTTCTTTATTCTTTTTTGTATCCTTCTCATTAGTTTCTGCCCTGACCTTTATTGTTTTTTCTGCCCCCTGCTTTTTGATTTAGCTTGTTTTCATTTTTCTAAAAACCTTGATGTTTATACCATTAAGTAATTTGAAAATTTTCTGATTTTTTAATTGATTTTTGTGTGTGTGTTTCATATAGAACATCCCAAACAATCTTATTCATCTTTATACATGCACCCCAAATGTCACCCTCCCATAGTACACCCCCACCCCCACACTGGAGCCCATATACTCTATCATCCCTATTACTGTCCACTGTGTTAATCAGTGCCCCCAGCCATTACCCAGTGCTAGTCCATCCACTGAATCTAGTCAGCCTATCTAGAGCTCCTTGTTTTAGGAAGATCAGCTCTTCTTCATCTAGCAGCAATCAGTTGATGACATTAAAGATTGGGGTCTGCTGTTCATTTTCCCAGTTTTCTATGCTGGGTTACTGTCTGGGAGTCTCTTGGGCCACCCTGGCCAACAACTCGAAGGTATATCCTGTCTGGCATTGTTTCTTGTTATGTAGCCTTTAGCTATACACATGGACTCTTAAAGAATTATATTAATCCCTTTAATCTTTGGTTATACTTTCCTTTTGGATGTTTAAGACCATGCAGTTGGCCCAGATAAATCAATTAATTTTTACTCTTAAGGCTGTTTGAGGATCTGTTCCTCAGGGATCACACGGGATTGGGAGGAGCCCCTGGCTCCTTTCTTTTACCAGTTCCATCTATGTGAAGATTTCATCAAAGGTCCTGCTTGACCGTGGCTGGTTTCACTTGGAAGCATGACAGAAATGTTTCCTCTGTATTGACCCTGCTCTTTGTAGACTGGACATTGATTCAAATCCATCTGGTGGGGTCTCCATGGCCTCCTTGATCAAGGGGACAGGTGACTCACCACAGTTACAGGACATTTTGAGAGATGTTCCACAGTCCCCTGGAACTTAGTCAACCTTGGAGGGCAAGGAGCAAAAACCGTCCTTTAAGTCCCTCTGACCAGATTAGTATAGGCCTCAAAGTATGGCTGTTAAACATCCAAGAAAGTTAGTTCCATTTCATTAATTTCTGCCCTGACCTTTATTGTTTCTTTCCACCTCCTGCTTTTTGATTTAGCTTGTTTTTGTTTTTCTAAAGACCTTGAGGTACATATCATTATGTAATTTATTTGAATTTTTTTGATTTTTTAAAATATAAGTACTCATGCCTATAAACTTTCCTCTTAGAACTGCCTTTGTTATCTCCCAAAGGTTCTGATAAGTTGTGCTTTCATTTACATTTGGTTTGAAGAGTTTATTGATTTCTCTAATGACTCATTGATCATTAAAGTTTGCCTTATTCAATTTTCATACACTTACAAGGCTTCTGTAGTTTTTCTTACCACTGAATTTTTAGCATTATTTCACTATGATTTACTAAGATGAAAGAAATTATTTAGATTCTTTAGTATTTGTTAAGGTTTGCCTTATGGCCTAAATGCCATCTATTTTGAGAAAGTTCCATGATCTGCTGAGAAGAATGTGCATTCCATGGCTGTTGGATACAAGGTTCTGTAGATGTTATTAATCCCATTTGATCTATGATGCAGTCTAACTCTGAGGTTTCTTTGTTGGTTTTGAGTCTGGATAACTTATCTATTAATGAGATGTGGGTATTGAAGTCACCCACTATTACTGTATCAGGGTCTGTATCTTTTTATGTTCACTAGTGTTTGTTTTATGAAATTGAGAGATGGAGCTGGGGACATGCCTTAGTCAGTAAAGTCTTACCGTGCAAGCATAAGCACCTAAGTTCAGATCCTCAGAACCCACATATAAAGCTGGTCCTGATGACTTATGCCTATAACCCCAGTGCTTGGGGGGACAGAGATAGAGACAGATCCTTAAAGCTCATTGACTAGTCAGCCTAGCCAAGTCCATAAGCTTCAGATTCAATAAGAAACCTGTCTCACATATAAAGGTGGAGAGTGATTAAGGAAAAATATCCGCTGACCTCTGTCCTCCACATACATTTGTAGATAAGTATGCCTGCACCTACAGACACATACGTACACATGTGCATTAACAAGTATACACTTATTACACACACACACACAAAGATTAGGGACCCCAACATTCAGCACATATATGTTTATAATTCTTATATTTTCTTCGCAGATTGTTCCCCCTATTAATATATAGTGGACTTCTTTACCTCTTTTGACTAATTTTGTCTTGAAGTCTGTTTTATCAGATATAACAACAGCTGTACTAGTTCTCAGCCTCTATTTGCCTGGTATATTGATTTTTAACATTCCACTTTCAGTTTTTGAATGTCTTTCCCAATATGGTATGGTTCTTGGAGACAAAAGACAGATGGGTCTTGGGGTTTATTGTTGTTGTTGCTGTTTGTTTGCTGTTTGTCTGTTTGGTTTGTTTCTTATGGTTTCAGGTAGCCCAGCCTAGCCTTAAACTCACTATGCAGCCTAGGCTGGCCTTGAATTCCTGCTGCCACCTCTCAATTCTAGGAATTATATGTATGTACCACCACACTTCCCTGTAGCTTTTATTTATAGACTTTACTTTTATTTCATGTGCATGAGTGTTTTGCCTGCCTCTAAGTATACCATGTGCATGTAGTGCCTGAGGAAGCCAGAAGAAGGCATCGGATCTCCTGGAACTAGAGTTTATGATGTACCCTTATGTGGATGCTCTGCAAGAGCAGCAAGTGCTCTTAACCACTGAGTCATCGCTCTAGCCCCCTGGAGCTTTTTAATGCAGTCAGGTGTTCTGCATTTTTAATTGGAAATTTAAGACCATTTACATTTAGTTAGAGGCCTGTTGATTCCTGTCACTTCGTTGGTGTTTTCTGGTTGGCTGAGTTGATATTTGTTCTTTTCTTTTTCTCCTACTTCTGTTGTAGTTTTCCTGAGCTGAGTATGCTGATTATTTCCTGCTTCACTTTTGTCTATTCCTTTCATGAAATTTATCCTTTCCCGTGTTCTTGTGACTGAGACTCTCTTCCTTTTGCCATGTTTGGAGTTCCTTTGAATATTTTCTGCAGTGCTAGCTTGGTAGTCATTGATTCCTTTCATTTGTTAATTTTCTTGAAAAGTCATTATTTCTCTGTCAGCTTTAAAAGATAATTTAGTCAAATATAGCAATGTTGGTTGACACGTCTTGCTTTCAGGACTTGAAATGCATCATTTCATGCTTTCCTAATTTTTAGATTTCTGTCGAGAAATCTTAAATTACTATGATGGGTTTACCTTTATAAGTAAACTATCATTTTTCTCTTGACACTTTTGATTTTTTATGTGTAAGACACCTAATTATGTAGTACAGAATGGCCTTGACCTCATGGCAATCTTCCTGGCTCAGCCTCCCAGTGTGCTGAGATTATAGAAGGGAGCCATAACCTCAGCTTCTTACACCTTTTAATACTGTTTCTTGGTTGTATAGTTTTGTCATCTTGGCTATGCTTCATGGGGAGGTTCTTCTCTTGTCATATCCACCTAAGCGTTTTCACGCTTCTTGTGCTTGGATGTCCATTTCTTTCCCAAATCCCAATCTTGTACACTCAGTGTTCCTACCTAGGGCTTTCCTCTGAGGTTGGTGGACACTGTTCCAGTGTGGAATGAGAGGAAGAGATAAGGATTTAAAGCAAGACAACAGTAGCCAATCCAGATGGCCGCGTCTCCTCCTTTCTCTTCTGAATCCCACCAGAGCCATTTGTCAGGGCTGGCAATGGCAAGGGCTAGTGTGAATTGAGAAGCAGATGCAATGATGGAGTAAACAGCACTAAACTTGAAGGCATGTATAATGCGTCTGTATTAGTTACATTTCTGCTGCTGTGGTAAAATACCATAACCAAGGCAAATTATGGAAGGAAGAGTTTATTTGGCTTACAGTTCAGAGGGATTAGAGTACATAGTGGTGGGGGAGGCATGGTGGCAGAGGTGGCCTAAGCAGAAAGCCAAACGATCTCATCTTTAAGCAGGCACAGAAAGCAGCAAGAACCTGAAAATCTGACAAGGCTTAGGAACGTTCAAGGTTCACCCCTAGTAATGTGCTTCCTCCAGCAATACTGCACCTCCTAAAACTTCACAAAACAGTGCCACCAACTGAGGACAAAAATGTTCAAATATTTGGAGTCTATGGGGGACATTTATTTATTAAAACCACCACAGGGTCTAATCCTGGCTCTCACACTGACTTGCTAAGACACATGAGGAAATAACTTCATTTCTCTAGCTTCAATTTCCTCTTCTCCATAGCAAGATGACAGCAACTCCAGAGACATTCACATAAAACAGTTTCTAAGGAGATATACCACAAAGGAACCCAACACATATAGACACACAATACTGTGTCCAGAGAGTTTGTAGCTTGGGACACTTATTCCAAACCTTTTGTTTCATAAATGATGAAATTGGCTCAGAGAAGCATAGTTTCCAAGGTGGCCCAGCTAGAGAGTACAGAGCTAGGAAGAGACTGTTCTGATTTGTAGAAGGAGAAAGGTTATAGAAAGCCAGATGAGAGTGTGTGTTTAAGTTTTGGATGGTGAACATTGCAAGGCTAGATATTTTGGGAGTATATGCATGAATGCACACTTGCAAATACTCACACCCCCGATCACTCTACTGCCCAAATAGCATGGATTGGAACTCTACTGCCTAATCTAGTAGACAGAGCCAGTCCTAGAATTTTAGGCAGACTACTTGTGTTTTGGAACATCTAAGCAATCCAAAATTTCTCTGCCCTAGAACTTATACTTCTCTCACCCCACTGCTCCTAGTTTCTCAATAATTTATATGACAACAGATGTAATTTGGCTAAATACCTTAACCAACATATAGATTAGCATGAATAAAATTCTTCAGTGGACCAGCGAGATGGCTCAGTAAGGTAAGGCACCTGTCACCAAGCCTGATGACCTGAGGTCAATCAACCAGAACCCACATGGTGGAAGGCAAGAACTGACTCACACAAACTGTCCTCTGACCTCCCCATGCATGATTTGGCACACATGCAAAACACACACACACACACACACACACACACACACACAGACACACACAATGAATCAATGTGATTTTTAAAAAATTCTCAGCAGTCTAAAAAGTACAAATCAGGCAAGTAGTATATAGCAAATGGTTCATGGGAAATTAACTATGGAAACTTCCAGAACAAGAGATTGTAATTTTCCATTGCTTCTCCTGACAAGGAATATTGGAGTGCTGCTGAAGAAAAACCCGAATAAACCCTCCAGCTTCATTTGCTAACTTAAAAATTAGTTGACTTAAAAATCACTTATTTCAGAGGCCACACAGCTCAGCAATGCTTTTCATCTCCCACTAGCTTTGCTGTAGGCAGCACCTTTGCTGTGTGGTTATGACGGCAACAGTTGCCTAGGTTACTTTTCAGGAACTTGAAGTCCTCTGTGGCTGAAACATTAACTCCTCGCTTAGACCTGCAGATGTCCAATCAAACAACTGGAACAAAATGAAAATGTGTGAATTCTATCTCCATATTGTAAGTGTCTCCTTTGGGCTAAAGACATCTACAACCACCTTGACCAGTGAACCAGACTCTCAAAGGGCGGAAGAGGTGGCACTGGAGTTCATAGAAGATCGTTGCCATTTCCCAGAAAAGATGTGAATATTTGCCCCTGTAATTAGTCTCTCTCTCTCTCTCTCTCTCTCTCTCTCTCTCTCTCTCTCTCTTTCTCTTTCTCTCTCTCTCGTCTCTCTCTCCCCCTTTCTATTCATAGTCTATAGATATAACTCTCAATAGACTGGAGTGGGGAGGCTGAATTGTGAGCAGAGCAAGGTCCCTACTTCTCCATTCCTTGGCCTCTAAATAAAGCTCTTTGTTTTCCTATCAATCTGTCCCTTCAGTCACTGGCTTTGCCAAGCAACAGCAGCATCAAATCCTTTTCTTGGTTGGAAGAGACCCTGAAAGCAAACCTGGATCTGAAGGACGTCTGCTAGAGCCTTTCTCCTTGAATTTCTTAGCAGCCGTAGGCTGTTGCAAAATTAAACTGATCCCTGCTCTCAGGATAAGCATTGAGAGGTGTTAACAACCAGATACAGGATCTAATGCAAATGCAATCCAAGGAAGCAAGAAAGGAAAAGACTGTAAGACAGAAGGGAATTGTGTATCCAAAAGCTGAAAAGTAGGAAAGGAGCCATGGAAGCAAAAGGAGACTGTGGTCCTCTAAGGCAGGAAATGGGCTCCATCCATTCCCTTGAACCATTTACTCACTCAACTAGTCCTTACAACACAGACCAGCTACAAGCCCTGTGCTTCCAACATGAGAACTATAGGCAATGTGCAAAGATACAGATCCTTCCTGCCTTCAGAAAGAGTATGCCCCAATGGAAGAGAAAAATTTCAGTCAAATAACCACACACATAAATGTAACAGCTCACTTGGGCAAGTCCCACAAAGGAGAGGCTGTGGTTAGAACATACACTGTTGAGGTCCCACCCAGGTCTCAGGGATGCTCATGTTTCCTCTGAGATGTATGTATTTGGTGGGTAAGACCCTCTTCCCAACACCTGAGACTTCAACTAAACAGGCCTATGAATCTTTCAGAAGATTGCCCACTGACATCTGCGCCCTGGCAGCCCACAGCCCATCTCTGATTGGGACTCAGAGACTGCATATTCTATTTGCCCTCAGGCTCCCTTCCAGATTAAACAGAAGCCTGGCTTTCCTGAAATTACACTCTCTCCTTCCCCACCATTTTCCTGAGGGCATCATAAATCATGAACACACATATATTCTCTTCCTCAGACCGTTAGTAGGGAATGTCATCTAATGCAATGATATTTGAAAGTATGTAACTAGCAGTTTCGACCAAGGCTTTCCTGAGAAAATGATTGAGTTGAAGCCGGCGGCGGGGGGGGGCACAAAATGATTTAGAAGATAAGGAAATAGCCCTCTAGACTATCATGAGCAAAGGTCCTATGGCAGCAGGGTGGGTGGCTTTTTGGATTGCCTGAAAGAAAAATTATGTGTCATTAAACTGCAGAGTAGGGAAGACATTGGTATGATAAGACAAGGTGGGTTCCAGAACAGGCAAGCCTGTTTTCTCTAGCTACAATTAGAAGTTGCAGGGAGGTATTTTAGCACAATTATTTGGCCATGATAGCAAGGCCTGTCAAAGGAATGGGAAGCAGCGAGTACCTGTGGATGAGAATGTAACGAAAGATAATCAATACCTGTTGGGAAATTTATGTTAGTTAACTAGTGCAGTTTCTGATTTTAAAGTTCGGTGATAGCATAGTTGGCCTATTAAGTAAAGCTTTAGGAATAAAACTATTCACCATAGGACAAGAGACAGGATCATTGCAGATGAAACTAAGGGATGAAAAGGATTGCTTCCATACTCCCCCACCTCCTTCTCCTCCTCCTCCTCCTCCTCCTCCTTCTTCTTCTTCTTCCTCTCTCTCTCTCTCTCTCTCTCTCAAAACTTGGCCTTACAGCTCATAGGTATCTGGTCTCAGTCATCAAGTGTACCTACTGGGCACATGGGATTTAGAGTTAAAGTGTCTGAATTCAAATGCTGGTTCCATAGCTCTATTTATGAGGCTTAAAGTTAATTCTTTATCATCTCTAAGTTTTAGTCTCCCAATCTGCAAAATGGTAATAATAACATCTATTAAGTTCTGTTAACAATAAACAAAATGATAAAAGTCACATACTTCTAGTCACTATCTTATAAATTACAGAACCAATTTCTAACAATACTCAATGTAAAGCCGATCATGGTGGCACACCACAGACAGCTTCTGGGCCTCTGAGTTTGGAACATTATTTAGTGGCTTCTTAGAATTTTAAATCACTGCAGTAACATCTTCATTTGTGACTATCAGTGGTCTCAGATGAGGACATCAGCAACAGAGTTTCAGGGCTTTGGTATGAACCCACCCAGCACAGCACTGAGAGCTCTAGCTCCCAACAAGTCTCCATTTCGACCTGTTTAGATTCCAAAAGGGACGTTCTTTGACCATGTCTCTGAGTCTTCTGGCTTGTTCTGAATGCTGTGGACCATTTAGGTGCTCTGCAATATTTCTTCGTAGCTTCATTGACAGTTTTTGATGTGGCCTGTCTTAATTCAAAATAGCATGGCGAGGGATAGTATAAAATGTAGAGATGTGGGGTATAACACCATCAATATAAAGATAGTGCCTTGTACTGATACTTTTGTGTACTTCTGATTAATCCCCAGAAATATCTAAAAGAGTATTCCCTACATAATTTTACAAAAGACAAAAGTTGACATTCAAGCAGGCTAAGTGGCTTGTTTAAGAAGCCACAGCTGATCAATGGTAAGCTTTCTCAGATGTACTTGAGAAAAATTGAGTATTTCTAAAAAGGAACAACATAAAAATAAAAGACTTTATATCCATGCTCAGATGCCAAGGACCTCAGAAAGTAACTGACTGTGACTAGTAATAATCAGATATATAGAGATTAGAAATGCATGTGCATCTTAGTGTCAATTGTATTGAAAATGAATTTTTCTGTATGAAACTGTGTATTTTAATAATGAAATGGAGATCTTTTTTAAAGTTTAAAACTTCATTTAATTTTATGTCTTATAGGGTTTATACTGAGTACAATATTGTATAACTGTATTAATTCAACTGTAAACCTAAAACTTTACAGCCAATTTTGAGGGAGATGCATCTTAGCTCTGGAAATTGTTATTGACTATGTCAATGCTGTTGTAATGAAATGCTTCTTCTGATTGTGTGGTTATTAAATAAATAATTAAAAGCAAATAAATAAAAGAATGAAGTTTGAAACAAGTCTCCTAAAGCAAGTCTCCAGCCAGCTCATGTGCACTATGTAATGAGGAAACAATGGTGGAGTGAGACAGAGTGGGATTTTTTCAACAGCTTCCATGATCTAAAAGATGAGCTAGACTAATGCCAGTTTTCTGTTAACAGTGCTAAGCCTGCCATTCATTCAGCCAGCCGTTATTCACCAAGGGCTAGATACTACACCAAATGCGACACCACATTCAGAAGTGGATGTGTCCATGACATGCCAGCCTGTGGGACTGCACAAGAAACAGGAAGATCGTTGGATTACCACAGTGTGTGGTAAGTCTTAATAGGAGAATGCATATATGAAGCAGGGAACTCCCAAGGAAAGCACTTGCCCCAGCTTGAAAAGGTCAACAAAGCTTCAAAGAGAAGGTGATATTGAAACTGAGTACCACAGGGCTTAAGTGGAGATTGCCAAATGGACACAAGGAAGAGAGAAGTGATCCAGGCAATGGGAACAACTTGGGCAAAGGCGGGGTGCTTGAAGTTGCACAACATATTGGGGGAACTACAAGTGTAGCTGGGAATGAAACCAATACACCAAGTCATGTCTATCATGCTAAAGAGTTTGAACTTGATCCTGAAGATGACAGGTACCTACTGAGTAATTTTATTTTTAAATAGAAATGATGAGATTATATTTCCATTTTAGAAAGTTCAGACTGGAAGATGATTTAGAGGAAAGTACGCCAAATGAGAATAGTTCAAAACAGCGGCCATCACGTAAATGAGAAAGGATGCTTCCCTGTACTCACACACAGGAACATATATATGCACAGGCACACACACAGAGAGAGAGAGAGAGAGAGAGAGAGAGAGAGAGAGAGAGAGAGAGCCCTACACAAATGTGAAGATTTAAAAAGAAATAACTAGAGAGAGAAGGAAAAGTAGGGATGAAGCCAAGAGCATTAAGGGGAAGACAAAAATAGAACAAACATTTATTAAATTCTGAGGATATACTCAGCCCTGTGCTGGGAATTTTACATATGTTCTCTCACTCGACTCTCCTGGATAAATTCCATGAGTATATTAATGATCTGAGCTAACTAATGTGGAAACTCTGGCCTATAAAGGTAAAATATCTTATCCAGGATTGCATGGCTACTAAGTAGTAAAATGGGATTCAAAGGCAGGTCTTTCTGTCTCCAAAGTCCTTCATACTCTTTCCATAGCATAAATTACATTGGAAAAGTCAAGTCAAATAAGAACTGAAAAGACCTGAGTATGAGAAGTCACGACAGACAAGGGCATGCTTCATGCCGTGAATTACAAAATGAATAGAAGGTGGACAAGAAGACAATGAAAATGGGGTGAATTTTTTTAAGGAAAGTTGCCCTTACCCATCAACAAACATCTTTAGATGTTTGTGACCACACCTATGAGGCACCATGTACTGTTTAGAATACCAAGGTGCTCTCCAGGAGATCATGTAAGGATGATGAGAGATAAACACAATATATGTCACTTGATTGAAAATGCTAAGAAAAAAAGGCAGGGTGATATAGCTCAGTTGGTAAAGTACTTGCCAAGAATGAGTGAAGCCCTGGGCTCGATTCTCAGCACTGAATAAGCCAGGTGTGGAGGTACATGGGGAATCCCAGGACTCTTAGGAAGTGGAAGCAGGAGGCCCAGGAGGTGAAAATCATTTTCGGCTGCATAGCAAGTAGATTTCCATTTCCCCTTTCCTTTGCTATAAGAAAAAATATCTGGGGGGCTGGAGAGATGGCTCAGCGGTTAAGAACACTGACTGTTCTTGCAGAAGACCTGGGTTCAAATCCCAGCACCCACATGGCAGCTAACAACCGTCCGTAACTCCGGTTCCAGGGGATCCGGCAGCCTCTTCTGACCTCCAAGGGCATTGCACCACAGATGGCTCAGCAGTTATGAGCACTGGCTGCTCTTGCAGAGGACCTGGGTTTGGCTCCCAGCACCCATATGGTGGCTAACAACTGTTTGTAATTCCAGTTCCAGGGGATCTGACGCCCTCTTCTGACCTCTGTGGGCATGGCACAACATGGGTGTACTACAGGTGCAGGCATTATACTCATACACATAAAATAAAAATAATAAATAATTTTTTTAAAAGAAAAAATATCTGGAAAAACTTAACAGCAGAAAAGAGTTATTTTAGCTGATGGTTTCTGATGTTTAGGCTCTGGTTATTTGGACTGATTTGGGCCTTTGGCAAGGCAGAACATCATTATAGGAAGCAGGCAGTGAAGTAAAGCTGCTTACCTCATGCTGCCTGAGCAGCAAACACAGAGAGGGAGCAAAAGGCCAAGGTCTGCATATGCCTTTTAAGGACTTGCTTGAACACACTCTTTCCCATAGGCCTTACCTCTAAAAGGCTCCATCACTTCCCAACAGCACCAAGTGTTCAACATACAGACTTTGGGGAACACTTAACAGCTAAATCTTGACAACCAGAAAGATGACAGAAAGTAAGAGGTAAGGAAGAAGGAAGGTAGTCACATAGGTGGAGGTCTCTGATAAGTCAACATTCCAGCAGACACTTGAGTGAACCCCTTGAATGACAAGACGTAAAAACAGCCCTGGAAAGATGGAATGGTAAACCCAATGCCCACAGGTAGTATTTCACTAGCACACTCCAGGGTCAGCTAAAAGGCCAGCATGATCAGAGAGAGAGAGAGATCAGAGAGATTTTAGCGCAAGGGACCATGGCAAGGTATCTAGGTTCTATTCTGCCTGAGACAGAATCCTTGGGAGGCACAAAATGCTGTCCTTCATCAGTCTCCTAAAACGTGAGGTGACTGGGTTTACATTCCAGAAAATGGTGCTCCCAATCTCCCCGCTGCCTCTTCTAGCAAGCACAGCCTGGAGGGGGCCTAGCAAGCTAACATAACAGATTAGCACAACAACTGGCAGTCCAGGTCACGCCCACAGCAGGACACTCAATGGCCTTACCACATTTTCAGTCATCACATCCCTAGCCTTGGTAGGGTGTGGCATTCATTATAACTACTATGTGTAGAATAACCCTCAGCATTCCTGCTCAGAAGTCTGACTCTCTGCCCAGCCCCTCCACCCAGACAGATGTACTTAGACAACAGGAACCAAAAAAGGAATGGAACTCTGCAGTATCCACAACCTTGAATAGCCTCAGAGACGTGCTATGCCCCAATGTGGCCTTGGAGATTTAAAAGACTGAGCCTGTGGTTAAAGGCAAAGGTTCACTGGGTGTGTGAGTACCAACCCTTCCCATCCCAAGGCCTTCCTAATGCAGGGAGTTAATAATAGATACCGACTCCACCTTAAAGAAATTCCCAAGAGCATCCTGCACAGTACTTTGTAGTTAACTGCAATCAGCCTCCTCCTCATCCCAGGAAGATTCTATATAAAGGAAGTAAAAAGCTCAGGAAGTAGCCTCAGCCCAGGAGACATGTAAGCCCTGGAAAAAGTTGAGGAATCTGATCTTCTAACAAAGGACCCTTTTTATCATGATTTAGCTGTCACCTTTTCACATCTTTCTTCTAAGAGTATAGGCAGTATGGGAATATTAACTGAGGCCACCAGTAGTTACTATGGCTTTCCTTCCATCACTCCAGGGATAAGGAAGGCCTAACTGGAAAGGAAGCTTCTCCCTGCCTGGATTTTCAGAGTGACTCACTCACAGAGAGGGATCTTTGCACACACTGAGAACTGACCAGCCCCAAATGCAGTGGAGGCTTTACGACTGACAGGACAGTCACCAACAGCATTGACATGCAGCCTTTTTGCTCCTTGAATTACATCTTGAATTGAGCTTCTGAATTTTTTTCACTCAAATCCAAGGGCATCACAGAAGTCAGAAGCAACTATTTTCCTTTGTTTCTTTGCTAAAAATTCTCCCGCTTTCTATTTCTGTGTCATCTACAACATGATCTGTGCCCCATCAAAAATCTGCAAATAATTTTAGTTGTAAATAGACACATTAAATTTTAACCAGTTGTATACAGTATTTTAAAATTCCATTATCTTTATTTTGCTGGATTTAAATTAATTCCATTTAGCCAAATGGCTTCCATACTAGGTGCCAAGGGCACCCTATATTCCTCTAGTATAGCATGTATGACATTGTCTTGCATTGACATAACTGTATCTCTTATTAAACTGTTCAGACACCATAAAGCACAGAAGACAAATCAATGAGTGGATGGATGGACGATGGACAGATGGACGGATAGAAGGATGGATGGATGGATGGATGGATGGATGGATGGATGGGCAGAAAAATTAACACTCATACTGAAGGCCATCAAATTAGCAAGCATGGTTTTACCCATCCTCTTAAAAACTAGAAAAGTCCTGTTTCAGAGAAGAACTTTTAAATAGGACATAGATCAGCAGTCATGTCTACCAGCTACTCTAAAAATGAAGGCAAAAGAGCAGAAAGTCCTAAGCCATCTTCAGGCCTAAAACTGTGTGGGGAAGGATTCTGACCCAAACATCAGAAGTTAAGGAACAGATGAAAAGCTCACACTTCCACAGAAAATAAAGCCATGCTTTCTATAACATCTTTACAATAGTCAACATGATATCATTTATTGCATAAACACACATATACTTGTTTTTTTGTGTATCTGTTGTTTTTATACCTACAAAGGTCACAATATTTGTAAAACTAAAGCATGTAGAAATATGTAATTACAATATGAAAGCCTTCAAGTTTTTAGTGGGAGCCATGGTTAACTTTTAATTATGTCCAGTTTCTCTTTGATGTAAGCATTTAGTGAAGTAGACTTAAAAGAAATGAAGATCATTCTACTTGTCCACTGTCTTTCATTCTTTACACAAATATCAGTTCCATGAGGATAAGGAGTAGTGTGTGCCTCATTCCCAGCCCTGACTCCAGCACCAGCACACAGCAGGTACTCTACAAACATGTCTTGTGGATGCACATGTATGACTTGGACACTCACGCTGTACTTCAGTAGCGATGGAAAGTTGGGTAAAGTGTACTTTCCTAGAATTTACAGGACAGGCAGGATGGACCCTTTCTTCCCATTTGTGCAAAGTCAAACACTTGTGTTCTGGACTCAATCCTCTCTTCCCACCCTTGATCCCACCCCCACCTCTCCAAATTTCCTGAATCTCTCCACGGCACCTCTTCCTGGCTTGGTCCCCGTCCCTTGGATTCTTGCACTTACTGTCATTTATCTCCATCAAAGCACTTGTCACATTATAGGTTTGTGCTTATTTTCTTCCATCTTCTGCTAGATAACCAGCTCCTTGAGGCAGGGAACATAAATTTTGTAGTGGTTCTAGCCCAAACCATAGGTCATAGCAATGCTGAATTGATGAACAAGTGATTGAGTAGATGAGTATTCAGTGACATTCTAGAATGATATCCATCAAAAGGTCTAATTCAATGCGTGGCTATTGTGTTGGGAATTTGAGGAATAGGGAAAATAAGGTTCTCTGGGTCCCTCTGATGTCCCGGGAAAGCAGCTGCTTCCTTGACTACATCTGGGTGAGCCCAAACATACTGCCTCTCCTTTCTGCGCCTCTCCTCACTCCTCACTACTAGGCTTTAGTTACGTGCCCAAAACTGTGGATTTAAGAAATGGTCTCCATGTAGAGATTCCATTTCATTGTTTACTTTTCTTCCCTGAACTGCTTCTTTACTTGATGAACAGTTTTCAGTTGACACATAATTAGTGCACATATTTGGAGAGTAGAGTGTGATGTTTCCATACATCTATAACAATGTGCAGTGATCAAACCTGAGTACTTAACATGCCAATCGCCTCAACCTTTTATAATTTATTTATGGTAAATAAATACTAAAAATTCTTTCCTTTAAATATTTAGATATGGAAATATTGTCATTAACTTGTCACCTCATTTTTCAGTTTTGGAAAAAGTTATTAAATTGCAGATCTTAAAGGATAAGATCATCTATTATAAAAATTATTTAGGGTAACAAAAGCTTTCAATCTCAAATCTTCAAACCATCTGAGCTTCAAACAGAAACTCCAAATTCTATTCTCCAGAAAACAGTGTTCTCCATTCAGTTAAAGCTAGAAGGAATCCCCAACTCAATTAGTTATAAATTTTGTTTTCTTTTGCCCTCTGTATTTCTCTCCTCCACCCACAAGAGAAATGGTCCCTGGCTTTTTAAGCTACCTCATAGAGTCAAGCTGGAAACCAAGATGAATCATCAAGTTTCTGCAGCAGCTACAGGGAAACCTGAGTCGAGCAGCTGAGCACTTGTATGAAGCGGACATGTAGCACCCGTTTTACCCAGGCAGTTCACTTATTTTCCATAGCATCTTAAAACTGGACTTGGAACCACTATTCATCCTATTTATAGTTTAACGTGTAACATAATATTTACTTCAGGCTCAATCAGAATGTTTCTTATAAATGTCAGTGGATTATTTACTATGGTAAACTAATTAGTTACATAAATGCTTCCCTTTTCAGGGTGGATGAAGAGGAGACTGTTAATGCTTCTTGGATTAACCTCATGTTATTATCGTTTGAAGCTCTTTTATATTTAAGATAGTTATCTCAAGACTGCAGACCCTTGCATGCACAGTCCATCTGGTATGTAAGTGACATGAAGCATTTTCATTTTAACTCACATGGTAAAATTAAACAACATGCTGTAAAAGCAATATAACCTAAATTAAAAGAGGGCCCTTGCAATTTGAACATGGAAAAAAAATAGTATTCCATGTTAATGTTCTTGATTGATGGTTTTAATGCATAATGTTTTATGACAACTAGGTCAAATATGCAAAAAATAGTTATAAATGAAAGAGGCTTGGATGGACAATGATCTCTAGGTAATTTCTACAGTGATAGAAGACAGTTTTCCCTGTAGACTTCTCTAAAATTCAGGTCCATAGTGATCTTAAATTGCAAATGACATCTATGCTTAGAGAACTATCACACAGGCATGTTTTGTCTTAGGACATAGAGAACGTGCTTCCCCCAGCTCAAGCACAAAGAGATGATCACTATGACATTTTTAATGGATCTTAAAATATAGTGAAAGAATCTTTTCAAGAGAAGAAATAGCTGTTTTTTAAAAATTACATTTCATTACTGCATCTTATTTTTCTATATCAAAAGTATAAGATATATTCCTAAATGAGGAAACAACACAAAATTAAATTATACATGTGAAAGGTACTCTATCAGAGGTTAGAAAAAGTTGTAATTAACTTTGGTGTTTATTGACAAATCATTTTGATGACTAGAGATTTCTCTGTGCCAGGCTTGATTCTTGAGGCTCATATGAATGATGACCCTGGAAAGGAAGCATTGTTATTCTCCTTTTCAAGATGAAGGAGCTCAGGTGGAGAACAATTTACAAGACCACAGTGGTAATGCAGTAAGGGACATGTTCTTAGTCTATGCTTCAGAGATCCATAGAAGTGCCCAAGACCTTTGAGGGACCCCAGGAAGCCAAACTCTTTTTTTGTAATGATGCTGGGATATTATTTGCCATTTCTAATCTTTTTGTCACAAGCAGACAATGAAAGTCTATCAGATGCTTCACGATAGTGCAGCAGACTGAATGCAGAGTCAGACAGGACAACCTAGCTGGCTTCCTCCAAGCCAGAAAGCCAAGGAGATGCAAACATGCAGTGATGCCACTCTTTTTGCTGCATGTTATTTCCAAGAAAAACAACTTGTGCTCATAAAAGTTATGTTTTGCTAATATGTAATGGCTTTATTATTTATGTTTGAATTTTCTTAGGTTTAATTTCTCATACAATGAATATCAACAGATGCAGTACACATAAAAGCTCCTCGTTGAAGTCCTTAATAATTTTTAAGGGTATAAAATAATATAAGAGGACTTTAGGATTAAAAAAAGAAAATTGCGTGGAGCATGGTGGCACACACCTGTAATCCCAGCACTTGGGAGGCAGAGGCAGGCAGATCTCTGTGAGTTCAAGGCCACCCTGGTCTACAAAGTAAGTTCCAGGCCAGCTGGGGCTACAGGGAGACCCTGTCTCAAAAAAAATTGCATGTAGTCTTCATATCCTATAAAATAAGCACTGATATTGAATATATTGACAAATGAGGTTGCAATCGCAAAGAGGATCTATATGTTGTCAAAAATCTAGATGGAAAAAACAATGCAGAATACCAAAGTCTTCAATGTCTCAATATGATGTTTAACTTTAGAACTGAGATTTAAACTTTTAATCTAAAAGTGAAAAAATTTTGGTGTTTATTTACAATGATTTGTAACTGAACTACTGATCATGCTACACACACACACACACACACACACACACACACACACTGTTTATGGGCATTTGTTTGCCTACTTCAGATTTCTACCTAGAGGATTTGTTAGTACAACGTCTATTACTACAACAAAATATATGGGATCATCATATATGTTTCTGGGCACACATTCAAAGGAGGGATGGTTTATTTTGACATATTTTTTGAAGTTCCAGTTCAGGGTTTGTTGCCCACCTTGGTTTGGGAGACAGCGTATCATGGCAGGAGCACATGGTGGCACAAGTTACTGTTGTGGCCAGGAAGCAAGGAGAAGCAAGCAAGCAAAAGACAGCATCTTTCCTTTGTAATGGTCATTACATCTGCCTTGGTTTCAATGTTTATCCTCCAAATTTCTTGATATGCTGGTATGACCTTGAGACAGTGATTGGGTCATCACAGCTCTCCCCGTGGATTGACATCAACAGAGTGAGTATTCTAAAAATCAGTTTGATCTCTTGTGAACCACTCATCATGTGAGACCACCTTGGGATAATGCAGAATCCTCACCAATAAGAAGGCCCTCATCAGATCCTGGGCCACAGCTTTGAACTTCCCAGACTCCAGAAGTGTGACACATGAGTTTCCTCCCATTGAGAGGGCCTTAAGTCCAATTACACAGCTGTTGATTACCCCTAAGATAAAAGTTCCACTACTGCAGTAGTAGAGAACATTTTCTGGGCTAGTCATCGCTGTGGCTCATAGACTTTACAGCTGGATGGGATCATTAATTGGTTTTCTCTCTTCTCAGTTTGCATAGTATCTTCTGATAATATGGGAGTTAGTCTTCAGGGAGGAGGCTTCCAGATCTGTTCAGCTCAATAACTCTAATTCCTGTGTCTGAAGTGTGTCCTCTCTTGAGCAATAGGGTCTTAACTTCAAGTTCTGGGAGGCAATTAAGCCCTGTGGCAATTGCCTGTGTTATACTGGGAGTCTCTTGGACTGTCCTGAACAAAAACTCAAAGGAAGATTGTCCCTGTCTGGCACTGTGGTTTTTGTTACATAACCTTCAGCTCTACACATGCACTCGTGTATATATTGTATTGTATTTCTCAATAGGTGTGGTGGTTTGAATGAGAATGTCCCCCATAGGCTCCAAGTATTTAGACATTTTGTCCCCAGTTGATGGCACTGTTTGAGGAGGTTTTAGGAAGTTTGGCCTTGCTGAAGGAAGTGGCTTTGAGAGTTCTTAAACCTTGCCAGATCCCCAGCTAATCTCTACTTCCTGTGCTGCTCGAAGATGTGAACGAGTCTTTTTCTGCTTCTGCTCTGGCCACTTCACTATGCCTCCCCACCATGACAGACTCTAATCCTCTGGACTCGGGAACCATAAGCTCAAATAAACTCTTCTTCCTATAAGTTCCCTTGGTTATGGTGTTTTATCACAGCAACAGAAAAGTAACTAAGACAGTAGGCTTTTGAGCTAATATATTTGTCTCTGGTTTTTCACACCACCTAAGCATTATTTGCTTCTTCACCCTCTGTCCCCTTGAATAGGTTTCCCTATTTTTTCCCCAGTTAAAGTATTCCCCCATTTTTCCCATTTCCCCCTTGATAACACCTATCTCCTACTATCCCCCTTCCTTGAGCTCTTTCTGCTTTGCTTCTGTGATTCCTTTCCATTTTCCTGGCTTCTGTGATTACATCAGAGTATATACTCACATCTAAGGATTTGGAACTAAGATCCACAAATGAAAGAGAACATAGGTCACTTGTTTTTCTGAGTTTGTGTTACTTCATTTAGTATAACAGCTACTAATTCCATCCATTTACCTGCAAATTTCATGATTTCATTTTTCTTTACTACTAAGTAGAACTCTATTGTGTAAATGTGCCAAATTTTCATTATCTATTCATCAGTTGAGGGACATTTATGTTGTTTCTATTTCCTAGATATTATGAAAGAAGCATCAACGAACAAGAATGAGCAAGTATCTCTGTATTAAGATAAGTCCTTTGGATATGTGCCAAGGAGTGATATAACAGGACCATATGGTAGATTTATTTTTAGTTTTCTAAGAGTTCTCCACACTGATTTCCACAGTGGTTGCATCATTGTAATCCCACCAGCAGTGGATGAGGGTTCCCCTTTCTCCACATCTTCACTGGCATTTGTATCATTTGTTTTCTTGATTTTAACCAGCCTGACTGGGGTAAGATGAAATCTTAAAGTAATTTTAATTTGCATGTCCTTAATTACTAAAGATATTGAACATTTTTAAAGGTGTTTCTTAGTCATTTTTATTTATACTTTTGAGAGTTCTCTGTTCAGATCCATAGCCCATTTTTTAATTGGGTCATTTGTTTTCTTGATTCTTTGTTTTTTGAGTTCTTTTATATTCTGGATGTTAATCTTCTGTCAGATGTATAACTGGTTAAGAATTTCTCCCAGTCTGTGGGCTTCCTCTTCAGTTGACTATTTCCTTTGATGTGCGGAAGATTCTTAGTTTAATGAGGTCCCATTTGTCAGTTGGTGACCTTAATTCATGAGTGAATGAAATCAAATTTAGAAAGTCCTTTCTTGCATCTACATCTTGTAGTGTACTGCATGTTTTCTTCTAACAGCTTCAACATTTCAGGCTTCACATTAAGGTCTTTGATCCGTTTGGTGTTGACTTTTGTGCAGGGTGATAGATATGGATCTAATTTCATTCTTCTACAAGTGGAGATCCAGTTTTCCCAGCACCATTTGTTGAAGATGCTGTTTTTCCTCCAGTATGTATTCTTGGCACTTTTGTCAAACATCAGATGGCTAAAACTGAGTGCACTAGTTTGGGTCTTCTATTTTTTTTTCCATTGATCCTCATGTCTGTTTTTGTACCAGTGCCACTCTGTCCTCATGAGTATAGATCTGTAAAATAGTTTGAGATCTGGTATAGTAATCAGGATTGCTTTATGATTTCCTATGAATTTTAGGATTTTTTTTCTGTTTCTATGAATCTTTTTGGAATTACATTGGATCTATAAATTGCTTTTGGTAGGATGATCATTTTCACAATATTAATTCTACCAATCCATGAGTACAGGAGGTCTTTCCATCTCCTTGTGTCTTCTTCAATCTCTTTCTTCAAATATTTAATGTTCTCATTGTAGAGATCTTTAATCTCTTTGATTAGGTTTATTTCTAGATATTTTAATTTTTTGAAACTATTGTGAATGGGAGTATTTCCATAACCTCTTTCTGTAATTGCTAGTTATTGGTATTATTGATTTTTGTATTCTGCCACTTTGCTGAAAGTGTTGGTCATTTCTAGAAGTTTTCTGGTGGAATTTTTGGGATCCCTTATGTATAATATATCGCCTACAAATAGGGATAATTTGACCCCTTCTTTTCCAGTCAGCACCCCTTTAATTTCCTTCTCTTGTCTTGTTGCTCTAACTAGAGTGTCAAGCATTAAATTGAAAGGGAATGAGGATAGTGGACTGCCTTGACTGATTCCTGATTTTAATGGGAATGCTTCAAGTTTTCTCCACTTAGAGAGATGTTGGTTGTGGGTTTGTTATATACATCCTTAATTATGTTGTTGTATGTTCCCTTCAGTTCAATTCCAAGACTTTTATCATGAATGCATGTTGGGTTTTGTCAAAGATCTTTTCTGAGTCTATTAAGATGATCATGTGATTTTTGTTTTAAGTCCATTTATATGATTTATTATGTTTATTGGCATACATTGAACCATTCCTGCATCTTTAGAATAGAGCCAATTTGGTCATGGTGGATGATTTTTTTTTATACGTGTCTGTATGAGATTTATAAGTATCTTTTTGAGAATTTTTGCATTTGTGTTTATTATGGATATGGGCATATAGTTTTCTTTTATGTTGTGTCTTTACTTGGCTTTGGTATTAGAATCATATTGACTTCATAGAAGGAATTTGGGAGTTCTCCATCTTTTGCTAACTTTTTGAGTAATTTAAGCAGTATTGCTCATGATAGATCTTCTCTGAAGGTCTGGTAAAATTCTGCTGTGAATCCCTCTAGACCTGGCTTTTGTTTAGTCAGGAGGCTTTGCATTACTATTTCAATTTCTTTATTTGTTATGGGTCTGTTTAAGCTGTTTATCTCTTCTTGGTTTAACTTTGGCAGTACCAGTGAATTTAGAAATCCATTCAATTCTTTTAGATTTTCTAATGTAGTAGAGTGTATTTTTTAAAGTATTTTTATAATATTGATGGTTATATTGAATTTAGAAATTCTTCCATTTCTTTTAGATTTTCTAATTTAATAGAGTATAGGTTTTTACAGTATTCTTATAATGTTCTGGATCTCTTTGGTGTCTATTGTGATGTTTTCCCTTTTGTCTCTGATTTTGTTGATTCAGATTTGCTCTCATTTGGTTAGTGGGCTGGGGTCTGTCTACCTTATTTACCTTTTTAAAAAATCAGCTCTTAGGTGCACTGATTCTTTATATTGTTTTCTTTGTTTCTATTTCATTGATTTTTTCCTTGGTTTCGGTGATTTCTTCTTGACTGCTGGATTTGGGTTTGGTTTGTTCTCACTTTTATTTGTCCTTTTTATTTGTCATTTATTTGTCCTCTTTGATTTTTTTTAATGAAGGTGCTGAGAGCTATAAACTTCCTTCTTAGGACTGTTTTTACTGTCCCCCAGAGGTTTTACTGTATTGTGTTTTCATTTTCATTTAGTTTCAGGAAAACTTTTATTTATTTCTTGCTTTTTTCTTTGACCCATTGATTATTCAGGAGTGTGATGTTTAATCTCCATGCATTCATGTAGCTACTAGAACTTCTTTTGATATTGATTTTAAACTTTATTGCTGTCATCCAATAGAATTCATGGAATTATTTCAACTTTTTTGTATTCATTGAGGTTTGTTTTGTGCCCCAATATGTAGTCTATTTTATAGAAATTTCCATGAACAACTGAGTAGAATGTGTATTCTTTGGTGCTTGAGTGAAATATTCTGTAGATGCCTGTTAAGTCCATTTGATCTATGATATCATTTAATTCACGTTTCTCTGTTCATTTTTTGCACAGGTGACTTATCTATTGAAGAAAGTGGGGTATTGAAGATACCTGTTATTACTGAGTTGGGGCTAGTCTGTATCTTGAAGTCTAGTACTTTTTTATGAAATTGGTGTACCAGCATCTGGTGCATGTAGGTTCATGATTGTATTGCCTTCTTGATAAATATTCCCTTGATCAGAAGGAAATGACTTTATCTCTTCTAATTAATTTAGTTTGGTCTATTTTGTCAGATATTAAACTAGCAATTCCTGCTTGTTTCTTAGTGCCATTTGCTTGGAATATTTTTTCCATCCCTTCACTCTAAGGTGCTGACTATCTTTGAAGGTAAGATGAGTTCCTTATAGACAACAAAAAGATGGATTTTCTTTTTTAATCCCTTCAATTAGCCTGTGTCTTTTGACTGGGGAGTTGAGGCAACCAATATTTAAAGTTAGCATTGAAAGATGTATATTGGTTATTACCATTTTATTTTGTGTTCTTAGTCCTATTTTATGTTTCTGTATTTATACCTTCATATTTTTTTTCTTTCTGTATCCTCTTGGATATGGTCATTCCTTTCTTTGGTCCTTTGTGTTGCTTCAAGTATTCTCTGTAAGACTGCTTTTCTGGACATGAAATCTTTCAGCTTATTTGTATCATGGAAGATTTTTCTTTCTCTTTCAACTATGATAGAATATTCTAGGTCGGCATTTATGATCATTTAGAATTTGGGATACTTTGCTCCAGGCTCTTCTAGCTTTTATAGTCTGCATTGAAAAGTCAGCTGTAATTCTTACGGATTTTCCTTTATATGTAATGTGTTGTTTTTCTCTTGCAGCTTTTAGTACCCTCTTTGTTCTATACATTTAGTGTTTGAATATGATATGCCATGGAGAGTATCTGTTCTGGTCCTGTTGATTTGTTGTTCTTTGTGCTTCTTGTATCTATGTGTGTATGTTTTCCCTTAATTCAGGGAAGTGTTTTTCTATAATCCTGTTGAAGATCTGGTCAATGCCATTTGTTGTCAAACAATGATACTTTGTTTCTCCTTCCACTATGCCTCTAATATGTTCTTTTCATGGTGTCTCACATTTCCTGCATATTCCATTCCTATGTTTTTTTAGTTTTTAATATTTTATTATATTTATTTTATGTATTTGAGTGTGTTGACTGTGTATGTAAGTGTTCCCATATCTATACATGCAAGGCCTGCCTACAGGGGTCAAAAGGCATCAAATACCCTGGAACTGGAGTTATGAACAGTTATTAGCCACTGTGATGGCTAATCCTGGGTGTCAACTTGACTGGATCTGGGATTAACTGAAATGAGAGAGATCTTCTTGATTGGATCATCTGAAGCTGGAAGACACACCATAAATGTGGGTGTTACCTTCTGATGGCAGCCCATACAAAAGGCCAAGACAGAGGAGAACACCTGGCTTCTTGCTGCTTGCCTTCTCTCTTGCTGGTGAGTTTGTCTTGATGCTGTAGACTGAAGACTAGCTGATCTTTTGGAATTCATCAGACCTTCAGCGCCAGATTGCGACTATTGAGACATCCGGCCTCGTAAACTGAGCGACTAGAGGATTCTCAGCCTCTCCAGTGTGGTGCAGCCATTGTTGGACTACTCAGACTCTATCCTGTGAGCTAAGCTGATTAAATTTCTATACATATATATTCATTCTACCGGTTCTGTTTCTTTGGAGAATCCCAGGAATTCATCAGACCTTCAGCGCCAGATTGCGACTATTGAGACATCCGGCCTCGTAAACTGAGCGACTAGAGGATTCTCAGCCTCTCCAGTGTGGTGCAGCCATTGTTGGACTACTCAGACTCTATCCTGTGAGCTAAGCTGATTAAATTTCTATACATATATATTCATTCTACCGGTTCTGTTTCTTTGGAGAATCCCAACTAATACAGATTGTGGTACCAGGAGTGGTGCTAGAGAAAGAAAGGATGAACAGAATTGAAAGGATGAATTTGTTCAATGGGCTTGTTGGTATTTGGAGCAGGCTCTCCAACTCAGAGTCTTCAGGTAGCATGGAGAGCACTGAAAATCCATGGTGTAAGCTATTTGAAACAAGTATGGAGATAGATGCATTTGAATCTTCTAACTCACCTCTTGTGAAGAGCAAGAAATTTAGTGACTCTATACATAAAACATTTGACAAGTTGTGGAAAAATAAGAAAAATAATGATGCTAGCTCGTTACTTCTGGCATCTCTGGATAAATTGATGAAGATAAACAATGAGCTTAATGATAAAATTGACAAGCTCCAGATTCAACTCAACAGTTAAAAATTTCCAAGTGTGCCCTGGAAGAGAATCTTCTCTCCAGAGCCAAAGAGCTAAAGCTGCAGAAAATCAAGCTGGAGCCCTTATTATACATTTGACTGACCTACAATGCAAATTTAATTCCCAACCTCAAAGGGAGGGCATTGGTAGGGAAAGATTGGAATCCTGACAGGTGGGATGGAGATGTGTGGGAAAACCTTGAGGAAGCTGATGATTTTGAATCCACAGACCCTAAGGAATTTGACTCACCTGATCAATTAGTCTCCCCACACTCAGCAGACTCACCTTCCCCACCCTTGCCTGAGGAATCTAATCCCATTAAGGAAACTAATCTCATTCAACAAAACAAAGCAGATGTCCCTCAGGGCCCAGTTGTTGTTGCCTCTAGACCTATAACCAGACTCAAAGTTAAGCAGGACCTTAGAGGTAAGATAGAAAGTGTGGTCCATGAGGCGGTGCACTACACCACTAAAGATCTTAGTGCATTTGCTAATTCATTCAAGCAGAAGTCTAATGAATATGGCTGGGAATGGATTTTAAAGGTATGAGATAATGGTGAAAGGAACATAAAATTGGATCAGGCTGAGTTTATTGACATGGACCCCCGACTGGTGATTCTAGATTTAATGTGAAAGCTCCTGCAGTTAAAAAAGGTGTTAAAAGTTTATTTGATGTGTTGGCTGAGGTATTTATCAAAAGATGGCCTACTGACAGAGAGCTGGAGATACCTGATATCCCTTGGCTTAATGTTGATGAAGGGATTGTAAGGCTCAGGAAAATTGGTATGCTCCAGTGGATTTGCAGTGCAACACCAAATTCTCTACAATGGGAGGGCCCAGAGGACATGCCTTTTACTGATTTTATAAGATGGAAAGTCCTGAGAGAAACACCAGAACGTTTGAAGAGCTTTGTTTTTGCTCTTTTCCTTATGCCAAATATTACAGTTGGAGATGCTGCTGCTCAATTGCATACATTAAATGTAAATATAATAGGCGTATCAGGACCTTGGAGTAGAGGTCAGGTGGCAGTATTGAATTACCAAAGACAAGGTGAGCATACTTATCGTAATGGGCTTCAAAGGCAAACCAATACCTATGATGGCATGACTCTGACGGACCTATGGTACTGGCTAATCAATCATGGTGTTCCAGGGACCACATACATAAGAAGCCTACTAAGTCTTATTTGATCTGCATAAGCAGAAAAGCTCTAGGACAAATGACAGGAAGTCAGTATTGGAGTGTAACAATAGAGAATCTCGCTCAGTCAACAAATTTCCAGACTTGAGACAGTTACAGACCCAGAACCCCTTGAATGAAGGAAAGGCCAGGTGCCCTTGAGGAAGGACCTTGTAACAGTACCAAAGAGTTATGCTGTTTGCTCCTCACCCATCCTTCCCCAGAGGGACCTGCGGCCTTTTACTAGAGTAACTGTACACTGGGGGAAAGGAAATAATCAGACTTTCTGCGGCCTATTGGATACTGGTTCTGAGTTGACACTGATTCTGGGAGAACCTAAAAAGCATTGTGGCCCTCCAGTTAGAGCAGGGGCTTATGGAGGTCAGGTGATAAATGGAGCTTTAGCTGAAGTCCAACTGACAGTGGGTCCAGTGGATCCCCAAACTCATCCTGTGGTTATTTCCCCAGTACCAGAATGTATAATTGGCATAGATATACTGAGGAATTGGCAGAATCCTCACATTGGTTCCATGACCCGTGGAGTAAGGGCTATTATGGTTGGAAAGGCCAAATGGAAACCACTGGAATTGCCTCTGCCAGGGAAAATAGTGAACCAAAAACAGTGTCGCATCCCTGGAAGGATTGCAGAAATTAGTGCTACCATCAAAGATTTGAAAGATGCAGGGATGCTGATTCCCACCACATCTCCCTTTAACTCTCTGATTTGGCCTTTGCAGAAGACAGATGGGTCATGGAGAATGACAGTTGACTATTGAAAACTTAATCAAGTAGTGACTCCAATTGCAGATGCTGTACCAGACATGGTTTCCTTACTGGAGCAGACGAATACGCCTCCTGGTACCTGGTATGTAGCTATTGATTTTGCAAATGCTTTCTTTTTGATACTGTTTCATAAGGACCACCAGAAGCAATTTGCTTTCAGCTGGTAAGGCCAACAGTATACCTTTACTGTCCTGCCTCAAGGGTATATTAACTCTCCAGCATCGTGCCATAACTTGGTTCGAAGGGATCTTGATTCCCTGACTATTCCACAAAATGTCACACTGGTCCACTATATTGATGATGTTATGCTGATTGGATCCAGTGAGTAGGAGGTAGCAGACAGTCTGGACTTGTTGGTCCATGCATATGTGCATGAAAGGATGGGAAATAAATCCAACCAAAATTCAAGGGCCTTCTACCTCAGTGAAATTTCTAGGAGTTCAGTGGTGTGGAGCATGCAGAGACATTCCTTCTAAGGTGAAGAATAAATTGTTGCATTTGGCCCCTCCCTCTACCAAGAAAGAAGCACAAAGCTTCCTGGGCCTGTTTGGATTCTGGAGCCAGCACATTCCTCATCTGGGTGTGTTACTACGACCCATATATCAAATGACTCGGAAGGCAGCTACCTTTGAGTGGGGCCTGGAAGAGGAAAGGGCCCTTCAACAGGTCCAGGCTGCTGTACAAGCTGCTCTGCCCCTTGGGCCATATGATCCAGCAGAACCAATGGTGCTTGAGGTATCAGTGGCAGATAAGGATGCTGTTTGGAGTCTCTGGCAGGCCCCCATAGGGGAATCACAGCGGAGGCCATTGGGATTTTGGAGTAAGGCTTTGCCTTCATCTGCAGACAACTATTCTCCCTTTGAAAGACATCTCTTTGGGCCTTAGTGGAAACTGAATGTTTGACCACCAAGTCACCATGCGACTGGAGCTGCCTATCATGCACTGGGTGTATCTGGTCCCCCAAGCCATAAATTAGGCTGTGCACAGCAACAATCCATTATGAAATGGAAGTGGTATATATGTGATTGGGCCCAAGGAGAGGCACAAGCAAGTTACTTGAAGAAGTTACCTAAATACCTATGGTTCCTACTCCTGTTCTGATGCCTCCTGTTCTCAAGCATGCACCTATGGCTTCATGGGGTGTGCCCTGTGATCGGCTGACTGAGGAAGAGAAGACTAGGGCTTGGTTTACAGATGGTTCTGCATGCTATGCAGGCACCACTCAGAAGTGGACAGCTGCAGCATTACAGCCAATTTCTGGAACAACCCTGAAGGACACTGGGGAAGGAAAGCCTTCACAGTGGGCAGTGCACATGGTCATACATTTTCCTGGAATGAGAAATGGCCAGAAGTGTGATTATATACTAATTGATGGGCTGTAGCCAATGGTTTGGCTAGATGGTCAAGGACTTGGAGGAGCATGATTGGAAAATTGGTGAGAAAGACATTTGGGGGAAAAGTATGTGGATTGATCTCTCCAAATGGACAAAGGATGTGAACATACTTGTGTCTCATGTAAGTGCTCATCAAAAGGTGGCTTCAGCAGAAGATGAGTTCAATAATCAAGTAGATCGGATGACCCACTCTATGGACTGTCAGCCTCTTGTTTCACCTATCCCTGTCATTGCTCAATGGGCCCATGAACAAAGTGGCCATGGTGGCAGAGATGGAGGTTATACATGGCCTCGACAGCATGGACTCCCACTCACAAAAGCTGACCTGGCTACAGCTGTTGCTGAGTGTCAGATCTGCCAACAGCAGAGACCAACATTGAGGCCCCGATACGGCACTGTTCCCCGTGGAGACCAGCCTGCAACCTGGTGGCAGGTTGACTACATTGGACCTCTTCCATCTTGGAGGGGACAGTGTTTTGTCCGTACAAGAATAGACACTTATTCTGGTTATAGATTTGCCTTTCTTGCATGTAATGCTTCTGCCAAAACTACCATCCAGGGACTTATAGAATGCCTTATACACCATCGTGGCATTCTACACAGCATCACTTCTGACCAGGGAACTCACTTCACAGCCAAAGAAGTGTGACAGTGGGCCCATGGTCATGGAATCCACTGGTCTTACTGTGTTCCCCACCATCCTGAAGCAGCTGGCTTGATAGAACAATGGAATGGCCTCTTAAAGACACAGTTACAGTGCCAATTAGGTGGCAATAGCCTGGAGGGCTGGGGCAGGGTCCTCCAGAAGGCAGTGTATGCTTTGAATCAGTGTCCAATATATGGTACAGTTTCTCCTATAGCCAGGATTTACAGGCCCAGGAATCAAGCAGTGGAAATGGGAATGAATCCACTCACTATCACCCCTAGTGACCCACTAGGAAAATTTTTCCTTCCTGTATCCCTGACTTTGTGCTCTGCTGGCTTAGAAGTTTTGGTTCCAGAGGAGGGAGTGCTTCTGCCAGGAGACACAACAAACATTCCGTTGAACTGGAAGCTAAGACTTCCCACTGGTGACTTTGGGCTTCTGATGCCCTTAAGTCAACAGGCTAAGAAAGGAATAACAGTATTAGGAGGGGTGATTGACACAGACTACCAGGTGGAAATTGGATTTGTTCTCCACAATGGAGGTAATGAAGATTATATCTGGAAGGCAGGAGATTCCTTAGGGTGACTTTTGGTGTTACCATGTCCCGTGATTAAGGTCAATGGGAAACTGCAACAACCCAATCCAGACAGGACAACAAATGGTCCAGACCCTTCAGGGATGAAAGTATGGGTCACTCCTCCAGGAAAAGAGCCAAGACATGCAGAGGTGCTTGCTGATGGTGGAGGAAATACAGAATGGGTTG
>NW_008351958.1:4647394-4650428 GCF_000622305.1 Nannospalax galili | reverse complement strand
CACCTGACATGAGTATTTTTGTCCTATTTGGTTAAGAATAGGCTTGTGCATGCATAAACATATGTTAAGCAGATACTTGTGTTTCTTTCTTGAATGTGTAATTGAGATGTGTTAAGTGGTTGTTGTGAACCTATATGATTATATTGGGTTATGAGACACTAAAGGACTAAGGATTCCTCGAAGACATTATCACCTACTCTAAGATATATAATGCATTGTATGATGGGGTAGTTATATCATGTTAGGTGAAATTATGATCTCAACATTGTTTTCATTTGAAAATTAAGCATGACATAGAGAGATGCTATGGGGTGTCAATTGACAAGGGGTGGACTTGTGATGGCTCATCCTGGGTGTCAACTTGACTGGATCTGGGATTAACTGAAATGAAAGAGATCTTCTTCATTGGATCATCTGAGCTGGAAGACACACCATAAATGTGGGTGTTACCTTCTGATGGTAGCCCATACAAAAGGCCAAGACAGAGGAGAACACCTGGCTTCTTGCTGCTTGCCTTCTCTCTCACTGGTAAGTTCATCTTGCTGCTGTAGACTGAAGACTAGCTGATCTTTTGGAATTCGTCAGACTTTCAGTGCCAGATTGGGACTACTGAGACATCCAGCCTCATGGACTGAGCAACTATGGATTCTCAGCCTCTCCAGTGTGGTGCAGCCATTGTTGGACTACTCGGACTCTATCCTGTGAGCTAAGCTGATAAATCTCTGTACATATATAGTCATTCTACTGTTTCTGTTTCTTTAATACATCCACCATGGGGTACTGGGAATTGAACCCAGGTCATCTGAAAGAGCAGTCAGTGCTCTTAACCACTGAACCATCTCTCCAGCCCTTCTATGTTTTGTTTTTTTCATATTCTTTGCTTTAGTGATCCAATTCTCCTATTTTATCATGTAGTCTTGATATTGTTTTATTTTATTCATTCTGGTGGTGAGGCTTTCTCCTGTTGTTTCAAATGGGCTATTGAGTTTTTAAAATCCATCTTCATTTCAGCCTGAGTTTTCTTCACTATTTCTATCTCTGTGAATTCACTTTTTAAACCCTAATTTGTCTTTGTCATTTCATTCAGCTGTATATTTCTTGAACTTTGGTCAGGAACTTATTACTATTTGTTTTGAATTCTTTGAGTTGTTTGCATATTCTTTAAAATCCTTGATTTTTTTTATTATGTTTATGATTGCTCTTTTAAGTTCTGGGTCCTGGGTAGAACTTGTTGTAGTTCTGGGTAGTTCTCATTGTAGAGCACTCCCGTAGCCTGAATACTACTCAATTCCTCTAAAAAGAGAAAGCCAGCCAGGGGCAAGATGAGGAGCACCCTGGGAAAAAGGATGGAGCTGCCTGGGTGATGGAGAGTTTATTGCAGAAAGTTACCATAGCCATTTTGGGAACTCAGGGAGCAAGCAAGGTGTGCAGCCAAAAGGTGGGGCGAGAATGGCCAGGTGGATCCTCTGCCCATCTTCACAGGGTGAGATGGCACAGCACATGAAAGCTGATGGAGACTAGAGGCAGGCTTGAATGGCACATGGGTTATGGGAAGCAGGTTCATGTAAGTCACCCCCACCCCCAAATGTCATAAAATGGTCCAAAATCCAAATTTAAAATGTCTTATGTTAGTCTGTGAGCCCTGGGTCCTCAGAGGGCAGGTGCAGGAGCCTCCCAAGAAAGGAAAAGGGAAGAAAACTTAGTTCAACAATTCCTGTTGGGATTAGGTAAGGACCTATTATCTTTTTTTTCCATATTACCTATGTTTTGCATTGTGACATGGGTACATGGTCTTTTTTATTGATTGTGTATCTGATATGAAATTCTAGCAAACCTTTGTTGAGTTGAACTTTGGTTCTGTTTTGTTTTGTGCCTTGGTGCTTTCTGATCAGTGATGAATACTTAGTTGGTCTGTGCTTCAGATTCTCACTTTTGATTGTTTATTGGAGGAACTGGACATTTCTAGGCAGGCTAGTTGGGAGTGCTCTGACAGTGTAAATGAGTCTAGCCCTGAAGCAGGAAGATGGTGACTGAGTGTGTGAGTTCTGAGTAGCTAAGCAGGATCTATGTGAGCCCTGGAGCAGATGAATGGATCTAGTCCCAAAGCAGGACAATGGGACCCAATCCCAGTACTCTTAGAGATAGGAGTGTCAAGAATTTAAGGCCAGCTTCAGCTACAAAACTAGTTTAAAGCCAGCCTGAGCTACTGAAGACTCTATCTCAAGAAAGGAAAAATAAAATAAAATAGGACAGTAGCTTAAAGCAGTAAGGAAAGATGAGTAAGAATATACTTTAGTGATATATCAAAGTGATATACTTTAGTGATATATCAAAGTGATTCATTAATTGTGATATTTCATACTAACTATGATGGTTAATCTTGACTTGACAGAATTTAGGAATCATCATAGAAACACATCTCTGGATACATCTGTGAGGACTTTCCCAGAAATATTTCACTATGATAGGAAGACCCAACCCAAATGTGGGCAGCACCATCCTATGGGCTAAGATCCTAGATTGCAGAAAAAGCAGAAAGTGAGCTAAAGACCAGCCTTCATCTCTCTCTGTTTCCCGGCTGTGGATGCAATGTGACCAGCTGTTTCACTTTCTACCACCATGCTATCCCCACCCTAATGGACTGTACCTTCAGACTGTGAGCCAAAAGAAAACTCTTCACCCTTAAGTTGCTTCTTGTCCAGTATTTTGTCACAGCAACAAGAAAAGTGACTAATGTACTAACATGAGATGTTAGTAACAGGGGAAGTGGATGGTTCATGGGAAAGCTCTTCTATTTTCTCACTTTTTCTGTAATTCTAAGATTGTACTAAAAAGTAAAGCCATTTTTAAATTTTTTTTATTTTTTTAATTTTTTAGAGGAAGCATTTTATTATAGCTTTAACATACTCAATAACAATTTCCAGAGCAAAGATACATCTCATTCAAAAGTGGCTGTAAATTTTTAGGTTCACAGTTGAGTTAATACAGTTATACAATATTGAACGCTATAAATCCTGTAAGATATAAAATTGAC
>NW_008351958.1:4635153-4647260 GCF_000622305.1 Nannospalax galili | reverse complement strand
TAATCTGTATGTATCTGATTATTACTAGTCATGGTCAGTTGCACTCGGATATTTGGCACCTGTGTATGAAGTCATCGAGTAGATTTCAATGGTAATGTTTATCACCTCTACTACTTAACATGACATAAATTTTTATGCTTCATCCTCAAATATAACTCATTTTTTAATATGTTGATTTTTTGTGTGTATATCACACAGAACACCCCAAACAATTTTGTTCGACTATACACCCACTTCCCAGTTGGCACCCTCCCATAGCCTCCCTACCCCCGACTAGAGCTCTTTTACTCTGTCTTCCCTGCTACTGTGTACTATGTTGTTGGCACCCCAGCCATTCCCCAGTACTTGTCCATCCAGTGAATCTAGTCAGCCTATCTAGAGGTCTTTGTTTTAGGAGGGTCAGCTGTTCCTCATCTAGCAGCAATCACTTGTCAATATTCCTGTAGATAAGATTGGGGTCTGCTGTTTATTTTCCCAGTTCTATGCTGGGTTACTATCTGGGAGTCTCTTGGGCCACTCAGGCCATAGCTATGCATATGAACTCTTAAAAAATTATATTGGCCCCTTTAATCTTTGGTTATACTTTCCTTTTGGGTGTTTAAGGCCATACAGTTGGCCCAGATAAACCAATTTATTTTTACTTTTAAGGCTGTTTGAGCATCTGTTCCTCAGGGGTCACATGGGCTTGGGAGGAGTCCCTGGCTCCTTTCTTTTACCAGTTCCACCTATGTGAATATAAGTCAAAGGACCTGTTCCACCATGGCTGGTTTTGCTTGGAAGCATGGAGGAAATGATTCCTCTGTGTTGACCCTCCTCTTTGTAGACTGGACACTGGTTAAAGTCCATCTTGTGGGGTCTCCACAGCCTCCTTGATCAAGAAGACAGGTGAATCACCACAGTTACAGGACATTTTAAGAGACGCTTATTGTCCACTGGCACTAGTTGACCTAGGAGGGCAAGGAGCTAAAACTGTCCTTTATGTCCCTCTGACCAAGTTAGTATAGGCCTCAAAGTATGTCTGTTAAACATCCAAGAAGGTTAGTTCCACCAGTCTGGTACTTTTAATTACCATGTGCCATGTAGATAAAGCTTGGGCAAAGACCAATTGTTCGCAGATAAACCTTGCCTGGACATATATTTCTTAATCTGCTATGTATAATTTGTCAGTACGTTGTAGGACTAATATGGTTTCTTCTGGTTTTTTAAAACTAGCTAGGCATTATTTATCTCTCACATTGTCTAACCTTTCCATCATGGTTTCCCCAATTAAGGTGCCCCCATTTCTCCCATTTCTCCCTTAATAATACCTCTCTTGATCTTCTTTCCCTATATCCCCTAGGTTCCTTGTATACCCTTCCCTCCCCCCTTCCTTAAACTAACCCAATTTTTAGCCATATCTCCCAGTAGGCTTGTTTCCTATTGTTCTCTTTCAGATTCTTTCTTTTCCTTTACCCTCCTGGTTACTTTCCTTTATCCTGGTTCTACCAGGACATGTAGTTAAGTCTGTGTATATACTCACGTATCATGATTTGGTGCTAAGATCCACATATGAGGGAGAACATACATCTTTTTTTTGTTTTTTCTGAGTCTGTGTTACTTCACTTAGTATAACAGTTTCTAGTTCCATCCATTTACTTGCAAATTTCATGATTTCATCTATCTTTACTGCAGAGTAAAACTCCATCGTATAAATGAACCACATTTTCATCGTCCACTTCTCAATTGAGGGACATTTGGGTTGCTTCGATCTCTTAGCTATTGTGAAAAGAGCAGCAACAAACATGGATGTACAAGTGTCTCTGCAATAGCATGAGTTCTTTGGGCATATGCCAAGGAGTAGTATAACTGGGTCAAATGGTAGGTTCATTTGTAGTTTTTTAAGAGTTCTCCACACTGCTTTCCATAGGAGTTGAAACAGTTTGCAGCCCCACCAGCAATGGATGAGTGTTCCCCTTTCCCCACATCCTCTCCAACATTTGTTATCATTTGTTTTCTTGATCTTAGCCAGTCTGACTGGAGAGAACTTTCTGTTCAGCTCCTTAGCCCATCTTTTAATTGGGCTACTTCCTTTCTTGATTCTGTTTTTTGAGTTCATTATATATTCTAAATGCTAAATCTCTGTCAGATGTGTTGCTGGTGAAGATTTTCTCCCACTCTGGGTTTTCTTTTCACTTTCCTGGTTGCCTCCTTTGATGTACAGAAGCTTTTTAGTTTAATGAGGTCCCATTTGTTGATTCTTGACCTTGTTTCCTGAGCAATTGATGTCTGGTTTAGAAAATCCTTTCCTACACCTAAATCTTGTAGGTTTTGCCAATATTTTCTTCTAACAGTTTCAGAGTTTCAGGAGTAAAGCCATTTTTTAAAAAAATATTTCATTTATTATTTTTATTTTATGTGTATAAGTGTATTGCCTGCATGTATGTGAGTGCACCTGTGTCATGCAGTGCTTGCAGAGGTCAGAAGAAGGCTTCGGATTCCCCTTGAACTGAAGTTAAGGACAGTTCATAGCTGCCATGTGGGTGCTGGGAATCAAACCCAGGTCCCCTGCAAGAGCAGTCAGTGCCCTTAACGACTGGGCCATCTCTCCAGCCCCAGTAAAGCTATCTTTAAAAATCCCATGTGATACTCCAGTTTTCCCCTTCACATATGAAGGTTGACCTGCATGAACCTCACAGTGAGGGCCAACCTCAACAGTGGGCTATAAGCACTCTCTTGCCTTATCCTGTGCCAGCTCAGCCCATGTAAACTAACAGCTATAAAATGGGGGAGGTCCACCTGACCTGGTAGGGTAAATTATATATTCAGTGTGATTGAGCACAGAGATATTCTAATAGACCATCTAATTAAGCCAGGATTATGTATGCACAAATAATCTCTTTTTGAAAGGATTCTGGTATCACAATTTGTCAAGGAACTCCACAAGTGGCCCTTTTTATTTCTGAAATCTACTAAGAAAGTAGCTAGACTTTACAAGTTGTTCAGCAATTACAAATTCATATCAGTCACACCTCTGTAGAAGATATGTTTTGAAAAGCTAAACAGTATTAAGAGTCTTCACACATTTATTTATTAAATAATATATATTCAATTCTGTTCTTGACATAGTTAAAAGATAATTTATTTCCTTTGAGCTACAAAACAAACTCTGTATACTAATTTAAAGAGATGAACTTTCAACTTCCACAGGACCGAGAAAGAGGACAACTTGTAGGCAAGGATGCTCAGCTGCTTGCCAGTTTAGTTTTTTAAAAAAATCATTCAAAAGGCCATAAAATTTAAGAGAATATTTATTTAATTTAAAACAAATTTAGAATTAAACCAATCAAGGAGGAAACTCATATCAGTGAAGAAAACTAAAGATGTTGCATTATGAATCTAAGGGAATTAGAGAGTGAGTACCTATGTTTTGATCCATTAAATTATCAAAGACAAAGTTATTGGTTAAGGGCTTACAATGCACCTTATACTATATTAAGTAGAAATGTGTGCTTGAGTTAAAAGATATTCACATGCACAAGACCCCTGCAAACTCAATCAGACAAAAACCCTGCATAGAACCAGGGAAATGGGCAGGAAGCCCCAACCTTAGCCAAACTATTGGCAGCTGATCATTGCTGGATAAGGGAGAGTTGATCTTTACTGGAGTGACACTAGGTAGGCTGAACAGGCTCCAGTGAATGAACTCACACCAAAGGACCTCAAGGCACACAAACTTGCCTCGATAAGTCTCAATATAAGACAGAATGCATGATATTTGGTGGGTGGGCTACAGGGGGGCACAGATAGGGAAGGGGATCTAAAAATGATCAAGATGTATTTATGAAGTGCACAAAAATTCAACAAAAAGTATATATTGGGGAAAAAAAGATATTCACATGCAATGAAAAGAGCCAAGCCCAGTGAGCTTACACATGGAAATATTTGTGTATGCGAGTGTGTTCATGCACCCACACACAGATGAGAACAAACAACCTGTGTTTCAAAGCTGTGTTTGTGATTTGGGCAAAGAGGTTCAGAGCACACTTGGGGAAAAAATAACATTGAAAATGCTGGGCAGATTTTCAGCAGGACTATCCAAAATAAATGTTTATGCTGCTGGCAGAATCTCATATGTCATGGTAAAACTTTCCAGCTAATCAATGGTACAGATTCCCTGTGCACAGCCCTGGGTGTGCAGAGCCATGAGTACAGTTCACTATTCCAGCTGTGTGCACCTCTGCTCTTACCATCCAGAAATCATTCTCTTGGCCTGAAGCATACCACAAAGCTTGCATGGACTCAGGAGCCCCAAATGTGGCATAGGACAGAAGGACAGGTGCAAACTGGGGAGTCTGAGCTTAGAAAATTTGAAAAGAGACAATTGAAAAAATATAAAATCACTAATGTAACAATAGATATAAAATTTAAATAAATAATAATTACTTTTCAGAAAGCTGTTAAATTCTATAACATCAGGAAATTTTAAAAAATAAATATGACCATGTGTGGTGGCACATACCTTTAATTCCAGCACTCAGGAGGCAGAGGCAGGGGGATCTTTGTGAGTTCAGGCCAGCCTGGTCTACATAGTGAGTTCCAGGCCAGCTGGGGCTACAGGGAGATCCTGTCTCAAAAAGACTAAAATATGAATATGAAATTATTTATTAATGCCTGACCCATTTTAACAATATTTTTCCAACATTTTGGCTACATACTTTCTTGAATTATAGTTATTAACACATGTTAATACAAGTTAATGGGATTAACTATGGGCTATATTCTATGACTATTTTCTATACCAAAAAATATAAAGATACATATTTTTTAACATGGTTGATCAAAAAGTTTTGTAAATTACTGATACTATAACTTAGATGTGGTTTGAGCACGTCCCCACAAATCTAGACACTGGTCTTCAGTGTAATGGTAAAGTAGAAAGTACTGAGTGATTCAGTCATTGGGACTGTTGTCTTCTGAATGGATTACTGTCATTCTTACAGGACTCTGCAAGAGAGTGGGTTGCTACAAAAAAAAAAAAAGCCAGCCTTGCCTCCCAATCTGTTCTCTAGTTTGACAGTTGTGTCACTTGCCACAAGGAATTTGTCAGACACTGAACAGGTAGCACTGTGTGATCTGGAGCATTCATCATCCAAACCATGAACTAAATAACCTCTTTTTTCACTGTTTAACCACAGATATTTTGTTATAGCAACAAAAACAATATAGGGAATAAAACATCACTGAGAAAAGGGTTTTTTTTTTTTAAAAAAAAAAAAAAGCTTAGGTTTTAGTATTGCAGCCACATTTAAGAAAATGTGTGTCAGTTTTCTATTCTAATCAGGTGTGATGGTGAACACCTAAAATTCCAGCACTTGGGAAAGCTGAGCAAGGAGAATTCCTAGATGAGAGTCAACGTGGGCCATATACTGAGATCTTGACTCAAAAAAGTAAAATATAGTTTTCTTCTTTCCTATCTGAACTATAGGACATGAGGGCAATCCAGTTCTCTGTAGGAGAAGGGGCAAGTTATCTGATTTTTGAAGCTATGCCACTCACTGAGCAGTACATGAGATCCTTCTTGTACCTTACTATGCATCCTCTTGGTCTACCATTTCCTTGAGCCTAGCCACTGGGTGTGGCTCGCTTTCTGCCTCAGCTGGGTAGGTAGATATTGAAGATTTGTTCAACCATCTGCTTTATACCAAACTCTGACACTCATGAGGAAGTCACAGCCCAAATGATAAACAAGTCTTCTCCACTTGCTTGTCTCAGGCAGATAATTCTGCTTGAACATATGTTTTCTCATATATAATTACCTCAAATTGTGCCCTAGAAACAGGAATTCTGATAAACAATATTTTGTACTTCTCAACATAAAAGTATATGGTGTACTTTTAATTATATGTGTTATATTACCAAGTATGTTTTTGACAGAAGAGAACTTTGATTTTTCTTAACAAAGTATCTATGAGAACTGAACCATCTACATCTAATTATATACATCTGATGAAAAGGTTTCCATAGAGCAACTTCTGGATCCTTATTCTGCTCTGGATCCACTTCCAATCTCATTTCAAAACTTCTACAAGCCACATATTGCCTATGTCAGGCATGACAGTGAACAGTCACATGTGGGTAGAACCTGTGGGCCAGACATATAACCATGATACTGGGGCAAATATTATGATATTCATGAGTTAACAGAGTTACTACAAACCACAAAAAGCATCTCTGCTTCACCAGATCTCCAAATGCCCACGGTGTCTTCAAAAGCAACATGGAAAATTTTATCAGGAAATCAGAGTATATAGAGAAAATAGACATGCCAGGTGTGGTGATGCACACCTTTAATCCCAGCACTCAAGGCAGAGGCAGGCAGATCGCTGTGAGTTCAAGGCTGGACTGGTCTACATAGTGAGTTCCAGGACAGCTGGGGCTACAGGGAGACCCTGTCTCAAAAAAAAAAAAAAAGACATAACAAGTTGCATTAAGTATCTTTTATAGAGACTGGGAATATGGCTAAGCAGTAAAGAGCACTTACTGCTCTTGCAGAGGACCTAGGTTAGGTTCCCAGCACCCACAACAGGCTGCTCACAACCACCTATACCTCCAGTTCTAGGGGATCTGACACCCTTTTCTGGTCTCCAAGGGCATCTGCATGCCTGTGATGTGCATAAACTCATGCAGGCACAAACACATATACATAAATAATAAATAAATTTTTACTAAAAGAAACTAAAGAAGAGCAAATAATATTTTTTAAATCTATAAATGTCATTAAAAAAATGTGACTGTGAGAGTACAGGGCCTTGGAAAGGGATTTAAGCTTCAAAAGCATCATGGCAAATCCATTTCTAGGTATAGTTCACCACCAACGTCAAGCACTGGGCAGTATAGCCTGGACCTAGGAGCCAAACTGCACAAGTTTAAAATTCTCAATCCACAATTTAGTAGCTGTAAGATATTGAGTAATTCTTTATAGTGACTTCAACTCTTTTGGTGGGGGAGGTTGTTTCTGTTGCTTTTTGAGATAGAGTCTCCCATAGCCCAGGATAAACTCAACTTGCTGTGTAGCCAAGGCTGGCCTTGAATTCCTTATCCTCCTGCTTCTGCTTCCCAAGTCCTGGGATTACAGGCATGTGCTACTGTCTTAGTTTGTTTCTTCATTGCTGTGACAAAACACTATGACCACTACCAACTTGGGGAGGAAAGGGTTTATTCAGCTTACATCTCCCAGGTCTTAGTTCATCAGGGAGCCCAAGGTAGGAACTCAGGGCAGGAATCTGGAAGCAGGAGCTGGAGCACAGGCCATGGAGGAACTCAGAATACTGGCTTGCTCCCCTGGCCCCTGCTCAGCCTTTCTTATGCAATACAGGCCCACCCGCCCAGGGGTGGCACCACCCACAGTGGGCTGGGCCCTCCTATATCACTCATCAAGAAGATGCCCCATGGATATGACCGCAGGCCGGTCCAATAGAGGCAATTCCCCAACTTGAGACTCCCTTAACCCAGGTGTGTGAAGTTGACACTAAAGCTATCCAGCACAGCTACTATACCTGAAGCAAACAACTCTTGAAGAAACTCTGAATTTTGTAGAGAAATTGGAGTGTCCTCACATTTATTTATTTACTACTATAATTGGCACAATATAATTCTACATGTATATAATGGGTAATGATCAAATGGGGTAATTAACATTTCTATATCCTTATATATTTATCATTTGTATTTGGAGCCTTCAAATATCCTCTGGGTTTTTTTTTTCTAGAGTATATAATAGATTATTCTGAACTACAGTGACCCCGTGGTGCTGTAGAACTTTAGAATTTTTGAATCTTATCAATGTGTATTTTGGTACTTAGTATTTAGCATTCCTCCATCCCTCTTCTCCCTGTTTCCTAGCCTCCAATTCTATTCTCTCTTCTTCCTTGAGACCAACTTCTTCAGTGTCCACATATGAGTGAGAACATACAGAACTTGTTTTTCTATCCCTGACTTATTTAACATAATGTACTGTGTCCAGTTCTATCCATTTTTTTGGACAAATTTCTTAATCTCTCTAGCTTTATGTTGCTCATCTGTAAAATAAAGTTCATAAGAGAACCTGCTTCATAGCACTGCTGGGAAGATTCAGTGATTGGCACATTGAGAAAATACTAAATGTCAGCTATCATTTCTTTTTCTTAGCAATAGAGCTGCAAAAGGCAACAGCTGCCTCGCATGGATCACGCTTAAGCATGCACATCTTGCTTGTGGAGATTAAAGGTCTCCATGAGGCCTCTACAAAACCCTCATCTTGACTGAAATCAAAGATCCCATTTCAGTGACGGCACCTCCATAAACTCTTCTGGCTGTGAGAGCTTTTTAAAGATCCAGAGCGCCCCTTTTCAATATATTTCTCAAATTCAGGGTCCTCTATGCCTTCCTAAGGGGGACACGATTAGCTTAAACATGATGAGGCTGCTCTAGGATCCCTAGGTCTTTGAATTTCTCAGCTGAAATACTTAAAAAGATTTTGGCACATCGGTTTTATTTGATGAGAGCTGCTGTAAAGTCAGCTTTTTTTTAATTAATCAAGTCAAACATTAACTGATCTTAGCTGCTAAAACTACACTGATTCCAGGATAGCTGTTAAGCCCATCTTTGTCAGTATATTTAGTCTGAATAAAAAGTAGACTCCCAGCTCCTTAGTTGGGAAGCAGCCATCAGAATTGATTTCCTCATCTGTTTTCCAGAGTCTAATGTAATAAATGAACTACTTTATAATCATTTGTGGTGGTAGCTTCTTCCTGGCTTAACCTTGTTACCAGCTTCCTGGTCAGCTGAGATCTCACCCTGGTCACAGGTTTAAGGATCAATATAGGTGGAATGAGGGGTCTGTAGTGGCATATGGGAAGACCCCAGAGAAGCTGGTTTCACATAGCAGTGGAATTGCAGAGTCTTCAAACAAAAATGAGCCCATTCCTCCACTAGTGGAAAACAGGGCAGCCTTGGCTGCCCAGGGAGGCTCACTCGAGATCTGGGAGTCTGACCACCTCCCTGAGTCCCTTAGATCTTCCTATATTTCATTCTAATTCTTCTTGTAACCTGGATTTTCCCACTGGATTCATTGTTTACAAGCAGAATTTTAAATAAAAGAGAATAAGGGTAACAAAACACTTCATAGTTAAGTCACCTCATGACTTTTTCAGCTGTATCAAGGAGTGTATAGGCTGGAACACGTTAGAAAAAAGAAATTTTACATGTTTACAGTTAGAAACATTTGAAAGCCATCACATAAGAGTGCTGCACAGCTATAGCTTTGAATAACATTGTAAAATCATGAAGATGCCATTGCTACCTTGAGCGGAGTATACACACGCACGCACACACACACACACACACACACACACACGGCTCTTCTGTCATTCTGCTGTGACTGTGTATTATCCCTCATTCTCCAGAGAGTCTTCTTCTTTTCCTTGTATTTACTACACCAGTGTAGCTGGAGTCAGTATTTAGGAAAAGTATGCATTATTGTTTGTTTTGTTTTCCTTTTTTCTCTCTTATTGAGATTTTGTGATTTCATACAATATATTTTTATCATATTTAGACCCCCTCCCTTATCTGCACCCTTCTTATTGCCCCACATTCAATTTCATGTACTCTGGCATATATATTAAGGCCTATAGGTTTGTTTTGTTCAATATTTTATTATTTTTATTTTATGTTGTATGTGTGTATTGCTTGCATGTAAGTAAGTGAACCCATGTTGTACAATGCCCACAGAGGCTGTTAGATCCCCTGGAACAGGAGTTACGCATAGTTGTTAGCTGCCCTGTGGGTGCTGGGGTTCAATCCTGGGTCTTCTGCAAGAACAGTCAGTGTTCTTAACTGCTGAGCCATCTCTCCAGCCCCGTTTTGTTTTTAAAAAGAAGCAGATGGATATCTTGAAAACCACAGTCTGCATGGTCAAGCTGAGGAACTAAACAGAAACAATTTACTTATTAAGAGCTATTTAAAATGAATAGCTAAAGCTCCCTGGATCTGCAGAAGGTCTGCATGAATCTACAGGGGATGAAAAGCCAGGTACTCAAGACAAAATTTAGGAAGAAGTGCCCGAAAATTGTTATGACCAAGCAAATAAGTTGATATCAAAATCTAGTCTACAAAGCTAATCATTTAAACAACATTAAACTTTATTTCTTCATTTAAAATGTTCTCTGGTGGCCTAGAGAGATGGCTCCACTATTAAGGCTCAGTTCACAACCAAAAATGCCCTATGAAATATTACATTTCTGAACTGAGACAAAAGGGGTCCAGGCTAGTGTAACTACCACAGTGTGGCTACCAAGAGAAGGTGAAGCTGAGTTGCTCAGTGAGGATTACAGAAGGGCCAGTAGAGCAGGAACAAGTCAAGAGGCCACCAAGGTCTGGAGAAGCCCAAGGCAAGGCACTAGGGAATTCCTTTTTCCCATCAGGGGCAAGAAAGAGAAGGAAAAGCTGGGGACAGAGGCAAAGAAGGCAAAGTTAGTGTGTATCTATTGAGGTCTAAGGGGTGGATGTGAACATGAAGGATAGATGCCAAGACAGCCATCTCCAGGAGACAGCAACAGACATTCCAGAAGGTTATACTGAGGACCTGTGAGCCCAAAGCTCGCAGCACAGTGAAACTGCAAAGCCAGATAATCTACTGCCATGATTCTAGCTACTAAAAGAAATATGTCTACAAATTTCTTCACGTAATTAAACATTCATAGTTGTAGGAGGCTAGGCCCGAGACCAACAGCGCAGGCATGCCCTGCTTCCGGTTGATGAGCAGGAAGGCACAGTTTGGGGGCTTATGGCCCAATCTGATTCCTGCCGAGAGCCCTGGATACTGCTGACGTGTGACACACGCCAATGGAAAAGAACACCTTGGACTCAGGGGCCAATGGGGAGGCAAACACATAGTCCCTTTCAAATGTATCAGAGTTAGACTCACTAATAATTAAAACTTTCCTTTACCCTGTTTCCTCTCAATTCTTGATGTTTCTATGATGTAGATAATAGTAGTACAATCATTTCAGAGAGAGTGGCTGGGATACTGAGGTGTCTCAAGGAGTCACCCTGTGCCTCCCAATTCAGACCTCAGGCTGCCCTGCAGCTCCTTCTTGCTTTGTAGATCAGAATTCATGAATGATAACTTTTTTAAAAAATCATGGCTCCCATCTTTCCCACTCATTTTTATTTTTTTGTTGACACAGAATTGGATGTATTTGGGGGTCACAGTATGGCCATCTGATGTGTGTACACATTGTATAATGATTAAATAAGGACCATTAGCCTGCCCCTCTCCTTAAACATCTGTAACTTCCTTGAGCTTAAAGCCTTCAACATCTATTCCTCTAGTTTTTTGTAAAATAAATGAATTCTTGGGGGAAAAAAATCATGGATCCTTCATAAATATTAGTCATTGTAAATGAATATTTCTAATGGGTGGCTTTCACAGTGCCAGAAGGTGGCATGCAGATGGCTGGGGGGAAACTATCCCCTATAATTCTGCTCAATGATGGACCCTGTGTGCTGCACTATCAACATGACAAACAAGATGTTCCAGCTAGTGTGATAGTGGCGCTTCTGGTGTATGTACAACCAGCAAATTTTTGATTGAATATAATGCCTGCTCCTAGAGGTGGAACACACATCTAGTACTGTAGACCAAGTCAAACCCCTGTGGCAGGGGAGGATATAGGCCTCCATGGGGAAGCCACTGCAATTGTTTTGTTAGATGGATGTGATGCACTTGGTAAAGTACCGTCCAAGCATTTGTGTTTATGTCCATAGGTTAAGTTATTACAGCATCCGCTGTTTAGATGTTCTTGTTTCTTGCTGTTTGTGTTCTTATAGTAAATGGAATCCCACCAAAATGAGCCAACAGCCCATGGAAAACAGATGATGCAGAGACCTGAAAGTTTAGTGCCTTGCCACAATGGGAAGAAGATCATCCCACACTTAACCACTCCCTCCAAAGCTCAGGGACTTTTGCAGAAGAGGTTGGCAGTAAGAATGTAAGAGCTGGACATGACATAAATAGGCTGAAGGAATTCTTGTCCACAAAACCAGCCCTTCAGAGAGTTCTGGGAGCAATACAAAGAACTGAAGAAAGG
>NW_008351958.1:4632884-4633565 GCF_000622305.1 Nannospalax galili | reverse complement strand
CCTTAATAAACATAGATGCAAAAATTCTCAACAAAATACTTGCAAACCGCATACAGACACACATCAGAAGGATCATCCACCATGATCAAGTCAACTTTATCCCAGAGATGCAGGGATGGTTCAATATACATCATAAGCCATATAAATGGGCTCAAAGACAAGAACCACATGGTCATCTCAATAGATGCAGAGAAGGCCTTTGACAAAATTCAACATGATTTTATGTTTACAGTCTTAGAGAGAATTGTACTGGAGGGAACATACCTCAACATAATTAAAGCCAAATATAACAAACCCACAGTCAACATCATTCTAAAAGGAGAAAAACTGGCAGCACTCTCATTGAAATCAGGAACCAGACAAGGCTGCCCACTATCTCCACTTCTCTTTAACATAGTACTTGAAACTCTTGCAAGAGCAATAAGACAAGAGAAGGAAATTAAAGGAGTAATAATTGGAAAAGAAGAGCTCAAATTATCGCTTTTTGCAGATGATATGATATTATATAAAAGGGATGCCAAAAATTCCACGCGCAAACTCCTAGAAATTATTAACACTTTCAGTAATGTGGCAGGTTGCAAAATTAAAGTACAAAAGTCTGTATCCTTTCTATATACCAGTGACAAGCAGTCAGGGAAAGAGCACAGGGAAACCCTCCCATTCACAATAGCCACAAAAAAA
>NW_008351958.1:4628993-4629453 GCF_000622305.1 Nannospalax galili | reverse complement strand
AAAAAGAATGTAAGAGCTGGAGGAAGGGGTGGAGTGTTACCTAGAAGTGTCCTCAAACCACTATGCCAGCAAACTATAGTCACACCTCCTTCCCATGCTTGTCAAGGAGTTACCCCTCACATCCAATCAGTCAACCTTAGCTGTATGTCAGGGACGGGCTAAGGACATATAAGCAGAGAATGCCATGAGATACCTCTCTTGCCATTTTGTGCAGTTGTCAGGAAGTCACAGGATCTATATTTGACTGTGGGCTTTCCAGCACAGCCATAAATGTGGGGGGAGGCACTAACTCCCTGTAAATAAACTCCCACCCTATGCTCTTTTAGCAAGCCCAATAAACTCATTCAGATTTTCAATTAAAAAAAAAAGAGGGGCTGGAGAGATGGCTCAGCAGTTAAGAACACTGGCTGTTCTTGCAGAAGACCCGGGTTCGAATCCCAGCACCCACATGGCAGCTAAC
>NW_008351958.1:4622100-4628917 GCF_000622305.1 Nannospalax galili | reverse complement strand
GCACCCACTCTTTAAATCCCCTCCCTGTGCTGTTAGCAATCCCAATAAACTCAAAAAAAAAAGAAAGAAAAGCTAATGGAAACCATTATTCCACCGAAGTTGACCCTATGTTGGCAAATCCTTTGGTTTTTGATTTCTTATTCCTATTTTCCCCCTTAAACTTCATTGTGTATATATATGTACATATATATATATTATGTAACTTGCTTCAAGTTATTACTGGAAAAAGGTGTTAAAAATTGCTTCTCTTTGGAATAATGAAAAAAAATCATGGCTGCTTCATAAATACTAGTCATTGTAAATGAATCTTTCTAATTTCTATGATCAACTGGGCACCATGGACATTCTTTCTGGACACTATATCTCTTGGTAGGAGCATCTATTAATATTCATTCAGAGATCCATTTCTGACCAGAGGCAACCCCCCCCCCCATATCATTGCAGCCTGGAGAAATGGATGTCTGTTCCTTGACTTTTCCCCAGATAAGACAACTCAGAACATCTCCAGTGACCCAGTATTTCTTCTCTTCTAGATTTCATTACAGTTTCATTTATTTCTAGAAATAGGTTGTTATGCAGTAATTAAGAAAATGGGATTATAATACTAGAACTCAGGAGGAAAGGTGGGTGGATCTCTGTGAGTTGGAAGCCAGCCAGCCTATATAGTGAGTTCCAGCCAGCCAGGGCTACATAGTGAGACCTTGTCTCAAAAAAAAGAAAGAGAGAGAGAGAAAGGGGGGGATGTGACTACAAAGTTATGAATTCCAGGTTTCTGTTGCCTCGTTTTAGTTGTTAAAGTTCACCAAGTCAAATGTCCAGAGTGAAAAGAGATTATCAATTTCCTGCCTTAAAAATGTTATCTTGGAAAAAAAAATATTATCTTGGGCCAGGCATGGTGGCATATGCCTTTAATCCCAACACTTGAGAGGCAGAGGCAGGTGAATCTCTGTGAGATCAAGGCCAGCCTGGTCTACATAGTGAGTTCCAGGCCAGCTGGAGCTACTGGGAGATCCTGACTCATAAAAGAGAAAAAAAAAGATCTGGAATTGACGTGGTGGGCATGCCTATAATTCCAACACTTGAAAAGTGGAGGCAGGCATTCAAGGAGAGGGTAGGGAAAGAGAAGAAAAAGGAGGGGAATGGAGAGGAGGGTAGGTATAAGTCAAATTCACTGCTAGAAGATGCACATGGCATCCAATATCCTCCCGCCATGGTCCTTGCAATAGCCTGAGGAAAAAAATTCTCCAAACCCTGATTTGAAGAATCTTAAGGAGTTTATTGGACTTGCTAACTGAGCTTGGGGTGTGGGTTTACTTACAGACAGGCAGGCACCCTTCCCCCACCCCATTCATGGCGGTGTTCGAAAGTCCACACCCAGACATAAATCCTGTGGTTCCAGACAGCCTTACAAAATGGTGAGAGACCAGCCTCGTGGTTTTCCCAGCTTTTATACCCTTAGCCCCTCCCCTGCAAGTAGCTATGGTCAACCAATTGGCTGGAAGAGGGAAGGGGAGTGGCTTCTTTGCAGAGTGTGGGAAGGAGGCAGGTCCATGGCTTGTCATCACAGGGTCAGAGGAACATCCGTTTCACAGGAGGGAAGGAGAGGGAAAAGGAAAAAGAAGGAAAAAGAAAATAAAGAGAAAGGGAAGGAAATCTCAAAGAAAACTTGACAGTGATGTCTTGTAGGAGTGACTGTTGTTAACAACATAAAATGTTTTAGATGTTGACTTTGTACCAGACCTGGAATTCCACAGTTCCACTGCTTGCTGGGTTTCTTATCTGTGGCAAATGTCTAGGAATTCTTGTAGAAAGTTTTTCATCTACCTCACTCTCTCCTCTTCTTCTGATAAATTATAAGCCAAGATATATAGATGCTGCATAAATACCCATCACCCTCGTATACAAAGGTTAATATTCTGTTAGCCACTATTACTATAAATATGATCTCTGAACCCCAGAATATTTGGATTCCCTGCAAAGTTCCTTCCTGTCCCCAATTATTTTCAGGTCTTTAAGTTCTCACGAAAATTTCACAACTGTCTCCCCTGTTCCCTGCTAAGGCATCACTGTGCCATCTTCCCTGTGATGTAGTGTACGTTGTTGATCAATCATGATAGGGCCAGTCTGTGGGGCTCCTGCTCCTGCTATAAGTACCTGCTGGCCTGCTGTCAATGCTGCTGGAACATACCTAAGCCATCGTGCTTGGCCAGAAGAAAAACATATGGAGCTGCTTCCCTAAGGCTTGGGAAGTGGGTGGCCTTCTGTGCCAAGGACACCATTTCCATTGTTTCCAAAGCCTTCCATTCCCCTCTGACCACTGGTGAGGGTTTCTCCTCCACTCCATCACTCCTCCCTTCTCCTCTTGGCATGGCAGAAGAAATCACCTGTGCTGGCAGCCAGCAGACCTGGAAATGCTACTGTCATGCAGGAGCCACCAAAGTGCTGCAGGCCCCCACCCCGGGTCTCTCTGCATGCTCCCCAGGGCTGGATGGAGGGTTCTTCTCTCCCCCTTTTGGGTTATTCTGTGGCATGACTTGCAAAACAATGCTGCCTTGAACTCCTGGTGTTCAAAGACAGCTTGTGTAAAAACAGCTCTTTCTTTTCTTATACAAATAGCTCTCTCCACTCTCCCACCCCCATGCAAGAACTGATAAAAGTCCCTGGGGTGAGGGAACATGGAACATATACTCAAAAACTCCCTTTCTCTCGAGTGCCTGAGACACTAGCATTAGATCAATGTCTGGGGCCTACATGAACCTCTGCTACTTTTGACAATTTAACTCTAGTGTGATTCTTTGATGCCTCAAACAGATGTTATCAAACTTGCCGTGAGATCTCTCAGTCCTGGTCAAAGTTCTTCCTTCTTCCCTCCCAATCTGCTGCATCCCTAGGCAAAAGAAGAGGGCCAAGGAAATTACCTGTAAAGATGTGGTATCTGCCAGAAGTGACTGTTGATTCTCTAGGTGAGCCTCAGCTGAGCTGAAAAGTCAGGAGGCCTTTCTAATGCTGCTGTCAGAGCACAACAGAGTATGATGGGTTTGGAGAGAGCTACAGAGGAGGTGCTTGGTATTGTAAGCGTATGCAGACTTAGAGCATAAAGTCTGTTTTTTCCCTCTGGAGTATTTTGGAGGTGGGAAGTTTGGAGGAGTATGATAGTGGGATAAGATGGAATGAATGATGGCAAGCTTCCCAAGACGGGAAAGAAAGAGGAAAAGCTCCACCCATCCCAAATCTTTATAGCACTTTATAGCATAGTTCTGCAGAAGGGTAGAGCAACCCACCGAAGATGTGTCCAGATGTACTGGGATGAAGGGAACAACCCACCCACAAGGATGCTTAAAATGTGAACCACTGTTGGGCCTGAAGAAGTGGCTCATCAGTTAAGAGCACTGACTACTCTTGCAGAGGACCTGGGCTCAAATCCAGAACCCACATGGCAGCTAACAACCATCCAAAACTCCAGTTCTAGGAGATATGACACCCTCTTTTGACCTCCATGGGCATTGTACGACACAGGTGCACTTAAATGCATCCAGGAAAAACACTCATACACATAAAATAAAAATAATAAATCAAAATTTTTTAAAATGTGAACCACTGCTGTGACCATCTCAGCAGGAATGAAGGTATTGTAAAGAGACAGGTCTGCTTTTCCCTTTGGCTGTCAGACTATTGAAACAATGAACCCCAAGGAATTAGAATTTCCCCAGGAATCTCATGCTGGAAGAAGAAAAATATTGGGGTCCTGGTGAGAGCCTGGTGGGAGCCAGGGGGAGAGCTTGTCCCTGGGAGATTTCACACAGTGCTGACAACTTACCAGACACCTTGCAAGAGAGACTGGAACTGAGACAAGCATGGGTCAGTGATGGGCAGGCCCATACCTTGACCAGGACTGTTCATGCATGCCTCTTGTCCTCTATTTAAACCTAAACCTCATGTCAGAACCCTGCAGGTGGACATAGAGGGGCCACTGGGCTGCTCTGTTTTTTAATCTTCCCATTGTGACCACATTGAATGAAACTCCTTCCTCTGCTTTCACTATGACTTTGTCTCTGTTTGGCCTATTGGAGATGGGAGACCAAGCCTAGCCTTTTAGGATTGCCAGGGCATAGCCTCTGACCCTCACAATTCTCATAAAGGGCCAGAAAGCAGAGCTGGACTCTCACCACCAGGGAGGGTTGGAATGAGAGTGAACTTACTAGATACCTCTCCAGTGACAAAGCTTTCCATTGAACCAGCAGAGACAAGGGCAGCCTCCTTCCTCAGATAGGCTTCTGGGGGCAGAAGGAAAACCTCACAGTCATGCATTCCTGCTCCCCACCTTGCTATACCCTGGAAGGGACAGAGCGGTCCTGGACCCAGGACAGTAGTTCCCTCATCCAACTCTAAAGTACAGAATTCAGAACAGGGAATTTAAAAGATGAGGCTGTCCTGAGTTTAGGTAACTGGAAATAACCAAGAAGTTATCAAATCTTCACCATATCTAAGATGTTTTTATGATTCTGCTGTCAAAGAGAAGCAGTCACCAGTGAAAAGAACTAAATCCCACCAAGCCCATGCTGACCAGCACACCATTCCTTAAACACTCCTCAAATCTAACACTCTTCTTTAGATAGATCTCCTTTCCAGGACTTAAAGATAATGTACAAGACAGATACTTGAAGAAAAACATCAGTAGAATTTCATAGAACTCCATTTCACTTTTTCTTTAAAGTTTTTAAATGATTTCATCATCTTTCATAGCATCGGGTAAGCCTCGAGTGGCATTTTTGCACTTGCCTTCATTCTCTGTCTAGACCTCTGCTCTAGTTTCATTTCTGTTGCAGTGATAAAATATCCTAACAAAAAGAAACCTAAGGAAGAAAGGGTGTCTTTGGCTTACAACTCCAGGTGACAGTCCATCACTGAAGGGAAGTCAAGGTGGGAACTCAAGCAGTCACATTGCATCCACAGCTGAAAGCAAAGAGAAATAAATGCATGCAGGCCCGCTATCTTGCTGCTAAGTTTCTTCTCATATACTGTTCAGGGTCCCCTACCTAGGGAATGGTGCTACCCGCACTGGGCTGGGTCTCCCTATGTCAATAATTAATTAAGACAATCCACTAGAGACATGCCTATGAGTCAACCTGATCTAGAAAATTTCTCATTAACAATCTTCCCAGGTGAATCTAGGCGTATCACATTGACAGTTAAAACAACGTTTAGTCGAAGCTGGGGAGTGCTAGAATGAAAGCTGTGAAAATGAAGAAAATATATGTAATGTAACTCTAACATCAATTATTACTCTTCCTTCCTCCCTCCCATTGTACTCACTGCTCCTCCCTCTGCTTTAAAAGCATACCCCATGGTGTTTAATGACCCTAAGGCCTTTGCTCACTGAAAAGTTCACTTGTAGGAGCTGGAGAGATGGCTCAGCAGTTAAGAGTGCTACTGCTCTTGCAGAAGACTGGAGTTCCAGTCCCAGCATCTACATAGTGGCTAAAAAACATCTGTAACTTCAGTTCCAGGGGATCTGACACACTCTTCTGACCTCTGCAGGCATTGCTCAATACAGGTACACTTACATACATGAAGGCAATACACTCATACACATAAAATGAAAGTAATAGCTGCTCCCCTGGGCCTGTACCACCCACTGGCAGGCTTCTCTCCTACCCACAGGGCTCTCTCCTGGGTAAGTCTATCACGCCCTCTGCACCTTGACTCCCCCAGCCTCATTCACCCTCCCATTTCCCTGCCAGTCTTGCCTCCTAGTTTGGGTCCTGCCCCATTCCTTGTCTTGGGGCCCCAGACACCTGGGGAACCAATACTGCTTCCTGATCCTTTTCATCCAGACCAATGTAGCGCCTTCTCTGGGCCTGGCCCCACCCTCACCTCCCTCTGCTTCCCTGGGCCTGCACCATCCACCAGTCTCTTTCTGGGACTTGGGGTCTAACCTCTCCTCTTCTTGATCCTTTGCATCCAGACCAACCAAGCTCCTCAGTGCAGTCCCTAGGAGGCCTTGGGGCCTCTTCCCACCGATGGAATATGCAGGAATTGTGTGACACCATAAAAAGACCAAACTTACATATTGTAGGCATATAGGGAGGAGAAGAATCCCAAGATAATAGCATGGACCAGTTCTTCGCCAAAATCGTTCCTGGAAGGATTCAGACCTTAGGAGAAAGCCTGAAAACATCTGACCTTCATCTGAATTGAGCCTCTGTGTGAATTCCTGAAGACAAAAGCAATCCGGCCACTCCAATATGAAATCAAAAGAGAGAACCGGAAGTTTAGACAAACTCTCCATGGCACATCATAGTAAAAACACTACACGTACAAAACAAAGACGAAATACAGAAAGCTGCAAAAGAGAAACAACAAGTCACATGTTAAGGAAAACCCATTATGATTACAGCTGACTTTTCAGTGCACACTATGAAAGCCAGAAGAGCCTGGACCAAAGTATTCCCAGTTTTAATGACCACAGATGCCAACCCAGATTACTATGCCAAGCCAAAATGTCTATTATAGTTGAAGGGGAAAGAAAAAATCTTCCATGACATAAATAGGCTGAAGGAATTCATGTCCACAAAACCAGCCCTTCAGAGAGTTCTGGAAGCAATACAAAGAGCTGAAGAAAGGAAGGACTATACCCAAGGGATTGAGGAAAGAAATCTAATGAAAGTATAACTGTGGAAAAGTACAACTATATCAAGAATGTAAACAGAAATAAAAATGACAGGATTCAATACTCATCTTTCATTAATAACTTTAAATATTAATGGACTGAACTCCCTAGTTAAAAGATACAGACTAGGTGAATGGATTAAGAAAC
>NW_008351958.1:4619767-4620381 GCF_000622305.1 Nannospalax galili | reverse complement strand
GACATCATTTTAAATGGAGGAAAAACTGGAAGCATTCCCATTGAAATCAGGAACCAGACAAGGCTGCCCACTATCCCCACTTCTCTTTAACATAGTACTTGAAACTCTTGCAAGAGCAATGAGACAAGAGCAGGAAATTAAAGGAGTAAACATTGGAAAAGAAGAGATCAAATTATCCCTTTTTGCAGATGATATATTATATCTAAGTGATGCCGAAAATTCCACCCAAAAACTCCTAGAAATTATTAACACGTTCAGAAAAGGGTCAGGTTACAAAATTAACCTTCAAAAGTCTATAGCCTTTCTATACACCAATAACAATGAATCAGAGAAAGAGCACATGGAAACACTCCCATTCACAATAGCTGCAAAAAATAAAATAAAATATTTCAGAATAAACCTGACCAAAGACATTAAAGATCTCTATAACAAAAATTTTAAATCTTTAAAGAAAGAAATTCAGGAAGAAATCAGAAGACCTTCCATGCTCATGAATTGAAAAAATTAATATTGTGAAAATGACCATCCTACCAAAAGTCATATATTTATAAATTCAATGTAATCCCAATCAAAATTCCCATGACATTCTTCACAGAATTAGAAAAAAAAATCCT
>NW_008351958.1:4615434-4617881 GCF_000622305.1 Nannospalax galili | reverse complement strand
AAAGACAGCATGTTTAGCAAATGGTGCTGGCAAAACTGGATCTCCACTTGTAGAAGAATGAAACTAAACCCCTATCTTTCACCCTGCACAAAAGTCAATTCCAAATGGCTCAAAGACCTCAATGTAAAGTCTGAAACTCTGAAACTCTTAGAAGAAAACATTGGGAAAAATCTACAAGTCATAGGTGTAGGAAAGGACTTTCTAACCCGGACATCAATAGCCCAGGAAACAAGGGCAAGAATTAACAAGTGGGACCTCATTAAACTAAAAAGCTTCTGTAACTCAAAGGAGACAACCAAGGAAACAAAACCACAGAATGGGAGAAAATCTTCACCAGCGACACATCTGACAGAGATTTAATAACTAGAATACATATGGAACTCAAAAAAACAGAGAACCAAGACAAGAAGCATCCCAATTAAAAGATGGGCTTCTAAACCAGACAATTGCTCAGGAAACAAGGGCAAGAATTAACAAATGGGTCATCATTAAACTAAAAAGCTTCTGTATATCAAAGGAGACAACCAAGGAAACAAAACCACAGAATGGGAGAAAATCTTCACCAGCGACACATCTGACAGAGATTTAATAACTAGAATACATATGGAACTCAAAAAAACAGAGAACCAAGACAAGAAGCATCCCAATTAAAAGATGGGACAAGGAGCTAAACAGAGAGTTCTCAAAAGATGAAGTAAAGATGGCTGTGAAACACCTTCAAAGACGTTCAACTTCACTAATAATTAGGGAAATGCAAATTAAAACCACTTTAAGATTTCACCTTACCCCAGTCAGACTGGCTAAGATCAAGAAAACAAATGATACCAAATGTTGGAGGGGATGTGGGGAAAGGGGAACACTCATCCACTGCTGGTGAGGCTGCAAACTGGTTCAACCCCTATGGAAAGCAGCATGGAGAACTCTTAAAAAACCACAAATGAACCTACCATTTGAACATGAGAGACTGTTATATTAAGTGAGGTAACACAGACTCAGAAAAAAATCAGCATATGCTCTCCCTCATATGTGGATCCTAGAACCAGACTCTGATAAGTGAGTATGTAACCAGACATAACTACAGGAACCAGGATAATGGAAAGGAACCAGGGAGGTAAAGGAAAAGAAAGAACCTGAAAGAGAAGAAGAGTAGGAAATGGGCCTCAATAAGGGAGATATGGATAAAAATCGGGATAGTTTAAGGGAGGGGGGAGGGAGGGTATACAAGGAACCTAGGGGATAAAGGGAAAGAAGGAGCTCAAGATAGGTAGGACCATAGGAGAAGGGTATTATTAAGGGGAAAGGGGGAAAATGGAGGCACCTTATTTGGGGAAACCATGATGAAGGGGTTAGACAATGCAAGAGATAAATAATGCCTAGCTAGTTTTAAAAATCAGAGGGAACCATATTAGTTCAACAACCTACTGACAAATTATACATACCAGATCAAGAAATATATGTCTAGGTAAGGTTTATCTGAGAACAATTGGTCTTTGCCCAAGATTTACCTACATGGTACACAGTAATTAAAAGTACCAGACTGGTAGAACTAATCTTGGATATTTAACAGACATACTTTGAGGCCTATACTAATTTTGGTCAGAGGGACATAAAGGACACTTTTTGCTCCTAGCCCTCCTAGGTCGACTATTTCCAGGGGACTATGAGCATCTCTCAGAATGTTCTATAATAATGGTGGGTCACCTATCCTCTTGATCAAGAAGGCCAAGGAGACCCCACCAGATAGACTTGAGCCAGTGTCCAGTCTATAAAGAGGAGGGTCAACACAGAGGAATCATTTCCTCCATGCTTCCAAGTGAAGCCAACCATGGTCGAGCAGGACCTTTGTCTTATCTTCATATAGGTGGAACTGGTAAAAGAAAGGAGACAGAGGCTCCTCCAAGCCCATGTGACCCCTGAGGAACAGATCCTCAAATGACCTTAAGAGTAAAAATAAATCTGCTTTTCTGGTCCAACTGTATGGCCTTAAATATCCAAAATGAAAGTATAACCAAAGATTGAAAGGGCCAATATAATTTCATAAGAGTCCATATGTATAGCAAAGGCTACATAACAAGCAACAATGCCAGACAGGTGATACCTTCTTTTGAGTTCTTGGCCAGGGTAGCCAAAGGGACTCCCAGATAGTAACCCAGCATAGAACTGGGAAAATAAACAACAGACCCCCAATCTTATCCAAAGGAATATAGACAACTGATTACCCCTCGATGAGGAACAGCTGACCCTCCTAAAACAAAGACCTCTAGATAGGCTGACTAGATTCACCAGAAGGGCAAGTAGTGGGGAATGGCTGGGGTGCCGACAACACAACAGACAGTTGCAGGGATATCAGAGTATAAGGGCTCTAGTGTGGGGGAGGGAGGCTATGGGTCGGTGCTATCTGGGAAGTAGGGGTAAAAATAAATAAATTTTTTTAAATTTTTTAAAAA
>NW_008351958.1:4608402-4612946 GCF_000622305.1 Nannospalax galili | reverse complement strand
TATAGCTAAGAATATTGTTTAAAAAAAAGAATCTTATGGGATACCCTGTTAAAAATTCCAACTCTTTTTTATGATCCTTTATCCAACAGTAAGGCATATCACTAAAATAGATACTATCCATTCACCTATCTTGAATCCAGTTAATTTAACCCTCAAGAACACCTGCTCCTGCTGGATGTGGAAGTGCATGCCTTTAATCCCAGCACTCAGGAGGCAGAAGTAGGCAGATCTCTGTGAGTTCAAGGCCAGCCTGGTCTACATAGCTAATTCCAGGCCAGCTGGGTCGACAGGGAGACTATATCTCAAAAACACCAAAAAAAAAAAAAAGAAAAAGAAAACTTGTTCCTGACATCATTATGCTAGGGGCTGAAGAGATGACTCAGTAGTTAAGAGCACTGGCTGCTCTTGCAGAGAACTGTGGTTTGATTCACAACATCCACATGGCAGCTAACAGCTGTCTGTAACTCCAGTTCCAAGGGATCCAATGCCCTCTTCTGACCTCTTGGGTACTGAATGACATGAATACACTTACATGCATGCAGGAAATACACTCAAACACATAAAATAAAAACGATATATAAACATTTTTAAGGTCATTGTGCTAATTAGCCAAGCTTTGGAAACTGACAGGCAAGAAAAGCAGCTGGAGGTTGTAGGTTAGATGCTGGATGGCTCCACTAAGAATACAAATTCTTCTTTTTCTGTATTTTTTTTGAGACTTTCATACATGAGTATTGTATTTGCATTATTTCCACCCCTCCCAGTCCCCCTCCATCTCCTCCCATGCTCCCCCACTCCTTCACAATTTCTTGTCCTCGTCTTTGATTATTATTGTTACATACACACATGTACATTTATAAAGATACACATATAGCACACTGAGTCCATTTAGTGATGCTCCTGTGTTCCTGTGTTTAGGGCTGCCCACTTGGGCTTACCTCTCAGGAAGCTAGTCCTTACAGACATTCCAACTCTTAATTGATGAGTTTGGTACCACTGAGGAACTTTTAGAATAATGCTGACCTTCTAGCCTGAAATGACAACTATACTCTTCTTTCACTCAGCAAAATGGCAATTTGGTGCCATGTTACTGAATCCTATCCTGATGGAGCAAGTGTCCTATAAATCTATTCTGCCCCTTCCTTGTGCTTGGGAATTAACTCAACTCTCATTGGGTGTGAGCAGTGAGAGGCCCCTGCTAGAGATGAGACATGGGAGGTGACCACCACAGTCTGATCCTTTCCAGGTGAAATGGCTCCCTACTCTTGCTACCCCAGGGTACTGTACTACCCCTGTTGGTTTCCCTAATCCTGCCCACATCTTGGGATGAGCCCCTTTACTAGACTGTCCTTACATTTCCAATCTTGGGGTGGCACCTGTTTCTTGCTGGAACCAAAACTGATGCATCAGATTTCAGATTTCTTGAAGTAGTCTGTGTTGTTTAAGCAAAGTACACTTCTGGTTACTGAAATTTGGTATACACAGTGCTCTCCCATGGCCTAAGTTAAGAGGATTCTCAACTGTAAAAATATTCCTGGGCTGGAACTTAAAAGTGACCTCTTTCCTAATAGCAAGGACGCCTCTATAGAACCTGAAGACAAATTATTTTTTAGCAACACTCAGTAGCCCTGGGCCAATAGCAAATTGATTTTCAGTGATTTAGCCTTTCATTGATTATTTGGTGAAATGATTTGACAAGTTGATTTTTGGTTAATTGGCCTGTTTCCACACACAGCCCCTCTTCACTCCCCCTCCAACCCATTTCTTTATTTTGGTTTTGAACTTGTCTCTCCCTGTGATCCCTGGAGAATGGGAATCACATGTTACTTGTTTTTTTACTTTCCCTATTCTTCTCCAAGGGTAGATGCAGTGTTTTCAGGAAAACAACCCAGTAAATGCTTACAAAATGAGTGAACAAAAGTACGAAGTAAAAGACTGACACAAACACAGATTTCAACCAGCAACATGCAAACTGTTTCTCACAGAGAGAAAGAGGTTTCTGTCCCAGTGTGAAGTAGTCATTGAGAAGGGGGCAAAGGAGGGATGGAAGCAAAGGTCAGAAGGTTTCAGAAGACAAGGAAAAGAAAAGAGGCTTCAGAAGAAAGAGAAAGAGGAGTGTATCCTTCCTAACATAAATCTACCTTAAATGTAAATAAATATACATATATACATACAGATACATATGTACAAACATAGAGTCATAGACTTATGGTATGTAAATAAGTAGAAAGATTTTGTCATTATGACATCTTGATTATTTCTAATAAAGCCTTTTAAAAATAATGCTAGTAATTACCTAAATAATACCCAACACATCTATTTTCAAATTTCAATTCTCAAACTCTACAGACTATTTTAACTGCCCCCTCAAAAAAAATCTCTCTTGAAATTTAAAACTCAGACCAGAAGGCTGACCAGGTTCCAAACATGAATATGGTGGCTCTGTCTCTGATTTCTAAAATGGGACCAGAGAAATGACTTTCCCGGCAGTATTTTTAGCGGTGTGAGGGAAGGCGCTCCCTGTGCTGTTCCTTGGCAGGCTCAGAGTCTGTCACTCCTGTCCCTGAATCCTCCCAGCTTCTGCACCAGTCAGCATCCTCACTCTGCCTCAGAGCCACTCAAGTGGTCCACAGAGCTTTCTAGCACTCTTTTGTCCAAAGTGTAGATATTTAAGATAGTGGAGTTCACCCGCCAGATGACAGAATAGAGAAAACAATCCACTGTAACTCAGCAGTAAAGCTCCAGAAACTGTCTGATTAAAAGAGGACTGATTTGTGTTTGTGTAGATTGAGTATTCTCTATATTTAATCAGTCCTTTGGAGAAGCAGATACAGTGCTCTCTTTGTATGGGTAAGGAAAAGGGATGTCTAGAAAACACCCGCTACTCCTCGGCTGGTTAACAATAAAAGCCGCACCTAATTCATCGCCAGTATCTAGTGCTGTGCAGTTTATCATGATTCTACTTGTTTATTCTCATGAGAAACCCAACATCTGATAGGTGTCACCATTGTTTCCATAAAATGGAGAACTGAGCAGACTTTCTAGGTTTTCATAGCAGGAAGGAAGCAGAAGCCAGGGCTGAACCCATGATGAGTGACTAGCAACAACGACACCAGAGGCTTCCTTGCTGGGTCCCATGCTTAAGCCGGGAGACAGAGAGACTGCTAATCATCTACAGTATGTGTCCAGGAGGTGACCTTCCCAGGCCAGGGCAGCCCAGAGAAGTTGTCAGAGCAGTGAAGCAGTGAATGACATTTCTGTAGCGAGGTGACCCAAGATCACTGCAAGGCTCTGAACAAAGTACAGATAATACATGTGGCATTTGGTTTTTAGAAACCTCTTCCCTACTATGGCTCAGGGAAGCTAAGTGACCATATGTTCCATTTCCCTGGGACAATCATAAACCAAACTACTGACTGTCCTCACACAGTTCTGCAGTGTTCCCTTTTACTCAAAAGCATCCCAGCTTGCAGCATAATTTTTATGATTTTGAATTCATGGTTTTGTTTGTCTGTTTTGATGTGGGGCCTCATGTAGTACAGATTGGTCTAAACTGGGATGTCTTTGAGAGTGACAGGGCCTTTCCTGGCTCTATTGTGTTTAGCTTGAGAGGCTACGGTCCTGGAAACTCAACAGCTACCAAAGCCACCTCAAGCCAGAGAGAGGCTTCGGGTTCTTGTCTCGCTAATTCAGAGAAAAGAATTCATGGACCACAGAGGGTGAATTTAGAAGTATTTTATTATAGGGAGTTTAGGAGAAAGAAGGCAGAGCTCCTGTAAAGCAGAAGTCCCTGGGAGTGGGATACCATTGTGCTTCACAGCCTTGAAGTTAATAAGGCTTTGGTGGATGGAGGAAAGTAGGGGGAGATGAGCTGGTCAACCTAGTTCCCACTCCAAGTGTCCAGGTCACTGGAGGTTCTGGTCACATCCTTAGTATGGTTTCCAGGAACAGGGTACTCCTTTGGCGAAAAGGAGCACCAAACCCCCTTTCTGGCATTTCTAGCCTCTGACTGTGGTAGAACCAGAGACATCTTTGGCTTGGATTCTCCTAGCATCTCTGGCCTCAGGCAAGGACAAATGTATTGGCAGGCCCAAGGACGTTTTCGATCGTACTCAGGAAAGAAACTGGTCACTTTTCTTTTGGAGTCTCTTTACCATGAACTGCCTAAGCAGTTTCCACCTCCTGTTCTCATTACAAGTGTGTTATAACATATTAGTATAAGGAATTCATGAGGCTGAGACCAGTCTGACCCAACTCATGAAATTTGGACTTCTCAACATTTCAAGTTAGTGAATAAAACAGCAAATCATGTTTTCCTAAGTACACTATAATTAAATCTCCCTCAAAATTTTCCCAAAGCAAGTGTCATCACTGAGAGACAGCAAGAACTCTTGAGTGCTGGACCTCTTTGTTGCTATAATAATGACACTAGATTAGATTTGGAGCAAAGAATCAGTTTTAAATATCTCACTCAAAGTATAGTCTGAAATAATACATCAAATTTTAAGTCTTCTTTTTAAAAATCATTACTATAGCTTATATAT
>NW_008351958.1:4595466-4608159 GCF_000622305.1 Nannospalax galili | reverse complement strand
ACCCGCTCTTCCCCCAGCACTAGTAAATGAAGAGCAAGCCAAAAAGTGTTAAATTTCTTTCAGACATGGCAGCTTCTTCTGTTTTAAAATCAGTTCATGAACTTATAATTTCCTAAGCAGGCTTCCTGTCTTCTAATTGCCTTTAAAAGGAACAACGTAAGGTCCAGTAGAGTTTCCAAGGCCTGGGCTTTGCCCCAGCACAGTGTATCCCGTATTCTCTTGCATCAGCAGATCAGGTTACAGGTGTGTACAGAGTCCTTTATAGATCCATTACTGTCTTCCAGCCATGTAGAGGACTTTTCCCTCCACTTTCTTGCTTACTGGCTTCAAAGATTGCCCTCAGTGTCATCATGACTAAACCAGCAAGGAGAGGCACTTCAGAGTCAGAAATGGGATGCACATGACTCTGGTCAGGTATTTATCTCATCATCTTTAATGGGAACCTGGTGGCACATGCTTCAATCCCTGAAGTAGGAAGCCTAGAGGAAGAAGATTGCAAGTTCAAGACCAGCCTCGGCTATATAATGAGACTCTGTCTCAAAATAAATAAAAAATAATGGTTTTGGTACATTTACACAATGGAGTCCTACTCAGCAGTAAAGAAAGATGAAATAATGAAATTGGCAGGTAAATGGATGGATCTAGAAACTGTTATACTAAGTGAAGTAACACAGACTCAGAAAAACAAAAGACGTATGTTCTCCCTCATTTGTGGATCTTAACACCAAATCCTTATAAGTGAGTACATATCGTAATGCAACTGCAGGAACCAGGAAAATGGAAGGGAACCAGGGAGGTAAAGGGGAAAAAGGAACCCAAGAGAGAATAGTAGGAGACAGGCCTTACTAAGGGAGAAATATGTAAAAAGGGAGTAGTTAAAGGGGAAGGAGAGGAGGGCTATACAAAGAACTACCGGAATAAAGGGGAAGAAGGAGCTCAAAAGAGGCGGGACCATAGCATCCAAAAATTATCAAGGGAGAAATGGGGAAAATGGGGACACTTTAAATGGGAAGGACGGGGAGGGAGGGTAAGACAGGGAGAGAAAGAGGAGACATAAATAGTGCCTAGATATATTAAAAAACAGAGGGAATCATATTAGTCCCAAAACCTACTGAAAAATTACATATACAATATCCCTACATGAGTCTGTGAGTATAGCTGAAGACTACATAACAAGAAACAGTCCCAGACAGGGGAAACCTTCCTCTGAGCTGTTGGCCAGGGTAGTCCAAGAGACTCCCAAAATTACACAGGCTATTACCACAGTCCTTGAATGCCTCCCAGAACCTGATGGTAAGACACTATTGCTGAAGATGGGACATACTTTGGACATGGGATTTGGAGCAATGGAGCTGGAAATGACCTAAAAGCCACCTCCCCTGAAGGCTAGCTCTCACAGCTGTGGAGAGCACTACAAGCTGGTAAGGGAGAACATCAAACGATGGTCCAACCCCAGCTTCAAGGCCTAAAAACCACATCAATGACCAGCACAACAAACAACATTGGTGCAGTAGTGGCACTTTTATCTTGGGGATAATCAACAGCTACCTAATTGGACTTAAAGCCCACTCAGTGGGAGGAAACTTATGTCTGGTACTGTAAACCTAGTCAAACACACATAGCTGGAGAGGTCATAGATCTTAAAGAAAACCCCAAGGCTCTCATATCCCAAGGCAGATATAATTTCTTACTATGTGCAAAATATGAATCCTTAAATGTACAGACAAGTATCCGAGTCACCACCCATCAAAGTAGCTTCTTTTTCAACAGACAGAGATTATTACAGAATTACACCACTGGCCAGACACAGAGATTCTCTGTGAATTGCCCGAGCCTAAATGGAACACCTAGGATGCAACCTCTACACCTAAGACTACACCTAAGAATATAGAACAAGGGATAAAGAAAACACTAATGCACAGACTGGTGTGTGGTTGCTCCTGGGACATCAACATAGAGGTGTTTGCAGATTTTGACCTAATAGCTGACTGGGCTCCAACCTGAAGATGCTGCGTGGCCTGGTGGAGACCACGGCTTACCAAAATTGAAAAACCAGTAGCTGTTTCTGAACTCTTCACAACTTTAACAATTGTACAGGAAAAATCAAAACCAATTAAAATTTTAACTAGATTAACGATTATAAGTTACTGATCCATCTCACTGTAACGTTTTGAGAGCAACTTCTTCAAAGGTCCAACTGTACGAAATCATTGCAGTTTTTCCAAAGACAGAGCTTTTTCATTGTTGCTTGTACACAACTAGGTGTGGATTTAGTCTGTATAACTATAACAAAGAAATTACCATTTTACTTCAAAAGACCCCCTATTAATGTGTTCATGGTTTATCTTCTTTATTTCCAGTGAAGGCAAGTGACCAAGGCCTGGGTTTGTCTACGGCCCTGGCTATCAAAGACTCCACAATGAGAAGGTACACAATTTCCAGTGCCCTCAACTTGACATAGATCTGCAAAGGAAAGAATATAATTCCATCCACTGCTGCAGAAAGATTTTTGGAGATGAGAGGTCCATATGATGTGGCAAACTTAGGCTTGCTGTTCGGTCTATCTGAAAGTGATGCTAAGGCTATTGTCTCCACAAATTGGTGGGCAGCATTTCTCCATGGAGAAACTAGAAAAACTCCTTTTGGAATTATTTCTACAGTGAGGAAACCTCAGCCATCAGAAGGAGATGATGATTCTCTTCCAGCTTGCAAGAAAGCTAAATGTGAGGGCTGGGAGTATGTCCCAGTCTCCATCAGCACCACCTCCTTCCCTTTTACAACTCATCAGTCACAACTAAAATGAAACTGCATGATTTGCTAGTTTCATTTGAAACTAGAATCCAGATAGACTATAAAAGCAGTTTTATAGTCAGGCCCTTAAACACAAGATAAAACCTAGTGAAGAATTTTTTAAGGCTGTTTAATCAATTTAGATAAACTTTAAGAGGAAAACAGATTAATTTATACTTTAAATAAATGATAAATAACAGTAGGTATTCTCAAATAAAATGTTTCAATATTTTAAGAGAATTAAAATATAAAATAATATTTTTCTTCTTGACACATAGGGGTTTTTTTAAATCTTGCTACCCAAGAAGTGACTATTTTAAAGACTACTAAAACCTATAATGGGGGGGGGTCTTTTAGTCAGGTGATATATATATATATTTTGAGACAGGGTCTCCTTGTAGCCCCAGCTGTCCTGGAACTCACTATGTAGACCAGGCTGGCCTCGAACACACAAAGATCCGCCTGCCTCTGCCTCCCAAGTGCTGGGATTAAAGGCATGCGACACCATGCCCGGCCCAGGTGATATTTTTTAAGCTTCTCTTTCATGTATTGATTGAATCAGTTCTTTCTAAAAGGCATTGCTAAACTGTGGAAGCAGAAGTAATGTGCACATAAAGTTGTATTTGTTCACTTCAAAAAAAAAAAAAAAAACTAATGTATCTCTCAGTTCTCATCAATGAATCTCCCTCATGCAACAGAGGGCCAGGAACATAAAAGGCCACAGATGGCCAAAATGCAGAGAATATGAGCCTGCAGAGTATGGGTCCTTGGACAGGACTCCTATATTGAGGTCCACATACCCAGGACTCAGGGACCATTGCAGAAGAGGGGGCAGAAAGACTGTAAGACCCAGGGAGGAGGTACATGACCATACGGAAATTGTCCTACAGGTGCCTGGGACCCTTTTCATACAAACCTACAGCAATGGTGTCAGCATGCATAAGACCCATGTAAACTTCAGCAGACAAAAACCCAGCACATCAGCACAGAACTATGGAAGTCAACAGCAAACCCCAGTCTTAATGGAAGAATTATTGGCAGATGATTACTGTTGGCTGAGGAAGAGCTAATCCTCTCGAAGGGAGAGACTCTAGATAGACTGACTAAACCCCGGTGGACGAACTTGCACTGAGGCACATCTCAGGACACTAACTTTACATAATAGGCCTTAATACAAATGACAGAATGTATGAGTTCAGGGGGTGGGGGCGCTATGGGAGGGTGCCAAATGGGAAGGGGAAAGTGGGTATAAAGATTTTCTATACTAAATACACAAAAATTCAATTAAAAAATTTAAAAAATAATTATTTATAACTCAAAGTGTTTGTGTGGGAGCTCGGTTTGCATAAAGCAAGGAAACCACCAAGCACAATGTCTGGAACGTATAGCATGTGTTCAATAAATACTTTTTATCTATTCTTAGACATTGAACATGCACTAAAATTTTAGTCCACTTAAAATCATAATGGTAAGGAAGAAGATGAATTCTGCAGATAAAAATCAGAATTTGACACTAGAAATCCTGAATTCTAATCCTGATTTTCCCCCCTCACTGGCTTACACTGCTTTGTTTGTCCAATTTCTTCTTTCTCTACCCAGTAAAATGGTAATAAAAGATATCCAATAAAATAACATAAGGAAACATGTTTTGCAAATGCAAAAATATACTAATTTTCATTATTATTAGCCAAAATGAGACTAAAAATATACTATGGTCACCGTCACATAACAGTGCTCACCATCAGAGCTGTAAGTCCTTCTCTGTGTGATCAGCCAGAAAAACATGGATCAGATCCATTTAGTAAACGACTGTGTCACTTCTAGTTTATCTGCGTTCTCTAGATAATTGATGCCATGAAATATATTCCTCCTCACCACCATCTTTTCTGCAGCAACCCCAGGAACAGCTAACATATCTCCAGACCTTACCACCTTGTATCTATGGGAAATAAGTGTAATAATAATTTAGAACAATAACTAGAATATTAAGACAGCATTTTCATAGGACACTCAAATTCCCAATTCACGTCAGTCTCTCCCTCAAAACACAAGGAGGAAAAATGAGAATCTCTTTGGGGGGAGAGGGAACTGTGCTAGTCAGCTTTCTGTTGCTATAACAAATACCTGAGATAAAACAACCCTAAAAGAGGAAAGTAATATTTTGGCTCATGGTTTCAGAGGGTTCTATTTGTGGTCACTTGGTCCTGTTGCTTTGGACCTAGTGGTGGCACAGGACATCATGACAGGAGTGCATGCTGGAAGATGCCTCATGGGACTGGGAAACAGAAAAAGAGACAAAGCTAGGGTCCCCATATCCCCTTCAAGGCCATGACCCCAGTGACCTAACTTTCTTCAACTAGGTCCTACTCCCTAACATTTCCACCATCTCACAGTAGCACCACAGAGTGGGGACCAAACTTTTGTAGGATACTCCAGATCCAAACCATAGCAGGGATCTTCCTTAGTATTAAAAGGGACTATCAATTCCAGTTGTATTGCCATAGTTTCTAATGATTGGAAAGGAGAAGAAAATGTGGTACAGTAATTCTCCTTTATCTAAAGCTGATACATTTCAAGACCCAGTAGATGCATGAAACCATTGGTAATATAGTACCAAATCCTATGTCATCTAATTGTAGGGACACATTCTAAGAAATTCATCATTAGGTGATCTTCAATGTCATGCCATTGAGTATACTTAACACAAAATAAGATGGCCATGACAGAGCCAGTGAGATGGCTCAAAAGGTAAAGGCATTTGTTGTACAAGTACAATGTCCTGATTTGATCCTTGGAATCTACATAAAGGTGGATGGAGAAAACCAACTCCACAAAATTGTCCTCTGACCTCCACACATGCACCATGTACACCGTGGCATGTACACCCACATCACATATAAAAATATTAATAATTTTAAAAGATGGCTCTGATGTCACTAGATGAATGTCTTCTAGAACCATGACCTAGTCCAGCGTTTCCAGTGGGGTAGACCTCCCAATGACTTGTCATTTCTCCACGTGTCACTCTGTACCCTTTCTGATTTCTGCCTCTACTCAGTAAGAGGAAAACAGGCAGAGTTCTCATCTAACTGCTCAATCTGGAAATTAACAAGTCTATGCAAAGACAAAGCAGACCCTGTTAGCTCTTGTGGGACACAAAATCTGAGTTGTCATTTTTCCAGTAAGGGAACTGGATTCAATGGAACCATCCCTTTCTCACACTTTGGCTCCTGGTAGTTAAGAGAAAGCCAGTTTAACATGGCAACCAAAGCTGTGAGAAAGAATGTCACTTATCAACCTTTGTGTCTTGACCTCAGAGTATGGCAGCCTGAGGAAATCATTTCAAGCAAAAGAATGACCAAGAAGATTGCGCCTCACTATAGAAAACAATGCTGTGCATGGGCCCCAGGGCTGGCAATGTGAGTCAAACCTCAACTCTCCAGCTACCAACTGCTTAGCTTCAGGAATATTATGTTACCATATTCTGACTTAGTGTCTCATTTATGAAATGAGGATGATCATAATGTCCTGCTGGATATGATGGTGAACACCTGGGATTCCAGCTACTTGGGAGGCTGAAGCAGGAGGATTGCAAGTTCATCTTCCCTGCACTACATAGTAACTTGAGGCCAGTCTATATCCAAATAATATTTTAAGGGGGGAGGGCAACTTGGTGGCAGAGACCTTACTTAACATACACAGTTCAACTTCAAGCTTTTTTACCACAAAAAGTAAAAGTAGTGAGGCTGGAGAGATGGTTCAGTGGTTAGAAGCACTTGCTATTCTTGCAGAGGACTCTGGTTCAGTCCCTACACCCACCCACATGAGGTGGCTCACAACACCTGTACCTCCAGTTTCAGAGAATGTAATACCCTCTTCTGACCTCTTCAGACACCAGTGCAGATATGGAGCATATATACAGACATATACACTCAGACACACACATACAATAAAAATAGATATTTTTAATATTTTAAAATTTTGTTTTGTGTGTATGAGTGCTATGCCTGCATTATGTAAGTGTACTCATGTTGTGTAGTACCTGTGGAGAACAGAAGAGAGCATTGGATCCCCTGGAACTGAAGTTACAGACAATTGTTAGGTGCCATGTAGGTGCTGGGATTTGAACCCTGGTCTTCTGTAATAACAGCCAGTGTTCTTAACTGCTGAGCCATCTCTCCAACCTCTCCTACCCCATAGATACTTTTAAAATAAATTAATTAAATAAATAAAAATAAAACAATTCATTTCTCTAAGATCTATGACCACTCCAGCCATGTGTATTTGGTTATGTTTACAGTACCACACCTGAGTCAGGGAGGAGGTTCATGGCCATACGAAAATAGAGTCCTACAAGCTCCTGGGACCCTACTCATATGAATCTACAGCAATGGTATCAGTGTACACAAGACCCATGCAAACTCAAGCAGACAAAAACCCAGCATAAAACTGGGGAAATCAACAACAGACCCCAATCTTAGCTGAAGAAATACTGGTAACTGATTAGTGCCAATAGGTGAAGAAGAGCTGATCTTCCAAAACCAGCTCTAGATAAGCTGACTAGACCTCAGTAGATGAACTTGCACTGAGGCATGTCTGGGGACACTAACTTGACACAATAGGCCTTAACACAAATGACAGAATGTATGAATTCCAGTGGGGGACACTATGGGAGGGTGCCAGTGGGAACAGAGGTATAAAGATATTAAAATAGATTGAGATGTTCTGTATGAAATACACAAAAATTCAATAAAAACATTTTTTTAAAAAAATTGGAATTCATTTCACAGGTTTGGTATAGAGCACAGTCATATGCCACACAATGTTTCTGTTAATAATAAACCATAAAGGTAATGGTAGTTCCATAAAATTATGGTGTCTAGTAATTTGGCCAGCTTAGTGCATGTAAGTAACGAGAAAGGAATGGTTAGGCTGTTTTATGGCAAGGACCCCCAAAGCAAGCGGTTCCATTCTTGTCCTAGGCTAGAAGCCCTGGTTTTGTTCTGAGCAAAGGCCAGGAATACCAGAAGGGAGCTCTGGTTTCTTATCTTTATTCTCCTAAAAGAACACCCCTGCTTGGAAGTTAAACATGAGGGTGTGTCTGAAATTCTACTCCAGACAATAATCCCTTCTGGTGAACAGCTTTGGAATTAGATCTCTAGATTTTCATGAGGAAAATGTATTATATCTATCCTTCAATTTTAGCCCACCCCCTAAATGATTTTAGGGTCTCAATTCTCGAGGGGGGGAAATGTTAGGTAGTTAGACAAGGTTTACTAGCCTTGGTAGCATTGAGAATGGACTCCCTCATGGTCAGCTTTGGGTTAAAAGAATGGAATGCCTCTGGCCCTAGTGGAGACAGGACATTCTGATCTGCTGCAAAGATTGGACTATCATGTACTATTGTCTCTTTCCTTAATTCAGCTGAGCCTGTTGATCATTTGGCCAGGAGTCCTCCCCCTACCCCTCTAGGAATGCCGATTCACCTGAAGACAAGCTAAAGAAATGGGAGGTCTGTGACCCCGGTCCACAAGAACTACACTAAGCGGTGGGGATTCCAGGCAGGAAAAATGTACCATTTCATTAACATACTAGGTATTCTACCCAGCTCTTTGGCATCACATAAAGTGAACCCATCTTCCTAAGAGTGGTCCTCTGACCAGCGAAACTGGAAAGTTGTGTCTTCATGCAGGCCAGAGATTTTATTCTCCTGACGAGTCTTCTCCCAGAAGGCTTTCTACCACTATGACATCCCCGTCATTAGGCAATGTGTGACTGAACAGAATGAATGTTTATAAATCACCATATAGTGCCAAATAGATAATAAATTTTCAATAACTGTTGGTTGTCGCTATTATGTCCGAATGTGACAGTGCCCACAAACATAAACACTAGGTTAGAACCGACTTTTGTCATCCACGATTATAACAAGGAGCAAAACAGCTTAATGTGACCATTATGCCCACAAGTTCAACAAAGTTTTTTTTGAGATGATATGTTTAGCCTACTCCTTACTAATCTAAATAATTATGTACATCTAAAATAAATAGAAATGGATTGATGAAATATGTTCTCATAATGCTCCCCTCACAAGGCTCTACAGGTAGCATCTCCCTTCAGCTTTGGTTAGCAGCCTCTGGGTGGGCTATCCCAAAAAACAACCAAAACGGGTATGAAGTAAAGAACAGAGAGCTGGGTTAGAAGATGCCAGAACTAGAGGTGTCTCCCCCAGTTCTCTACAGAAAAGCAGCAAGATGATGGCATCCACCAATTTCACTAGAAGGATCCTTGCAAGAAAAACAACTGAATTTGTCCTCAGATTTTTACCAATTTTTTTTTTAGTTCAAACACAATATATCTCATCCCCTAATTGCTATGTATCTGCTTCAAATGCAAAAAAAAAAAAACAAAAAAAACCACAGTGTGTTCTGTTTTTATGCTAATTGATAGTCTTGTTAAGAAAATGTAAAACTGCACCAGTTGCTGAAGCAATTGTTCAACTAAACTGTCCCAGTATTTTGCATGGGGGGGGGGGGCTCAGCTGTGTAGCCAGGCACCAATCCTCTTGCTCTCACAGTAGGGGCTTGTGTTTGCTGCCAGGACAACTGTCTCCCATGCTGTGACTGAAAAATCTGTGTCACAGTTGAACGAAAAAATATGACTTTCAGTTCATTTGCTCCACAGAATAGGAGTCTCTGCAGTGAAATACAAATCCACCTCTTAATAGAAATGAGAATATAATTAAGTTTCTAATAAATGCATCTGCATATGTGGTAAAGAGCTAAGCAGCTGCTTTCAAGACAGGGTTGGGGAAGCCGAAAGGCATTTGACAATGTAGGCAAATGTAGCAGGGAAGTAGATTTTGTGGCCTTTGGTCTGCACAACTGAACTCTTGATTGACCAGGTAGCTCTCGACAAGAATCTTTACTGGGGATCCATGGCACACACATGGATGTAACTCTCTGGGCTGCAAGGTGGTAAAGCAACTGAAGAACTTGGATAAACTCTTCTCAGAGATGAAACCTACAAAATGGGAGGCTCTCAGGAACGGGATAGATTCCCATCCCAGCCCCAGTAGGGGCATGTGGGGCAGAGCACAGCTTCCATAAGGACATCTTTAATTTTTTTATTTACTTTTATAAGTATTTTGCCTGCATATATGTAAGTGCACCCATGTATATATACAATGCCCACAGAGGCCAGAAGAGGACATCAGGTCACCTGGAACTGGAGTTACGGATGGTTGTGAGCTGCCGGTGGATGCAAGGAACCAAACTCTGGTCCTTTGTAAGGACAGCCAGCCCCCCATAAAGATACCTTTTAAGTGATATACAACTGTAATCACAATTTGTCCTACATATTGACTCTAATCTTTTACAGCAATGACCTGAGGAAAACGAGTGAGATAGGCAATTTCTGAGGCGTTCTACCCAGATTGTCTTTATTTTTCATTGAGAAGGAGAAAGGAGAGAGAGAGAGAGAGAGAGAGAGAGAGAGAGAGAGAGAGAGAGAGAGAATGAATGAGAATTCCTGGAGCCCAGACTAAGTTGTCAGGTGTAAACACAAGCACCTCCATCCACTGAGCCATCTCACCAGTCCCAGATTGTCTTATTCTTTATTATGTTCCATGTCCACATCACAATTTTCATTCCAACAGACCCAGCTTTCTTAGTCTCAACTTGCTATGTAGCCAGGAACGACCTGAACTTCTGATCCTCCTGCTTCTGGCTCTCAAGTGCTGGGATTACAGATGTGAAACACCACACACAATTTATACAGTGCTAGGGACTGAACCCAAGGCTTCGAACCCAAGGCTTTAAGCATCTTAGGCAAGCATTCTAGCAACTGAGCTACATCCACAGCTTCCTTTCTGATATACTATATCTACCTCAGATACTGTTAGGTCCCCAAAATAGCAGCAGTACTGCCAAGCTCCCTACAATGATGGGCTAACAGATTCCTCAACCAGAAGGAGGGGACTGAAACTTAGCATTCCTTAGAAACCAAGTGACTCAATACCCCTGCTTATCAGGAGACCACAGACTCCCCATTCCCAAACGGTCACCCCCACCCATGTGAGGGTGCCATGGAAAGTTACCTGAGCCCCTAACTGCCTGTAAAACCTGCTCTGCTTCTTCTGCTTGCTGCTGTTCTCTGCTCTAGAGAGTTTTTCAGTAAACTCTTTTTCTCATTCACAGAGTAGTCCTGTTTGGTGATCTTCACTGTGTGCTTCCATACAGATACTAGATGTCAGTGATGTTTGTAAACTTCAGGGGGCTGCCCCACCAGCAATGAGGCCAGACTTTTGCCAATGTATTAAATTCTGCCCCCATCTTACGCACTCTCTCATATTCTGCCTTCTCTGATTCAAACTCTCAAGATCAAAAGACTTAGTCTTTTGTCCTTGCTACTGTATATTATCCTCCTTTGAGAAATAATCTTATTCTTTTCATAACAGGGAAAGTATGACCCTCCTTTCACCATGCTGAAACACAGTCCTAGGTATTTGTCTAAAATCACCAAGGGGAGGCAGATTCAAGAATGATAAGTATCCTACTAATACAGGGGAGAAGCAGTGTTCCCTTCTAGGGTTCTTAGAATTTAAGAATGGACTTGGACAGAAGCTTTAGGACAGTTTTACTACCCAGCCCTTATATATGTTAACAAGAATAGATGAATAGTTGACATCAAGCCTCATGGGTTGATCCCTCTCTCTCTAACCTACACCAGATTATATACTTTAGTTCTCCTGATGACTGAGAGGCCACATGTGATTAAGAAAAATTACATATAACTGTCTAGGAAACATGGCTGGATATTGAGGCGAGGGTCCAATGACCCTGCTTACCCCACCTTCATGTAGGAACACAATAGTCACCAAGCCCAATTGTGATGATCTTTCACAAATAGGCACAGTTGAAGTCATGAAGATGGCAGTCATTTTGACTCAGCAGAGAGTGCTGTGCATCATAATCTTATTTAAAGAAAGTTAAATCTGGGGCTAGAGAGATGGCTCAGTGGTTAAGAACACTGACTGCTCTTGCAGAGGACCAGAGTTCAATTCCCAGCACCAACATGGCAGCTAACGACCATCCATAACTCTAGTTCCAGGGGATCTGATACCTTCTACTGACCTCCACAGGCATTACACAACAGGGGTGCACTTATACACATGCAGACAATACACTCCAACATATAAAAATAATAAATAATTTTTTTTAAAAAAAAAGTTTTTCACTACAATTTTAACATATTCAGTAACACACTCCAGAGCAAGAGTACATCTCTTTCACACATGGGTGCAAGTTTCTAGGTTCACAGTTGAATTAATATAGTTAATATTATTGAACTCAGTAAAAGCCCTGTAAGACATAAAATTGGATGAGTTTTTAATCTTTAAAGATCTCCATTTCATTTTAGGGGATGAGTTTTTAACCTTTAAAAAAGATCTCCATTTCATTTTAGAATACATCATTCCATGAGGAAAGACTCACTGGTTTTGCTACCGACACTGAGATGTTGGCGCTTGCATCTCCAATTTGTATGTATCTGACTATTACCAGTCATAATCAGTTGCACTTGGATCCTTGGCATCTGTGTATGTCTTCAAAGTCATCGGGCAGACTTCAACGGTATTGTCCACCACCTCTACCAATCAGCATGACGCAAACCTCCATTCCTCCTCCTCAAAAATAATACATCCTTTAAAAGTTTGTCGATTTTTTTTTGTGTGTGTGTGTGTGTGTGTGTGCATCACACAGAACATCCCAAACCATCTCATTCAACTATACACCCACTTCCCAGGTAGCACCCTCCCATAACCTCCCTCCCCCGACTAGAGCCCTTATACGTTGATATCCCTGCTACTGTCTGCTGTGTTGTCGGCACCCCAGCCATTCCCCA
>NW_008351958.1:4573557-4595200 GCF_000622305.1 Nannospalax galili | reverse complement strand
TCTTTGATTATACTTTCCTTTTGGGTGTTTAAGGCCATACAGTTGGCCCAGATAAACCAATTTATTTTTACTCTTATGGTCGTTTGAGGATCTGTCCCTCAGGGGGTCACATGGGCTTGGGAGGAGGTCCTGGCTCCTTTCTTTTACCAGTTCCACCCATGTGAAGATAAATGAAAGGTCCTGCTTGACAATGGTTGGCTTCGCTTGGAAGAGTGTAGGTCCATCTCGTGGAGTCTGGTCAACATACCCGGTGTTACCCCTTTAAAGAAAACATTTTCCCTCTCCCAGGAGATATCAAGTGCTCTGGAGTGTGTTACTGAATATGTTAAAGCTGTAGTGCAAAGCTTCTAATCATGTAGTTATTAAAATTTTTAAAAAATATATGATTAAAAAATAATAATTCTTCAAAACAAAAAAATTGCTCCTTAATAATTAGTAGATGTGAAAAGCATTATCATTGAAATCTACTTGATGACTTTATATCCATGTTCAGATGCCAAGGAGCTCAGAAAGTAACTGACTGTGACTAGTAATAATCTGATATATAGAGATTAGAAATGCATGTGCAAACATCTTAATGTCAATTGCATTAAAAATGAAGTTTTCTGTAAGAAACTCTGTATTTTAATGAAATGGATATCTTTTTTAAAGGTTAAAACCTCGTTTAATTTTATGTCTTATAACGTTTATACTGAGTACAATATTGAATAACTGTATTAATTCAACTGTAAACCTAAAAATATATAGCCAATTTTGTAAGAGATGCATCCTAGCTCAGAAAATTGTTATTGAATATGTCAATGCTAATGTAGTGAAATGCTTCTTCTAAGTATGTGGTTATTGAATAAATAATTAAAAAAAATAAAGTTGAATCCAAGCTATACAATAAGGAAATTTGATAAATTAATATTATCTGTGTACACATTGGAGCTTTGTAATTTCTCAGATAAACTTTATAGAAAACACCATAACTCCAGCTCCAAGGAATCCAAAACCCTCTTCTGGCTTCCAGAGACATCTGCACACACAAGTGCATACACACACACTCAGACATAAATAAAGTAAATTTTCCAGACAACTGGGCAGTTATTCATATGAACTCTCAGCAATGGTGACAGCATGCATGAGTCCCACATAAGCTCAAACTAGACACAGTCCCAGCATAAAAGTGGGGAAGTGGGTAAGAAACCCAAACCCCAGTTGAGGAACTAATGGCAACTAATAGCTGTAGCAAGGGGAAGTTAGTCTTCTTTAAGGGAGTGACTCTGGGTAGGTTAACTGGGCTCCAGCAGATGGACCCACACTGAAGGGGTGTTTAATAACATAAATTTGAGTCAATAGGCCTTAGTATATACATACACACACACATACACATATATAGAGATACACATATAAGTAGAGTACATGAAATAGGGCAGAGGCTAATATGATAGGGTGCAGATGGGGGAGGGGCTCTAAATACAATCAAAATATATGAAATTTGCAAAACTTCAATTTTAAAAATTAAATACAGATTGTATATACTTTAAATTTTCTATTTATTTTATATCTATGAGTGTTTTGCCTATATGTATATAAGTGCACCCATGCATGTAGTGCCCACAGAGGCATTGGATTCCCTAGAACTGGAGTTAAAGACAGTTATTAGCCACCATATGAGTGCTGAGAACTGAACCTGGGTCCTCTGCAAGAGCAGCCAGTGCTCTTAACTGCTGAACCATCATCTCTCCAACCCCTACGTAAACTTTATATCCTTGATGTACATTGACTAACTCTGGAAGGATAGATTCATGATGAAATAATTCCAGTGAACCATAGTAATATTAAATGATTGACTTTCACTGTCTGTGATTTTATTCATATTTTAGGTATTTCATACTATATCCATATCTTATCACTTTAAATGTATTTAAAACAAAAACACAAAGCATATGCCGTTTGATTCTATATCAGAAAGGATAATGTAAGGAATCTGTCTCAATTTACCTCTCTTGAATAAACTGATATCAGGGTTTCCTGGAAGGAATTTATATTAGACTGAAAGATAATTTTAGCTATTTTAATTTACAAAAATTTAGTATGGCTTATAAAGTTTCCAAGCAGGGGACAGTTTTAAATTCAGAGACAAAGATAATAAGTTTTGATCTGAAATGACTTGGTAATTGTCAATCCTATGAAGAAGACAACCAGGTCACCACATAATAAAGCTACTGATTCTCAGCCAAAACAAAGAGAGGCTTAGCTTTAGATGACTGCACCATAGATAGGACATGTCATCTGTTCATCAAAGAAACCCCAGTTACTTTCAAAAAGCAGCAAAAACTCTATCGGAGAAAGAAGGATGTTCTTTCCTTATATAAACTGCAGGTCTAGAACATTTCCCCAGCCTAGGATCATTTTTAATGTAAATGTCATCTTGTTATAGAACTCTTTGTCCTTCCAAAGTTCTTTTAATCATTAATTAGTTATGCCACATTAAGATCAACTTTTGGGCTCTGTATCTTTCCATACTGATAGTCAGTGTCTCTCAATAATCACAAATAGGACTGATTCTTTCTCTCTCTCTCTGTGTGTGTGTGTGTGTGTGTGTGTGTGTGTGTGTGTGTCTCCCTCCCTTCCTCCCCCAAGGATAGGCAAAGTTTCCCAGTATTTGTAAGGTGTATGTGTGTGCATGTTTGTGTGTGAGTACAGGTGGCCACAGCACATTTGTGGAGGTCAGAAGACAACTTCGGGTTTCAGTCCTCATGTTCCACCTTATTAGAGATAAGGTCTCACTTTTGTTGTTCACTGCTATGTACACAGGCCATCTGTCCAGGAGCACCTGGGGATTCTCCAGTCTTGTCTTCCCATCTTGCTGTAGGAACATTGGGATCACAGAAACATGCCACTGTGATGACTTTCACATGGGCTCTAGAGATTTAAACTCAGGTCTTCATGCTTGCATGGCAAGCCCTTTATCTACTGAGCCATCACCCCAGCCCAAAGTATTGTCAATGTAACCTCAAGTCAATGGTTTCTTTTTATTTTCCCAGAACATAGGGTTGAACACAAGGCTTCAACAATACCAGTAAAAGCGGCCACAGTTGTTTACTTGGGGATTTTCACCAGGCCTTTTGATTAAAATCTTAATTCTTATAAATTATGTTAGAAAAGTGTGAGTATGACTAAAATATCTGAATTTATCATACAAATACCCTGTCATGGGAAGATTTTACATAAATTGAAGATTAGATAATAAATCCAGTTACTGACGCAATAAATTACACTTACAGATTGCTGAATAGGGGGGAAAGACACTTAGTACAGAGTTACTCAAATAAAGGAAAGATGAATTATTATAGGTGTGGAAGAATGCTGTCCTCTGGGCATGGACATTGTTGCTATCATGAAATCAGTGCAATTGTGATGACCCGCACAAGACCCTCACTAGATTGGACCCATTAACACTTCCTGTGGAGGGAGGCAGCACACAAGGCAGCACAAGAGGCAGTTTGTGAGTAGCTCACCAGGCTGCCAGTGGAACTACTCAGGAGGGATCTTGGGAATTGGGCCCCACGTCTCCCTAAGAATATACACATGATTAAGTAGTTGGAGGAAGTAGAGGGGTTTTTGTTGTTGTTGTTGTTGTTGTTTCTCCAGTGGTGTAGTCACTGGTAAGTTGCCCATGCTTCTGTAGGTCGCCCCCTACTCATGCTCCTGGAAGTAACCCCAAATAAATCCTTTGGGTTGCCAGGATACTTTCGGGTGGAATCATTTCTTTGGTGTGTCATTAGTATCCTATCTGAGGTAAACAGATGTTTGTGTGTGTGTGTGTGTGTGTGTGTGTGTGTGTGTGTGTGTCTCCCAGGAAAAGTTACCACAATATTAGGAGAGATGGGTATTGTTTTTGAGAATAAAGAGCTCATGTAATTCAAATCTTATTAATCTAATGGTGTGAAACAGTTCTTATGCTATATATGTGATGGGAAATTTTAAATATTCAAACTTGAATGGTGCAGGTAAAGGAGAAGAAAGTGGACCAAAATTTATCACAGATGACACTTTTCTATGTAAACAAATGCATAGATTTCAAAAAGGAAGGGCTTTCCAGATCATGTATCCCGATTTTCTGTTTAGTTGATATTTTCACCATGGCTTGATTTACACAACCAGTATTTATTGCATATCTACTGCATGCCAGGAATGTAAAATTTAAAAAATCCTTCTCAGAGGAAAGTGAAATAAGCCAGGCACATGGAGACAAATACTTCATGAGCTCACTTATAAATAGATGCTGAGAAAGATGAAATCATAGACGTAGAGTGTAGAAAAGAACAGTGGTTTCCGAGGCTGGTACAGGGAAAGGTAGGCAGGGAAGGGGAAAAACAAAAATACAAAGCTGCAGTCTGGAGGAACAGGTTCTAGGGTTCGATTGTACAGTAGCCTGAGTTCTGTACATAATAATATAAGCATTTCAAAATAGCCAAAAGAGACAATTTTTAATGTCACTGAGGTGATAGATATGCTAATTACCTTGATTTGGTTATTGATAGATATATATGTCTCAAAATAGCACATTGTACCCCATAAATATTTACAGTTATGTGTCAATCAAAAATAAACCTGGACTTTGCAGATGCCGCTATCCCCTGCAGCCACTTGCTATCAGCCATGGTCAACCTCACCATGCTTTCTAACTGCAGTTAATGACGAGCCCCTGGGTCATATCTGTTTTGAGCTGTTGGCAGACAAAGTTCCAAAGACAGCAGAAAACTTTGATGCTCTGAGCACTAGAGATAAAGGATTTGGTTATAAAAACAGAAATTTTTATTATTTCAGCCCTACTCAGGGAAAAGTCCATGTAGGCAGAAGGGATAACACAAAACCTATCAGGAAACATTCACTTCTTTGGGAGAAAACTTTGATCACTTCCCAAGAATCCTATATTAATGCAAATAAATTTAGCACTTCTTTCTGCTCTTTTTAAATTTTTTATTTTTATTTTATATGTATGGATATTTTGCCTACATGTATATAAGTGCACCACTTGCATGCAGTACCTGCTGAGGCCCTCAGAGGGCAATGGATCCCCTGGAACTGGAGGTACAAACCATTGTGGGCTGCCATGAGGGTACTGGGAACTGAACCCAAATCCTCTTTGCTCTGAACTGCTGAGCCATATCCATAGGCCCCATCTATCTATATACTGATAAAAAGAGGAAACTCATAGCGAGATGTAAGCAATTATTTTCTCTGAGTATCATTATTGACATTTTCTTTCTTTTTCTACATAAATATCTTCTAAAAGGGCTGAGGTGCTTTTACAGTAAGAAAAAAATAAATCTGGGTGTGGTGGTACAGGCCTATAATCCAAAAATTTGGGGAGACTGAGGCAGGAAAACTGTGAGTTTGAGGCCAATATGAATTACATAGCAAGATACTGTCTAAAATAAATCAAGTGAAGTAAAAATAGTATTTTGGAAATAACCGTGGGAACAGAAGTACATTAAGCTGTGAGCGTGGGAGAAGGTACTAATGTCTTCCATTAATCAGCTAGAAAGCCAGACAGCTGTTATGAGAGCCCTGAGTAAATGGGACGTTTGTAAGTTGGGACAGAGTGGGCTAGCTCTCCAGAGCTGAATCCAGCCAAATTAGGGTTCACAGTTTTATGATTGTCACCCCAAAAATGTACATAAAAACATTGCCACTCAACTCTTCCACAGCTCTGCCAGCCATGTCCTTCACCCTCCTGGACCTGTGTCTCATTCTGGCCCCCAAAGCATGTAGAAAAAGAGAACCTAGTACCAAATGCATGGAGCTCAACACCCAAAAGTATAGTCAGCCTCACTTCCCCCTCCAGTGACTTTTAAGGTCTCCTTTATCTCTTTCCCTTGAACTTAAGATCAAAGCATTTGCGTCTTTATCTCCCTTCATCCAGGCCTCACCATAGTCCTTCATGCTCTCTACAACAGAACACTGTTAAGATTTTGGAGGCTTTGGATTTGGACTGGGTGCCTTCACTGAGCCCAACAGACCAAACCAGAATAAAGTTTAATCATAACAAAAGCACTGACTGGTTGCAGAGGTCCTTAAACTACTTAAGTAGGTAAGCTGCAGCCAGTTGACTGGTTCACTGACTAGACTGTAGTCAATTGTGAGGCTTTCAGTTTCTTCTATTTTTCTATAAATGTTGTCTGATCATGTTTTTGGCTGGAGTACTGCCCAATTTGCAAATCATGTTTTTGTTGGGCTTAGCTCAAATAAACTCTACTAAATTTAATTAGTTAAGTAATATTTCCTTTTAAGAGATTTCCAAACAGAAGGCCACAAAGAGAGACAAGAGCATAGGAAGAAGAGGACCCGGATTCCAGCTTGTCTGTCACCTCCCACCAAAGCCCCACAGACCTATGTTGTTGTGTCTTATCCCTTACAGTCTTGACGTTGTCCCTGACTGACTGGAATGCTTTCGCACTCTTGGGTCTCACAGGTACAATGAAGTACTCTTGGGATCCATGACTCCCTATTGGCCCTTGACAAGTACAACCCACCTGTGTAGATATAGCTGTACATATTTCCTTCTGCACAGAAGATAAAGGTGACTCAGAGATGAACTCTACCTAATGACCCTGTCCCAACCCCTAACTGTGCTAGACTTCTCCCTGTGAAAGCTTGGCTCACAACCTACCCTGTGTTTTCCTTGTATCCAGGTGCTCCTAGAACCTCTCCTCCATCCAATCTTGGCTCAAAGGGTGGGAAGGCAGGGAGAAATGAAGGAGCCTTAGCCACTGTCTTTGTCTTCTTTGTACTTTGCCCAGGTCTTACTGGTCTCCTTTCCATCATGTTGTGGCTCTCACAGGGTTTCATCTTTAATATACAACACTTAAGCATCTTTTTGGACCATCCACCAGAGTCTACTTTGCTTGCATCCATGAAAATTGGAAGTGTCTGAGGATTTCCAAATCCCCCTTTCCTCCACAGTTCTTAATAGAGACTAGAATATGAAAGTTTCCTCCCCCTTACTTGGGGTTAGGACAACAACCCTAAGTGGGTTATGGCCACAACCCATAGTGCAGAGCTTCCCTGAATGGTCATGATGAGGCTGCCACTGGGTCCTCCCATGGGCTGCTTGTCCCACTGCATCAGGTGTCTCCATGGCTACCACAGCAATCACATCCCTTGCACATTACTCTTCCCTCGGGATCCACTCCTGGGGAACACCACTGAAGTCACTAGCGCTATTCCTTTCTTCTTCAGAGTGGTGAGCTCGGATTCCTGCTGTAGTCTATGTTTATTCTGCAAGAGCTCAACAATCCTCACCTGTCATAGTAGAAACTGCTGCTTTTTTGCAAGTCTTTCCAAATAAATAGTTTAGCACAGTCTTCTTTTAACAAGACAAATACAAACTCTGGGAAAACAAAAGCCCTGGTACCCTCTTGGACTTCCTGGTAACAGCCGGCAAAGCCTTGGGCTACACGGATTTATCTAAAACATTTAAACATAGAATAGCCCTGACCTCTTTATTGCATTTCATGTCAAACTTGCTCAATTATTTCCAACCAAATTACAAGCTATCCCCCAGATGCTGAATCTGACCTGATTTTTAAAAATGGGTTAAAGAGATTCAACGTGCTCCCTGTGACATTGTTCCATAATTAACATTAACTTAAAAACTGAGCCAGTCATCTTTGCAAACTGCCGCTTAAATGCAGCCTGTGGAGACCTAACTGGGTTTATTTCAAGTTTGTTCTGAAAGTTTAATGTGACACAGAAGTTCCCAACATTAAGATAATTCCTCCTTCAAAGCAAGGCTGCTGATTCTTCAGTCCATAAGGAAGCACCTTAAGTTGTACTTGGTAGGTCAACAAGATCTGAAGTCAATCCATTTGAAAATATATCCTGTAATATTAATCAGAGACAGAGTGGCATGCTCAGGAGGAAAACGGCATGGTGCTTGTCTTTCCAACAACATCCTAGATTGATCATTTTATGATCTTAAGTGGAAATGTTCCAAAGAAGGCTAGTGCACAATAAACATATCCCGTCTGATTAATTTTCATCTTCCCATGAATTCCATCACATTTTGCAAACTAGAACATAATCAAGAAGACAACTCTTATGAAAATCATAAATAATTTGAAACTCCAGAATATAATTAACCTTAAGCAAGCTTTGCTGATGAATTACTAGCACATCTACTGCTATCTTTGTAGTGAACTGAATTGCAGTGACTGGCCCACAAATAGCAAGCAATACTTGGGAAGCAGGAAGTTATATATGGTATAGAAAAAGCCAACCAAATATTAGGTATGGTTTTCAAGTGTTTAGTACATGTGTCTGTCACCTTCCATTACTGTAACAGATAATCACGATAATAAGAAAAGCTTATAAGAGCTGAGTGTGATGATGTACATTTTTAATCCCAGCACTTAAGAGGTGGATCTCTGTGAGTTCAAGACTACAAGGTCTACAGTGTGAGTTCCTGGCCAGCTGGGGCTACAGTGATAGCCTGCCTCAAAAAGAGAGAGAGAGAGAGAGAGAGAGAGAGAGAGAGAGAGAGAGAGAGAAAAACATGCTTTGGATGCTTAATGCCCAATCTATCATGGGAAAGTATACCAAGTGTATTTAATGCATAATATATGTATACGTATTTGTATAAGACAAGAGAAATTAATATAGCCTAGCTTCCATCCTCAAGGAATTTACAATCTACTATAAGAGGTAGGTAAATTAGAACTTACAATCATCTTCCTATCTCCTTTACTAGACCATGAATGCAGTCATTTTTCTTTAAACAAAATGATTTCTTTGTTTGTTTGTTTACAACAGGGTCTCCCTGTAGCTCAATCTGCCCTGGAACTTGCTGTGTACAGCAGGCTGGTTTCGAACTCACGGAAATCCACATACCTCTGTTTCCCGAGTGCTGGGATTAAAGGCGCATGCTACCGAGCCCAACAAAATGATCCATTTCTACTGAAGAGAGATGCAAACTTTCTATCTAAAGAGTGAGGAACTTCACCTTTTTAAGCTCTGATGTTTCACTGCCCCATACACCATGTCTACAACATCAGACAACCATGAACAATAATGCTGGTTCAGCTAAGAAACAACTGAACCTTTACCATTCATAAAAACAAAAAATGGGTACACTGCAAACCTTTCAGAGGCTAGTCTAAGGGTGCCAAACCTTTTGACAAACAAAAGTTGGCTACAAACAACTAAAAAACACTAAGCTCCATTATCAACAAAATCAAGAAAAAGAGAAATCACAAACTTAAAATTGGAACACAGAAAGAAAGGAATCACAAGTTGCACAGGTGGTAGATAGAAGATTAGGCATTAAAGTCTGCTTCATAATTGATATCATTAGGAACGTGAGGCTAGACAGGCAACAGGACACAGGGAAGAATCTAATACTAATTTTCTACTAAATAGTTATCATATTAAACTGACTCATGATGACTTATTGTTATACCCATAGATTAATGCATCTTTCAACTCTCACCAGAGAATTTTCTTTATGCACTAGACGGTGATTAACACAAACTCACAACCAGCCAATTTGCAGAGAACAAGGGGCTGCAGAGTGCTTATCCCTGAATAAGACACCTATATCAAATTTTCGTCTCCCAAAGCTCAGTGATCATTTTGAAAGAGGGAGTGGAAAGAGGGTGGTGGATGACCACAAGAAAACAGAGTATTCCAGACAGCTGATCAGTTACTCATATGGACTCACAGCAATGGTAACAGCATCCACAAGACCCATACAAGTTCAAACCAGACAAAATCCCAGCATAGACATGGGGCAGTGAGTAAGAAACCCCAACCCAACCTAAAATGTTGGCAACCAATTGCTGCTAGGAGAGGGAGAGATGGTCTCTTTCAAGGATGGGAATCTTGGCAGGTTAGCAACCAGGCTCCAGTGGATGGACTCACACTGAAGGACATTTGGAGACACAAATTAGACTCTGTAAACCTTATTATGTATATAATAGAGTACATTAAATTGGGTGGGGGGATAAGGGGAGGTGCAGATAGGGGAGGGGATCTAATAGGATCAAATTATATTGCATAAAAATCACAAAAATTCAAATAAAAATGTTTTTTAAAAAAGAAGACAATATGGCATTAGTTCTTAAAAGCAGCCAAGACACATTATCAGTAACAGCAAGAGGTGACAGTGAGCACACACACACTCACATCACACAATCAGAATAGCCTGACAGTTAAAGAGTAAACAAAATCTCAATAGCTCTTGCAAGCACCTTATGAGGAATCTAAAGAAGGTATGAGAATAACCCTACCCCTAGACTAGTATATTGCAAAGTAAAAGGATAGCTGATGTCTTAGCCATTCAGATGATTTTTTTTTTCTAAAATTGTCATCCAATTACATCTAAAATCTTTGGAGTTTAAAGAGAGAAGAGTCATCCAGAACACTCGCCTTTGAGGAACTCCTGATTAAACCAGGTCTGTGAGACTCTATGGTATCTGCGTTCATGTTCACATTCAACCTCTACCCAAAGTGTAGAATTTAAAGCCAACTAAAGGGTGATCCCATAGGAAGCTCACAGTAGGTTTCCATCTCTGAATTATGTATGCTTTTTCCTTTGAATAACATATTATTTGGATAATCTCATAAGGTAAATCCAAAAGGACGCTATATCACCCCATCCAGTTATAACATTAAATATCTACCTCAACATACTTGGAAGTCAGTCTACCCATAAAGGAACCAGAAGATATTCAGATCCAGGCACCAGCTCCAAAATCCTAAGGATAAAGACATGGATGGATCCTAAGACTATTTTTTTCCAAAAATGAGTAGACACACCCAACTCAGCTAGAGCACTGGCAAACAAATATCAAATGACAAGTATGTTTTGAATGCCTGTGTTGTGCTTCCCTCTGTGAGAGAGTTTACATTATGATGTACAGTCTGTTGTGTACAACATTTACACATTATCATTACCTCATTCATTATTTATTTAGTTCCTACTTTGCAGCAAACATTAATATACAAATCCTGCCAGGTGTGGTGGTGCACACCTTTAATCCCAGTATGCGGGAGGCAGAAGCTGGTGGATCTCTGTGAGTTCTAAACCAGCCAGTGCTACATAGTGAAACCCTGTCTCAAAAAAACAAATCCTCCCAGGGTAATGGAGTAAATGCATAAATATATAATTAACATAATATGAGGCATTTAGCATATATATTACTTTCTTGCTGCTGTGACAAAATGCCTGACCATAGTAACTTAAGGAAGGGGTTTTGTGGCTTAAGGGATTGTGCTGGATAGCTTAGTGTCAACACACCTGGGTTGAGGGAGCCTCAGTTGGGGAATTTCCTCTATTGGACTGGCCTGTGGCCATGTCTGAGGGGCATCTTCTTGATGAGTGATGTGGGAGGGCCCCGCCCACTGTGGGTGGTGCCACCCCTGGGCAGGTGGGCCTATGCTATATAAGAAAGGAGGCTGAGCATGGGTCAGGGAAGCAAGCCAGTAAGCAGTGTTCCTCCATGGCCTGTGCTTCAGCTCCTGCCTCCAGGTCCCTGCCCTGAGTTCCTATCTTGGGCTCCCTGATGAACTGTGAGCTGGGAGATGTAAGCTGAATAAACCCTTTCCTCCCCAAGTTGGTATTGGTCAAAGTATTTTGTCACAGCAATGGAGAGAAACAAACTAAAACAGAGGTTCACATGAGAAAAAAACATGTGACATTTGTCTTCCTGGATCTGTCTTAATTCACTTAACACAATGCTTTCCAGTTCCATCCTGTTCCTGCAAATGACATAACCTCACTCTTCTATATGGCTAAATAAAACTCAGTGGTAGGGATAGACCATGTCTTCTTTCTCCATTCATCTGTTGCTGGGTGCCTAGGCTACTTCGATAACTTGACTAATCTGTTGCTCTTCTGCATCAATCTAGCTGATCGTTCTGATTACAGTAATGACAGGATGAAAAGACCAGGTCCAGGACCTCCCAGGGTTGAGGTAGTCAGCTGTGTGTGCTCCTAACTGCTACCCTTGAAGCTCGTCTGGCCAGTGGCTTTGTGGACTCCCTGAGATCTGTGCCATGCCGATAACTTCTGTGTGTTCTCTGTGTGTGTGTGTGTGTGTGTGCACATGTCTGTGTATGTGTCCCTGTGTGTGTCTGTGTCTATGTCTGTGTGTATGTATGTTTGCATGCATGCCTGTGTGTATGTGTCTTTGTGTATGTATCTGTGTATGTCTGTATGTATGTCTATGTATATGTCTGTGTGTCTATGTGTATCTGTGTGTTTCTGTATCTATGTCTGTGTTTGTATGTCTGTGCCAGTGTCTGTGTGTGTATGTCTTTATGTTTATCTGTGTCTGTGTGTATCCCTGACTGTGTGTTTGTATATATCAGCATGCCTATGTGGAGGAAAAAAGACAACCTTGGGTGCCATACCTTATGTACCATCTACCTTCTTTGTGTCAGTGTCTGTGGCTGTGACTCTGACTCCGACTCTGTCTGTGTGTCTGTGTCTGTGACTATATATACACACATGTGGAAGACAGAAAACCTTGGGTGTCATTCCTTAGGTACCATCTATCTTGTGGGGGGGTGCACTCACCCCACGTGACTGCATGATGTAGATACCAGATGTTTACATCAGGATGTCTTTCTCAATCACTTCTACATTTCAGTTTTTGAGACAGAGTCTCTCATGGAATTTGGAGTTGACCATTTCAGCTAGACTGGCTGCCAGCAAGCCCCCAGGATCCACCTGTCACCACTCCCAGCACAGAGGTTACAGACCTGCACTGCCAGGCCCAGCTTTTTAAGGTGCTGGGGTTCTGAACACCTTATGCTTGTGCAGCAAGCACTTTAGTGACTTTAGTGACTGAGTGAACCATCTCCCCAATCCTTAATCTTATTTTTTGAGACAAAGTCTTTCACTGGCCTGGAATGTTCCATTTGATGAGGCTAGCTGACCAGAGAGCCTCACTTGCTTCCATCTCCCAGTGCTGCGATGACAAGTAAGTCATCTCACACACATCACACACACACACACACACACACACACACACACACACATGCATACACACCATGCACACATAATAATAATAGTAATTTTAAATTTTTATTTTATTTATTACTTATTTTATGTGCTTGAGTGTATTGCCTGCATGTGTATAAGTGCACTTGTATAATGTGATGCCTGTGGAGGTCAAAAGACGATGTCAGATTCCCCTGGAACTGGAGTTACGAGTGATTGTTAGCTGCCATGTGGGTGCTGTGAATTGAACCAGGTCCTCTGCAAGAGCAGCCAGTACTCTTAACCACTGAGCTATCTCTCCAGCCCAGCAGTTAAGAGCACTGGATTAAGTGTTTGGCAGTCACATGTCAGGTAACAACCATCTGTAAGTCCAGTTCCAGGGGATCCAATACTCTCTTCTGACTTCTGTCAGCATTACATATACATGGTACACTAACATACATGCAAGTAAAACACTCATACACATTAAATAAAAACAAAAAAATTATTTTAAGACTGGTTGTCTGATTCAGAACACAAGACTGGAAAGCTGGGTACTGGCTAGAAATAGATCAGTAATGACATTGGAACCTATGTTAAGAAGTCTGATTTTTTTTTCTGGCAGACAAGTGGAAATTAATGGATATTTGAAGCAGAAGGGTGGTATGATCTTTGCTGTCTGGGCAATAGTCAAGATGATGTGCTAAAAGGAGTGAGACTGGAGTGAGGGAGGTCTGCTGGAAGACCATTACAATAGTCTGGGTTGATAACAAAAGTTTGAACTGAGCCAGAGATGGAGAAGAGGATACCAAGACATGTCTAGGTACAGAGTTTCTCACTCAAGGGTGATGCATTGGCTGTGGTGCCACATGCATGCCTGTAATTCCAGCACATGGTGGTAGAAGCAGCAAAATTGAGAGTTTAAGGCCAGCATAGGCCACATAGTAAGAGCCTGTCTTCAAACAAACAAAAGACAAAAACAAGAATCTGGAAGGTCTAGCCTGGGCAACTGCAACTACTTTATCATAACTAATTACAGAATAGGAGTGGGTATGAGTCGAAAGCAAGGCAGGTAACAGCTACCACTCAGTTACACTGGAGTTGCAACACCTCAGACATCCAAGTGAGATCTCCAGTGGCCATTTGGTGCTAAGATTAACGACTAAGCCAGAAACACCTGTTACAACTCCAAGAGACAGAAAGAGACACGACAGCATTCACATATGAATACAATGAACAAAAAAATGTGAACTGTTTTATGTTTGTTTGCCTTAATGGAGTAAGTATAGGTTTAGAGTTCAGAGAGAGAGAAAACTGTGTCAGTTGGCAGAGCTGGAGAAAGGGAGCTTGGCCTTGAAGGATGAGTAGAATTTAAACAAGCAGAAGGAAAACATTTCTAGGATCAGAACATGCACAATCATAGAGTCAGGAGGTTACTGGGAACCCGAAGTGTTAGTGAGGGGGCTTGCCTGATGGACTGAGACACATGGAGAACATAGATTAGAATACAGGCATCATGATGGGAAAATGAAGAGAAAACAGATAACCAGAGGTTATCCTGGAAACATGAGTTCTCTGTAGTAGAGAACAGGGGCTGTTTACATTTTGAAGATAAGAATGTCAAGAAGTAAATGTTTAACCAACTCAATCAACAGAAGAATGTGAATGTAACCCCATGGGTTATTATGCCTGTTAGTCAATTCCTAGCTACCCTCTCTTCACTGAAGTCCTTAGATCATCTAAATTTGAGAGCAAATTTTTTTAAAAAGAAATCTTCACAAAAAATATACAATATAACAGTAAAATCTCACAGTGCCAAATATTACAATAAGGAGTTCCTACGAGTATTTCCATGTTCCTGCAGATGGTCCATAATAGCAGTGTTCTGCTGAGCAGCCTGTAATATGTCTTCCATAATGACAGATCCTACTGAACACATGTTTTCCTTTATCTTTGACCACCTAGGTGTCTGTCTATGGAAACTCCACAATGTTTATGAGCTATCTAAAGTTGTGGGATGTGATTGAATGACAAGAACAGGAACCCCCTTTTAACTAAAACTTTGATCAAGTAGGGATGGGCATCTGCCTGGAATACAAGAGGACCTAGGTTTGATCCCTAGTACAGAAAAGAGAGAAAGAAGGAGAGAAGGGGAGAGAGGGGAAGGGAAGCAGGGAGAAGAGGGTGGTGAAGAGAGAAAGAAGGAAGGGAAGAGGGGAAGGAAAAAAAGGAGAGAGAGAAGACAGGATGTGGTCAAGGATAACGCAAAGAAATTTTCATGCTTCTTTTGGATATGAGAGTTAGCCTAGGAAATGTGCAGTGCCAGAAGTTCATTTGAACTAGATGCATTAATGTGACATCTCTACCTACCTCCATGGCTACCATTTCCAGGTTGACGTTGAGATTCACTCAGAAATGGATAAATAATCTCAGCTAATACAATGGCAGATATGTTTGGACACAACCCAATAACTATGTAGAAGTCTGCCCCTTCTTCCTTAATAATGAACTCTATAAAACTTACTCAAGTGTTCCAGTCTCTAAAACACCATAGGAAAAAAAAAGAAGAAGAAAATAGGAAGAGGAGAGAGAGAAGAAAGCTTGAAGGAGGTGGCAGTCAGTTACATGGCCTTTCCCTGCCTAGTCTGAAGAAAATTCCTGTTGGCAGGGCATGGTGGTGCCTACCTATCATCCATCCCAGCACTTCCAAGGCTGAGGCAATAGGATCATGAGTTTGAGGCTCAATCTGGACTACATAGAAACACTCTGTCTCACGATAGGAAGAAAAGAAAGAGGAAAAAGGAGGAGGAGAAGGAAGGGGAAGAACAGAAGGATGAGGAAAGAATATTCCTTATATATCTCAAGCCATTCTAATATATAGCTGCTTCATCCTCAAATTCTGCAAAATGACTGGGAATGACAGCCAGCATTTTGTCAGTTATAGTCACATTCTGAGGTCAAATCTGGTTCATCCCTATGTCACAGCACATTTAGTTTATATGTTAATGCTTAACTATAAGATTTCCAGACCATGGAGACAAGGAATCATCTTTATCCAGCCCTCAGGTCCTAATATAGTATTTCTACACTGCAAGTATTCGATAATGTTTGTTGATTGGATAGATAAATTAATTCAACCTCAAATTCTCTATTAATGTATATGAGAAAATCAAAGGTATTCTTTGAAAGCAAGTCATGCCAAAGAGCTCAAACACAGCATATTATTTCTGTCAAGAGTGGGAGCTGGGGATGGTGGTGTAGCTCAGCATCATAGCATAAGGTCCTGCATGCAATTTCCAGCACCAAAACAAAGTCCGGAGAAGGCAGCCCTAGTTTCTCTCAGTTTCAGGCAGCAGAAGGTAGCTGGCTGATTTTTTGGGAAAAAATGCATAGTAAAAAGATGTTAGGGAGCACATAAAGTACTGAGAGGGCTAGAAAATCCTATACAAAGTTTACCTTTGAAATACAAAGCCCAACTTCCAACCCCACAGCTGGCCAGATGAGACAATCCTTACCCTATCACATACACAAGAAAATACTGTCATGGTCTTTAAGGTGGAATTGCACATTTACATAGGAATATCTGAGTGGCAGAATCTGGGTCACATACTAGTGTTGTAGTTGCACAAGGGCTTGGAGTTTGAATCTGCTTCTTCATTCAGGAGGAAAAAATTGTCATAGGAGAAGATTCCTAAAATGTGCAAAAAGTAATGAGCAGTCATGAACATTCCCACCACCTTGGAACTTGAAACTTTATTCACAAAGTCATCTGCATGAGCCCAAGATGTAGCTCAGTAGTTGAGTACCTTCCTAGCATATGTAAAGCCATGGGTTCAAGCCCAGATACTGCAAAAAATTAACAAAAAATCAAGTCATCTTCATGAATGATTCCCGTATCATCTGGACCAGGCCAGATGGAGGCAGTAACTAACTCCCGTCCTTCTGGGCTGACACCTGGCTGTTCTCCTCTGATCTGCTGCCTGGCCTTGGCCACCTGCACTGACTGGGTGCAGTGGGGAGGAAATGAGAATGGGGTCTGAAAAGGCATCCTGGTTCCTGTAAAAAATTTGCCTCAAATAACAATTTGTCAGAAATTAACACTAAACAGTTTAAAGCCATTATCTAATGACCTTGTGAGGCAATCAGCACTGTACTTCACTCTATATCTGGTAATGGGAAAACAGAGTTGTTCAGCGTATGAAGAACAGCATAAATGCTTCAAATTTATGATGACTTGACTTGAGATTTTTGCTATTTTTATGATGGTATAAGCTGCCACTTGTTCTGTTTTATAACTGACAATGACTTTGGCTTAAAAGAATAAAGTCTGCTTTTCACTCCAGTACATTATTCAGCAAATTACACAGATGCTCAATACTTTATTATAAAATAGACTTTGTGTTAGGTGATTTTGCCTAAGTGTATGTTAATGTAAGTGTTCAAAGCACATTTAAAGTAGGCCAAGTGAAGCTATGATGTTTGCTAGATTAGGAACACTAAATGCATTTTTGACTTGTGATTTTTCAATTTGCAATAGGTTTATTGGGTTGTTACCTCAACATAAATCAAGGACCACTTATCCTAGGATTCAGTGCCACAGTTGCACACTGAACTCCATGCTGCCCACCTTCTCTAAAACGTCTCATTGCATTCTGACAACATTTTTATTTTTAACTCCTCTGACATTTGTGTATTTAAAAGTTCTCAACTCAAGTTCAAAATGTTTTTATTTCTGTATTTCTCTTTCAGTTTCCCAACTGTTTATTATGGGAGATTCTCCAAAACTGCTTCTTGAACAAAAAAATACAAATTTTGCAACAGCTGAAATCATCTACACTTCATGCATTTATTGACCTTAAATCCCATATATCATAATTGCTGGAAAGATTTCTGTGAATAACTCGAACAAATAATCATAGCATGCCACATAATGCAAATGATGCTCTCTAACCAGCAGCAACGTTCACCCTCAGAGGCACTTGTTCTCAGTAATTACTGCTTATATGAAAATAAACCTCAGCTGAAAGCTATGAGAAAAATCAATTCAAAATAGAACTTCCAACTTACCAACACTGTGGAATGTTTACCAATATGTACATGTCATTTGTGCATGCAGCCCACTGGAAAAAAAACACTAACACTTCACAAACTGCTCTGAGAATAAATCTTATTGACAAGACAACAAAATGAAATTGAAAGATGCAGTCAGTTCAGTGATTTGTTGCCAAGTTATCCATCATAGTCACTGAATTCATGATTTGCAGGGAGCCCTGAAGAGACTTTGCTGACATCCCACAGTGAAGACATTACTTGTTATTGTTAGCTTATGTCTTTTAATGGAAGGTAACTGCTGTCATGGTCTGTCTCTTGCTCTCTGTTGAACTTGAGCAAATTACTTTCTAGGTTTCCATTTTCCCATCATATAAGCAGCATATCTCAGACCTTCAGAGGGTCACACAAAAGACATTACTGGGCAGGAGTGGACTTGGTGTTGGTATAGATTAATGTCCACTCAGAGTATAAGTTTCCACTTGTGTTCAATGTTTGGAATAAATATAACTTGCCAGACAAACTGATGTACTTCCTTTAAACTATATTAATATGCTTTATAAGAGCTCACTAAGAGCTGAGGCCAAAACTGCAAAACTCAAAACATGTTAAAACCTTTTCCCCTATCTCAAATCCAAATAGATAATAAGACAAAAAATTTTACTCAGGAGGCAGAGGCAGGTGGATAATTGTGAGTTCAAGGCCAGCCTGGACTACATAGTGAGTTCAGGTCAGCTGGGACTACAGGGAGACCCTGTCTCAAAAAGGCCAAAAAAAAAAAAAACAGCACTGGAAATTAAGACTTGATGCCCTCCATAACCAGATATTACAGAAATATGTGGAAAATTAAAGCAGAAGGTTTTATATTGAAAAAAGAAATAATAGTCAACTCAAATATAAGAGAGGACCCATGAAGAGAGGAAAAATATCCTAGGCTCCAAGGTGAGAGGCAAAAAAGGAAGAGAATAAGGGTGAATCCGACCCAGCCAGACGACAAACTAGCCAAGGGCTAGGCATGGAAGAACTTCAGCCCTTTATCCCTCCCTCCTGGTACTATGCAGGATCAGTAGAGGCTAGCGCTCCAAGACAGGAGCAATGCACATCCATTGTGGGTCCTGGAACTCAGAATTCAGGATTGCATAGAACTGGATGGTACTGCTGTCCAGAAGAAGGGGAAGCTTTTATCTCTAAGGAGGATGCCAGTCACATCTCTGCCTGGAAGAATGGAAATAGAGCAGGTAGTCAGGTAGAGCAGAGATGGGTTAATACAAAAGCTCAGATTCCAGGTGAGCACGCAGCCAAGCCCAGCAAATATGTATGGAGAAATGAGTCACTGTCTTCAGTATGCCCACATTGCCCACAAACTACCTGCATTGGTTACTTTTCTTGTTGCTGTGACCAAATTCCTGACAGGAAGTGTGGGAGACAGCCTTGAGCCTAAGGTGAAAGTCTTATTGACAGCCATACAGCAGGCCCAAGGCAATGGCCTGACTACTGGAGCCACAAGGAACGCGTGTGACATTTGCTCCCATTGGCAGATCATGAGACTGATGCCTAGAGCTCTCCACTCCCTAATCACCATGCTTGGACTTCCAAAATTGCAACACTTAGATATTGCAACAGTCAGAGTCACGTGGTTTCCAAGAATCCAGGCTCCGTAATCTGAAACCCAGTATGCTAATGAGGCATCCTACCCACTATTCTGTGACAGGATGTTAAGTCTGTTATGCTAATAAGATGCTAAGCCTGTTATGCTAACAAGGTATCCTAGTTGCTGTACTGTGATAGATCACTAAACCTGTTATGTTAATAAGGTATCCTACTTGCTGTGCTATGATTGGACGACTACCCCTATATAAGCTTGTGCCTTCCTGCAATAAAGCAGACCTGTGTCACTGAACCTGGTCTCCTGTGTCTGAATGCAGCTCCGCTGACACAGTCTCCTCACCAGCCTGGGTCCAGGACCAGGCAGAAGCAGTGACGACAGGAGGCAGCAACATGAGGCAGCACAAGGCGAGCAGAAGAGCAGCCTCAGCCCAGGGCGAGTGGAGGAGCAGCCTCAACACCCATGAGAAAGAAGGAGCAGCACCCACAAGAATGGAGGAGCAGCCACCGCTGGTGGTGACCACAAGGAAGCAACCTAAAGGAAGGGTTTGTTTTGGCTTAGGCTTCAACGAAAAATTATGCAAGCTAGATACCAACAAAGTGATATTCTTAAAGAACTAAAAGAAAAATTATTAACCCAGAATCTTTTACCAGATAGAATGTTAACTTAAAAAAAAAAAGAAATATAAAGAAGGCATTTTCATAGAAACCGTCTAATAGGAGTTGATCTCAAGATTCACCCCAAATTTAAGAGAGAGTTGAAAACTTGGAGTGTTAACTGTTGAGACCAGATAATGACTATTGTGAAGGTTCATTATGGTTTTTCTCTTTGCTTTTTTTTGTGTGTGTGCATGTGAAACAGGGTCTCACTGTGTATCTCAGGCTGGCCTAGAACTCATGACCACCTTCCTCAGGCTCTGGAGTTCAGTGATTATAGACATATATCATGCCTGGCCTCCTCTACTCTTCAGTATATTAAGCATCTATAATTTTAGAGCAGAACAAGATCTAGCACATTCAGGGTGGAATCACCATAGACTAAAACGTCTTTAATTTTTAAAAGACTTTTGAAAGAAATAAGAAGTAGGAGGGGGAAACAAACCTATATTGTAAAAAATTGGAACACCAAAGAAAAATCCCCTTAAGTTAGAATATATTCTTTCAGTCTCTCTAAGGTACACATGATACATGCATTTGTTCTTACAAAATTGAAAATATGCAGGGCATGGTGGTACACATCTTTAATCCCAGCACTTGGGAGGTAGAGACAAGTAGATCTCTGTGAGTTCAAGGACAGCCTGGTCTACACCAGCTGGGGCTACAGGGAGATCCTGTCTCAAAAAAAAAAAATAAGTGCTAGGCCAAATTGGGCCCCAAAATGGAGTCACTACTGACCAACAATATGGCAACCACAACCCAGTGGGCAGCATTCCCACAGAAACTAAATCCCCCTAGTTTTTCAGTAACTACCTCCTACTTTTAACAATACATCGTAATCATAACTGCAATTTTTCATCAGAGCCAACAGAAAAACTGAAAAACACCTAACTGAAAACCCCACACCAACACACCTGCTACTGACTCACCACCTACCCCCTTCTGCTACAGTCCCACCTTGAACTACCGACAAAAGAAAATAAATCCTATAAAATCCAGCCTGCTGTGATGAGAAATTGCTCACTATATTCTCTCTCTCTCTCTCTCTCTCTCTCTCTCTCTCTCTCTCTCTCTCTCTCCCCCCTCCCCTCGGGAGCAGTCAGCAACTCATACCTCCCAATAAATTTCTCCTTTCTCACCTCAGAGTGGTCTCTTATGTTCCTTGTCTTTTCCTGAACCTAACACAAAATAATGATATTGATTAGCTGGTTATTTTGTGTGCAAGTTCAAACCCTTTAAGAGTGAATGTATTGCTGTAAAAGGAAAAATTACTTTTTAAAAGAGCAGAAAAGTGTCACCAGAAACTACAAAAAAAAATTCACATTTTAAAAGAACAGAGAAAAAAATAATAACATG
>NW_008351958.1:4572860-4573438 GCF_000622305.1 Nannospalax galili | reverse complement strand
GAATTCAGTGAATTTAAAGAACACACAAACAAGGTAATCATAGAGCTGAAGGAAGATAGGGATAAACTTCTGAATGAATTCAGAAAAGAGAAATATTGAAGACTACTCAAGCTAAATTGAAGAAAGAAGAGAAACAATCAGTAAGCCAATTAGAAACAACATGAGAAATCCTCACCAATAAGATGAGTGAAATGGAAAACAGACTATCAAAATTGGAAGGAAGTGGACTAATTAAACCACTCAAGCAAAGATTATGAGAAATTTAAGAAAACAAAAGAATGGAATATGCAGGAAATGCGTGACACCATAAAAAGACCAATCATATGAATAATAGGCATATAGGAAGGAGAAGAATCCCAAGATAATGGCATGGACCAGATCTTCAACAGAATCATGGAAGTAAATTTCCAAAAATTGAAGAAAGACAAGAACCATATAGAAGACCAAACAGACAGGACCAGAAAAGAAACGCTCCATGACACATTATAGTAAAAACACTAAATGTACGAAACAAAGAGACAATACTGAAAGCTGCAAAAGATAAACAACAAGTCACATATAAAGGAAAACCCATTAGG
>NW_008351958.1:4569380-4572585 GCF_000622305.1 Nannospalax galili | reverse complement strand
AATGACAGGATTCAATACTCATCTTTCATTAATAACTTTAAACATTAATGGACTGAACTCCCCAGTCAAAAGACACAGACTATATGAATGGCTTAAGAAACAAAACCCATCTTTTTGTTGTCTGCAAAAAAACTCATCTTACTTTCAAGGACAGACACTATCTTAAAGTGAAAGGATGGAAAAAAAACAAACAAACAAATGGTACTAAGAAAAAAAGCAGGTGTAGCAATTCTAATATCTGACAAAATAGACTTTAAACTAAAACTAATCAGAAGAGATAAAGAGGCCCACTTCATTCTGATCAAAGGAACAGCAAATCAAGAAGATATTACAATCATGAACATATATTCAACAAACTTTGATGCACCCAACTTCATAAAAAGAATACTACAGGACTTTAAGACCCAGATTGATCCCAACTCATTAATAGTAGGGGACTTCAATACCACCACTGTCTCCATTAGATAGGTCAACAAGGCAGAGAGTTAACAGAGAGACGTCTAAATTAAACAATAGCATATATTGAAAGGACTTAACAGGCATCTAAGGAGTATTCCACCAAAGCACAAAAGGACATACTTTCTACTCAGTACCCCATGGAACCTTCTCCAAAATCAACCATATACTGGGACACAAAACAAACCTCAACTAATACAAAAAGATTAAAATAATTCCATGGATTCTATCTGACCACAATGCAATAAAGCTTACAATCAACACCAGAAGAAGAGTTAATCACCACATGAACACATGGAGATTAAACAACACACTCCTGAATGATGAATGGGTCAAAAGAGAAATTAAGAAAGAAATAAAAGTATTCCTGGAACTAAATGAAAATGACAATACAACACAACAAAACCTCTGGGACATGCTGAAAGCGGTCCTTCGAGGGAAGTTTATAGCTCTAAGTGCCTACATAAAAAATTGGAAAGAACGCAAATAAATGACTTAATGTTGCAACTCAACACACTTGAAAAACAACAGCAAATGAAACCCAAACCCAGCAGACAAGAAGAAATAACAAAAATCTGGGCAGAAATTAATGAAATTGAACCAAAAAAAAACAGTACAAAGAATCAATGAATCCACGTGCTAGTTATTTAAAAAGATAAAAAAAGATTGACAGACCACTAGCCCAGGTACCTAAAAGAAAGAAAGAGCACCTCCAAATCACATGGTGGGAATTTACCTTTTCTTTAGTGGTTAACTTGGTGTCCCCCATATTAATGGAAAGACTATATCCTGCATTTCTTCATGTTTAGAATTTATGCATATGAGCTAAGTATGAATAGAAATATGGACTTGTTTAACTCTAAAAATATTTACTTATTTCAAACTTAAAATTAAATATATCTACATGAAAATGTAGTGTTAATAAATGAGTCAATTTGCTTGAGTGACTTAATAGACATATGCAAGCTAAAGTTATCACTATTTGAGATATTAAGGGTTTTTTGTACTTTTAATATTTATTTTAGTACTTAATATTTTTTATTGAATTTTTGTGTTCCAAAACCAGGTAAAGACACAACCAAAAAAGAGAACTATAGACCCATATCCTTAGTGAACACAGATGAAAAAATTTTCAACAAAATACTTTCAAACCGCATACAGACACACATCAAAAAGATCATCCGCCATGATCAAGTCAACTTTATCCCAGAGGTGCAGGGATGGCTTAATATAAGTAAGTCACAAAACTTCATAAATCATATAAATGAGCTCAAAGACAAGAACCACATGGTCATCTCAATAGATGCAGAGAAGGCCTTTGACAAAATTCAACATGCATTTATATTCAAAGTCCTAGAGAGAATTGGACTGGAGGGAACATACCTCAACATAATTAATGCCATATATAACAAACCCACAGCCAACATCATTCCAAATGGAGAAAAACTGGAAGCATTCCCATTGAAATCAGGAACCAGACAAGGCTGTCCACTATCTCCACTTCTCTTTAACATAGTGCTTGAAACTCTTGCAAGAGCAATAAGACAAGAGCATGAAATTAAAGGAGTAATAATTTTGAAAAGAAGAGATCAAATTATCCCTTTTGCAGATGATATGATATCTGAGAGATGCCAAAAATTCCACCAGAAAAATCCTAGAAATTATTAATACTTTCAGTAAAGTGGCAGGTTACAAAATCAACCTACAAAAATCTGTAGCCTTTCTATATACCAATAACAAGCAATCAGAGAAAGAACACATGGAAACACTCCCCTTAACAATAGCTGCAAAAAAAAAATAAAATATCTCAGAACAAACCTGACCAAAGACATTAAAGAGCTCTACAATGAAAATTTTAAATCTTTAAAGAAAGAGATTGAGGAAGACATCATAAGATTGGAAGAATTAATTTTGTGAAAATGACCATCCTACCAAAAGTCATTTATAGATTCAATGCAATGCAAATCAAAATCCTTATGACATTTTCCACAGAACTGGAAAAACCCATCCTAAGATACATACGGAAGCACAAAAGACCTCAGATAGCCAAAACAACACTGAGCACTAAGAGCAATGCCAGAGGGATTACTATACAAGATTTTAAGGTGTATTACAGAGCTATAGTCATAAAAACAATGTGGTCCTGGCTTAAAAATAGACCCATAGATCAATGGAACAAAATTGAAGGGCCAAATATGAGTAAATGCAATTTCAGCCACATGATATTTGACAAAGGGGCCAAGAATATTCACTGTAGGAAAGACAGCATGTTCAGCAAATGGTACTGGCAAAATTGGATCTCCACCTGTAGAAGAATGAAACTAAATGCCTATCTTTCACCCTGCATAAAAGTTAATTCCAAACGGATCAAAGACCTCAATGTAAAGCCTGAAACTCTGAAACTGTTAGAAGAAAACATTGGGGAAAACCTACAAGATATAGGTGTCAAAAGGATTTTCTAAACCAGACATCAATTGCTCAGGAAACAAGGGCAAGAGTTAACAAATGGGACTTCAATAAACTAAAAAGCTTCTGTACATCAAAGGAGTCAACCATGGAAGCAAACAGAAAACCCACAGAATGGAGAAAATCTTCACCAGCGACGTATCTGACGGAGGTTTAATATCAAGAATATATAACGAACTCAAAGAACAAAGAATCGAGATAAGAAGTAACCCAATTAAAAGATGGGCTAAGGAGCTGAACACACAGTTCTCAAAAGAAGAAGTAAAGATGGCTATGAAACATC
>NW_008351958.1:4552599-4567704 GCF_000622305.1 Nannospalax galili | reverse complement strand
CCCCAATCTTATCTAAAGAAATATTGACAACTGATTACTGCTAGATGAGGAACAGCTGACCCTCCTAAAACAAAGACCTCTAGGTAGGCTGACTAGATTCACCCAAAGAGCAAGTAGTGGGGAATGGCTGGGGGGTGCTGACAACACAGCAGACATTAGCAGGGATAACGGAGTATAAGGGCTCTAGTGGGGGGAGGGAGGCTATGGGAGGGTGCCATCTGGGAAGTGGGTGTATATTTGAATAAAATAGTTTGGGATGTTCTGTGTAATATACACACACACAAAGAAAAAATCAACAAATTTTTTAAAATGTATATATCTGTGGAGGAAGCACAAAAATTTATCTCCTCGGCCTCCTTGATCAAGAGGACAGGTGACTCACCACAGTTACAGGACATTTTGAGAGATGCTCACAGTCCCCTGGAACTTAGTTGACCTAGGAGGGCAAGGAGCAAAAACTGTCCTTTATGTCCCTCTGACCGAATTAGTATAGGCCTCAAAGTATGTCTGTTAAACATCCAAGACAGTTCCACCAGTCTGGTACTTTTAATTACCATGTGCTATGTAGATAAAGCTTTGGCGAAGACAAAACGTTCTCAGAGAAACCTTACCTAGACATAAATTATATTCCTTGAGCTAGTTGTATGTATAATTTTTCAGTAGGTTGTTGGACTAATACGATTCCCTCTGGTTTTTAAAACAAGCTAGGCACTGTATATCTCTCACATTGTCTAAAATAGAAAATAAATTTCTATTTTAAACTTGGACATGGTGGTATATGCCACCATGTAGTCTTGGCACTCAGAAGGCTGAATCAATGCAATTAAAAGTTTCAGAAATTAACCAACTGTCACTGGTAATAATCAGATATATAGAGATTAGAAACGCATATGCAAACATCTTAATATCAATTGCATTAAAATGGATTTTTCCATTTGAAACTGTATTTTAATAATGAAATGGATATCTTTTTTAAAGGTTAAAACCTCATTTAATTTTATGTCTTATAGAGTTTATACTGAGTACAATATTGTATAACTGTAATAATTCAACTGTAAACCTAAAAATTTACAGCCAAATTTGAAAGAGATGCATCTTAGCTTTGGAAATTGTTATTGAATATGTCGATGCTGTTGTAATGAAATGCTTCTTCTAAGTATGTGGTTATTAAATAAATAATTTAAAAAGATTTTTGACTCACATATTAAATATCTAAATTGATAAGAAGCTGAAATGAGCTCTAAAACATTTCCTTTAACTGAGATAAAGGAAATTTCGTAGTCTTGTGTCTGAAAAGTGTGAAATATAGGGAGGACAGGAGACAAATTAGAACAAGATAGAATTATTTGTATGAAAATGTGCTAATGAAACCCATTACTTTCCATAACTTAAAAATTATTTTGGAGCCAGGCATGGTGGCACATGCCTTTAATTCCAACTCTAAAGAGGCAGAGACAGGTGGTAACATCGAGGCCAGCCTAGTCTACATGGCAAGTTCCAGGCCAGCTGTGTCTATAGGGAGACCCTGTCTCAAAAAGACCAAAAAAAAATTTATTTTAGTCAGGTATAGTGGTTCATACCTTTAATTCCCACACATTGGAGATAGAGGCAGGCAGCTCTCTGTGAGCTCAAGGCCAGCCTGGTCTATACAGCAAGTTCCAGGCCCCTGGGGTTACAGGGAGACACTGTCACAAAAAACATTTTTGAAAGTATATGCATTCCAGTACACATTCTCAGACTGGATAAAATATTGAGCACTCTTTAGAAAATTGCACTTTTAGCTACAAATCAAGAATATTTTTTCTGCTTATTCCTAAAACATTTAAAGATTTTTGGAATTGGCCAATAAGTATATATTTTTTTAAAGACTCTGATCTGGACATGATGGTATACACATCTGTAGTCCTAATACCAGGGAATCTTAGATAAAAGGTCCAAGCGTTCAAAGGCAGTCTGGACTTCATAGCAAGACCCAGACTCCTACTCTCAAGCACACACCCCCCAAAAAAGAAAACAAAAGAATTAGAAATATATTATTTTCGGTATCTAGAAACTATAAATAATAGCAGGATTTCTTTTGCTCACTCTTGCTCAAAGTTCTCACAATTTACATTCTGTTATTGAATCTTTCCATACCTAAAACTCAGGAACACATTTGTAAGCATCTTAAAGTTAAGCTGTTTGGGGGGCTGGAGAGATGCTCAGTGGTTAAGAGCACTGGCTGTTCTTGCAGAGGACTGGGGTTTGATTCCCAGCACCCACATGGCAGCTAACAACCATCTATAATTCCAGTTCCAGGGGAACCCAACACCCTCTTCTGACCTCTTCAGACATTTCACGACTCAGGTACACTTACACACATGCAGACAATACACTCTTACACATAAAATAAAATGAAAATAAAAACTTTTAAAATTTAAGCTGTTTGATTTGGTTATAGCTATCTGCAGCTTTGCAGAGCTCTCCATATACCTAGATAAAAAGAGTGTTGATACAGTGATCAAAGCACCTTAATACTCAGGAAATAAAAACGAAAACAGCGGAGTGGAGTGGATGGCAATGATGGAAACTGGCTTTCCCTTTGACAGGGGTATTAGGACAGAAATTATTTTTCTTCTCTTTCCTAGCCTGTAACTAACTGTTCATTGCAAGGCTGGCAGTTTTAAAAGATGCTAGAATAGATGTAACAATCCCCAGTTTCCCAACCCTACTCCACGGTTGACTATCACCTGCATTTTCTAAGGTCTTATTTATTGTTTTTATTTTATGTGTGGGAGTACCTACATTAAATGCATGACGTGCATGCAGCACCACAGGGGCCAGAAGGAAGGCATCATATCCCCTCGAACTGGGGTTACAAATGGTTGTGAGCTGCCATGTGGATACTGAGGATTGAACTCAGTGCTCTGAGAGCAGCCAGTGCTCTTAACCACTACGCTAGTTCTCCAGTTCACCTTAGAGTGCTTGCTATGAGAGTTCCAGTTCTGGAATACTGGTCAGTTTCCTTCATGTTCCAGTCTCATAATTAATCACCTTGCTGTCTCCTCTGGTAACCCAGTGTTCCTCTGTACACGCTAAGGCATATTGTCATGCTCTACCATCTACAACCTGATCCAGGCACGGAGCAGTCTCTGAAATCAAAGGCACAATATCCAGATCCAAACTTTTGATCTGCCATTTGTTCTCTCTTCCCCTCTCTCCCGGGATCCTGGCCCAGATGGCACTTTTGGTTGATAGTATGCCGTGCTCCTGCCAAAGAACAACAAAAGTTTTCATTTCTAAACATGGAAGCAAGAGCCCAGAGTGGATGGAATTTCATTATATAAGGCAATCTAGTTCTCCGGCTGTTTCAGATTTCGATCTGTTGATACCATTTGACCATTCTTCGAGTTTGTGTATATTGATTGAACTATAAATATTTGACAACTGATTCACTCATGTTTAAAGACACCATGCACTTAGGAAAACACAAGGCTCATTACCCATAGAATATTTCATGTAGTTTAGGCAAGATACTTTTATATGTATGAAGAAAAACAAAAAGTTTAGCAGACGGGAGGTATTTGCATTAATATAGTTCATTCAAGGAACTGAAGATGTAAAATCATTTTTCTTAGGAAGTTGCTTGACAAAGAACCCAAATCAGTTAGAAATTTTAATTATGAAAATCAAATAACCAAACAGAAGTCAATTCCAACTTTAGTGAGTACCCATAGGCAGTCTCCTTTATATGGATCACACTGTACCAGACACTCAAAGAAAGGCAGAGAAAGAAGAAATGAAATTTATGGAGTGGATGCCTGGTCTAAAAAAAGATATTTTACTTAGGGCAAGTAAATTAGAGAAGTGATAGAAAAAAAAAAAGGTGGTTTTTTTTAACTTTTTAAAATTTTTTTTATTTTTTTATATGTATGAGTATATTGCCTATGTGTATGTGAGTGCACCTATACCATGCAATGCCTCGGAGGTCAGAAGAGGGCTTCAGATTCCCCTGGAACTGTAGTTAAGGATGGTTCGTAGCTGCCATGTGGGTACTGAGAACTGAACTCGGGTCCTCTGCAAGAGCAGTCAGTGCTCTTAATCACTGAGCCATCTCTTCAGCCCAATTTTTTTTTTTTTAATCTTGTCTGAGGGGCTGGAGAGATGGCTCAGCAGTTAAGAGCACTCACTGGTTGACCTGGACTGATTTCCAACACCCACATGGCAGCTAACAACCATCCTTAACTCCAGTTCCAGGGGACCCAACACCCTCTTCTGACTTCTGCAAGCATTATGCAACATGGGTGCACTTATATACATCCAGGCAAAACATCACACGTATAAAATAAAAATAGATTAATCAAAAACATTTTTTAATCTTGTCTGCACAACTCAGATAAATTCTGTGTATTGCCACCATGACTTTGAGCACAACAGGTCTGGATATCTTAGTGTCAAGGGAAGCAGGCTTCTTCCAGGAAACGCAGTCATCATTCTAACGAATTCTGAGGCTATCCTTTGGCCTATGAATTAACAGACAGAGGAAGAAGGTCACTCTGTTGGCCAGGGTGATGGATCTCAATTACCAGGAGGAAATTAGATTGCCGCTACACAATGGGAACAGCATCGACCATGTCTGAAAGACAGAGATTCACTAGGACCTCTCTAGAACCCTCTTGACCAACAGCCCAGGTCAACAGAATACCACAAATCAATAAGAACAAAACACTCAAAGACTTGGATCCCAGCAGGAAATAGTGTTAGGGTCACTTCACCCTATGGTCAAGTAGGTATCTTAGTTTAGGCTGCTAGAATAGAGCACCATAACCTGGCTGGCTTAGAAACAGGGATGTATTTCTCACAGTTCCTGAGGCTAGAAGATGAGGGTGTCAGTATTCTTGGGTTCTGATGGGATCCCTCTTCATGCAGACTGCTGACTTCTAGTGGCATCATCACATTGCAGAAAGCTGGGAGCTGAAAAACATTCTTCTACCACCCTTACGATGGCACTAATGCCACCCTCAGGATCTCACCTAATCCTAATTACTTCTCAAAGGCCCCACTTCCTAACACCATCACATGGAGGTAGGGACTCAATACACGGATTTGGCAATGAAACACAGACATTCAGTCCATACCACTAGGGGAGATGCCAGCGGAAGATGAGGCAAGTGACAGTTGAGCGAAAGCAGTTATGATTACAAGGTTAGTATTAGGAGAGTAATTAAGGATACAATACGGCAGCTACACTTTTTTGAGACAGAGTCTCTCTGTAGCCCCAGCTGACCTGGAACTATGTAGAGCAGGCTGGCCTTGATCTTATAGAGATCTACTTGCCTCTGCCTCCCCAGTCCTGGCACTAAAGGCATGTACCACCATGCCCGGCTTGCTACATTAATTTAATAAATCATCTATCTCTCCCTTCACCCTCACAACCTCATTAACTTATATGAAGGATACTGGTGATCATTAGCATTTCAGTTTTCAGCTGAGGATGTAACTACATTGACAGCATTAATATCAGTGCTATGGTGACTGATAGGAATCTGTATGTTCCTTGTATTAGGACACAAACTTGGCTGAGTAAAGGATGAGAGTGGATATGCAGGGGCAAGAGAAATAGACTCTGCTTAATCTCTTCTATTTGTCCCCTCAGATTCACTGTTCTCTCCTCTACTCCTTCTGCTCTCCAAAGGCTACCCTCCAAAGACTGAATCAATGAGCTTTTTTGTCTCCTAGCCTCTGGTGGGGTTCAGTCAGTGACAAACATCTCTAAACAATGAGAGCAGAGGATAGTAGAGTATGGATGGATGTTTACCTCCTCTGCCCACCTCCCTCATCTCAGAATCACCCAGCCCCCATTTGTATCCCTCTAAGATTGTAGCTCTGTCTAGGGACCCACTCTAACCAGCTCTCTCACTATCAGTTCCAGAAACCTCCTCTCCTCCACCCTTCTGAAGCCATGCCTTACTAGCTCTTAGATCTCACTTTCTCCTCCATGAGTTCTCCAAATCCTGCCCTGCCCTGTGAATAGTTTTGTTATTCCATTCTCTTTCATTTATCCAATGACTGTGCCATCTGTCTGCTGCTGGGATACCAATGACACGTTCACCCTCACCCACTAAAACATGAGCTCCCTGAAGACAGGGTCTGGGCCTCACTTAGTTTTTCATCAACTAAAGTTTAAAGAGTATCTGATACTTTGTATGTGTCTGTTAAACCTCTGTTGAGTGAGTGAAGGAATGAATGAATGAATATAGGTATCTGTAATACAGGCCAGACTATAAGTAGAAGAGGAACAGAAACAAACAGTGAAGGATTAATAGGCTGAGGGACAGTCTGCACAGGGTTTACACAGAGCTGCCCCAAATAGAAGTGGTACCATGCAGCAGTCTGGAAGCCCTGATGGAACACAATGGAACACAGATAGGAGAAAGAAAAAACCTAGTGCCTCTCTCTCTCTCTCTCTCTCTCTCTCTCTCTCTCTCTTTCCTGGACACCATGAAGTGGGCTTCCATAATGTTCTGCCTTATCACAGAATCAGAAACAATGAAACCACACAACCATGAATTGTAACCTGTACAACCATGAGCCAAAATAAATTTTTCCAATTTTTTTGTTACTCTGAAGTACTTGTCACAGTGATAAAGTCTAATACTTTAGGCCTAAAGTAAAGGGTACCTTTTTGTAATTGGTCCAACCAACATCTGTCTTTTGGTAACATGCACAAAGCAATAGTATAGTCTAAGAGGCGGTATTACATAAGAGAGATATGATCTAAATACTTTGTGTAGTAAGATTTAAAACAGAAAAGGTTTTGTTGACTTTAGAACAGTAAAGAAAGATTCCAACTATTAGAAATCTTGTGCTAGCATCTACCACAAGGTAAGCAATTATTTACTATATCACGTTTATAATTTTTAATATGCTATAAAGATGAGGTGATGTTTTTAGCCAAGCCTATATGACCTCAGACAAAATAGGATTATTTTCAACCCTACACTAACTGAGGGATAACCTAGTCTGCACAAACCTGACTGACTCCTCAAATGTTTTCCTCATGATTCTACTATATATAAAAATTGGCGGCAAATGAATCTGACAAAATGTTTCAAATGTTTTGATTTAATCACAAGTACACAAAGACTTCCATAGAGTTTGAATTCTCTCTGTTAAAAAAAGGAAAAAGTAAAGTCAATATCAATAAATATTTTTGCAGGCTACAAAAGCAACACACAAATACAACGTGCTGTATAACATTTTGCTCAAAGATAAACTATGTATTAGTTACTTTCTCATCAGTGTGACAAACTGCCTGACAAGGTAGCTTGGGAAGAAAGGATTTAGTGTTTCAAAATTATTCCAGAAGGCAGCGTAAGTCCATCCAGGTGACGAAGGTGTGCTGACAGGAATGTGAGGTGGCTGTTCCCTTTCTAGCCACAATCAGGAAGCAGAGAGAGATGAACAGAGTGCTCATCTGCTTCCTCCTGTAGTCAGTCATGACCCCAGCCCATGGGATCATGCCATCTACATAAAGGGTGAGTCTTCCTTCCTCAGTTAAAACTTTCTGGAAATGTCCCCACAGACACACCCAGAAGTATGTCCCTTACATGATTCCAAATTCCATCAAGTTGACATGCAAGGTTTTAACTATCAGGGCTAGAGAGATGGCTCACTGGTTAAGAGTACTGACTACTCTTGCCAAAGGCACGGGTTCAGGTCCCAGCACCTACATGGTAGCTAATAACCATCCATAACTCCAGTTTCAGATGATGCAATGCCTTCTTCTAGCCTCCACAGGCATCACATGACTTGGGTGCACCTACATACATGCAGACAAAACATTCATACACATAAAATAAAAATAATTTTGAAAAAGATTTTAACTATCACAAACTGTGCTCACAATAATGCGCTCATAAAACTGTATCACCAGCCAGGCGTGGTGGTGCACACCTTTAATCCCAGCATTTGGGAGGCAGAGGCAGACAGATCTCTGTGAGTTCAAGGCTAGCCTGGTCTACATAGTGAGTTCCAGGACAGCTGGGGCTACAGGCAGACCCTGTCTCAAAAAGACAAAAAAAAAAAAAAAAAACCTGTATCACCTAGGAATGAGTAGCCATCTTATTTTGAAGAATTACACTCTTCAGGTTTTTACACAATGATAAAATCACCTATCAAGACAGGTCTCTATTTCCATACCACTGTGATACATTGTCTAAGTGTTTTAGCTTCATTCTGTTTCTGTGACACATACCATAACCAAAAGGAAAAGGTTTATTTGACTTACACTTCCAGGTCACAGTGCACCATTGCAGATGTCAGGACAGGAAGTCAAGCAGAAACTTGAAGCAGAAACCTTGGGGGAACACTGCTTGCTGACTCTCTTACAAGCTCAATCTTAGCTAGCTTTCTTCTGCAGCCCAGGGGATGGTAGAACAGTAGGATGGGCCCTCCTACATTAATTAACAATTAAGAAATCCCCCACAGACATGCCCACTGGCCACTTTTATTTGTGCAGTCCCTCAATTGAGATTCCCTTCTCAGGCTGTGTCAAGATGACAATTAAAACCAAATAGGCTATGTGGCTCACACCTTTAATCCCTGCACTTGGGAGGGAGAGGCAGGTGGATATCTGAGTTCAAGGCCAACCTGGTCTATATAGTGAGTTCCAGGCCAGCTGGGGCTACAAGGAGACCCTGTCTCAAAAAACAATGAGATAACTAAATAAATACTTTAATCCCATCTGATATCCTTAAATAATAATGCAGTTAAATTATGATCAAGCTCAAGAGAAACTGCTATCAATAAACTAGATCACAGATGGATTAACTCCAAAATACTTCATTTGGTAATTCTAGTTTCATTGCAATTACTTGTAGGAAATACTGAAGATTACTTTATAATTTAAATGTAGTAGCATTTTTGAGACTCTGAGGTACTTAGTAAACTTTACAGGACTTGGGTTGGGTGAAAGGAGACTCACTGAGGCTTCCCATTCATAAAGAAGAGTTTAAGATTTCCATGGCAAAAGTGAATTACTTAATAGAGAACTTGCACACTGAAATGGTTGTATCTGACCAGTCCTTTTCACAAACAAAGCAACTTTTGCCACTCTGCCACATGAAGTTAATTTAAACCACACCTGTTTAGAAGTGGGTGTATGGAATTTCTGCAAGTTATAACCTGCATCTCTTCATTTAGAGTTAAAGAGTTTTTATATATTACATTTACATCTCAGGTTTCAGAGCTTTCCAAAGGGAGCAATATGTGTTTGTCATTCTCTGGGATGCCTCCTGTAGAAAGCATCATTTAGCTTATCTTGGATAGCCAATCTTTATTCTTCCCCTTATATATTGGAAAAAACATTACTTTGAATCATGCTGACTTGAATCCAAATTCCAGTATTTTTTTAGACATGCATACTTTAAGATCCTTTTCCCCCCACTTATAAAATTGGACTAATAATAACCACTGTACAGGGCTGTTATCAGGTTTATCAACACTGCACATAAAGTATCTATTTCTGTGCCAGATATTTAATAAGTGATAGTCACAGCATTCACAATTGTCTATGTTGTTATGACAATCACACACATCCAGACCCTAAGATTCTGCTTTGATTTCAAGAATGTTCAGTGATTAGGAAGTGAATTTTGATTAAATTATTCAAAATTATTCAGGAAGGGCAGAGTGAATCACTGGTGAGTCAGTTGTATCTTATTCAGTGATATATACTTTCTTAAAATATGTTATTTATTATTTTTTATGTGTATGTGTGTATTGCCTACATGTAGATAAGGATACCCGTGTCGTGCAATGCCTGCAGAGGACAGAAGGGACTGTCAGATCCCCTGGAACTAGAGTTACAGACAGTTGTTAGCTGCCATGTGGGTGCTGGGATTCAAACCTGGGTCTTCTGCAAGAACAGCTAGTGTTCTTAACCACTGAGCCATCTCTCCAGCCCTCAGTGATACATACTTTAGCATTGGTAAAACAGACTTCTTGAAGCCATTTTACTATAGAAAATATATGTACTACTGGGAGGGCAAGATTCTTTCCCAGCTAGAAGAAGTGCAGGTCAGAATTTTGGTGAAGTCAGTTGTGGAAGTCCATATCTATAATCCCAGGACTTGGCAGGCTAAGGAAGGACTGCAGTGAGTTAGAGGAGAGTTCAGGCTACTTAGTGAGTGAGACACACACACCACTCCCAACACACATACACAAAGAGGCTTTATGGACTAGGGTTGTAACGAGTTTGTAGAACACTTGACCAATGAGTGAGACCCTGAGTTTAATTACCAGTACCACCAAAACCACACAAAACAAAAAAAAACAAAATATACTTTTGTGAGGTCTATAATAAGCTTGAAATGCTCCCAGAGCACTGAAGAATTATTCTTCAGTGTCTATCCAGGTTTAACATCCTCTATTAAGCAACCAATAGCTTTCAATTTTGCCAAAAAAATTAGTTCTTCATCCCATGGCTTTTGCCATTTTTGTTGCTTGTTAACCATCATTTGTTTAATCATCATAGTTCTTTGGTCACATAAATGAACAAAATGTTCAAACCACTTGAAACGGCTAGCCATGTTCACCTGTGTAAACAGGATGACAGCTGAGAGCGTTCAGGGAACTCAGCTACTAAAATCACAAATCCCCAGATTCCAACCACATGATGATGTTATTGCTGGCACAGGAATTAGAAAATCTTATAAAGTGATTAATATATCATATTACCTAACATCTCCTACCTGCCTTCTCTCTTTGTCAGAGAGTCTATCCACAAGCCAATAATTTGAGCCATTCTTTCAAGATATCATTTTTCTTTATTTGAATAATTTGGTATAAGAGAAGTGGCTTGAAAAAGGATTAAGAGTGTCAGATTTTTATAGGGAATGATGTTGGTGGAGGGTTTTCCTGGATAAAGTGGTTTTCGTGTTTTGTTGTATTTTATTGTTGTTGACTGTTGTTTTGCTGATAGTAAACAAGTCTATCTACAAACATACTAGCTCCAGCAGGTGCCTGGAGCTAATGTAGTTTGGAACTATTTTTAAAAAGCACTAGCTAAGTTAAAAACAAGTCACACCAAATGGCTCTACTGTTGTCCTATCTCCCTGCAATCTGGAGACCAAATATAAGAAAAACAAAATGCTTAGAAGCTTGCATTCCTATTTCCACTTAATACAGTCCTTTCTGAGTTCTCTGCATTTCCCTTTAACAGTTTTCTTTAAATCTAGTTTTATCTCTGACTAGTAAAAACGTGAAGTGCTTCCCAGCTAGAAATACAGCTGGATCCGAGACTTCAACCACCTGCCTGGCAACTGCTTTGGCTTGAGGCTATCAGGACAGATATTTACTGTCCCTATGGAATCTCATGGCAGTCTGGCCAGTTGGCATTCTTCTAATAGTCCTGGATTAAACACCTACTTAGGTGCAGTGTCTGAGAAACCTTCAGCTTTGAATCTTTCTGAAGTCTGCATTAAGCTTGGCTTTTCTTCTTTCAAACACAGTAGTCCTGTTTTGATTAAGAGGGGAGATACAAAGACTGAATTTGAGGGTTGGTTTTTTTGTCTTCTTTTATCTCTGTGTATTCAAGCAGAGAAGCCACTGACAAACTACCTAGAGTCAAAACCTGTACTTGTTCTAGTATTGAGAGAGCAGATGTCATGCAAAGAACAAGAGTTTGGATCATTTGGATGACCTGGACTTGGATTCCAGCAAGGCTACCTGGCAGTGTGTCATCTTAACCTTTTTGAGAAAAATGAGAACAATAATGCCTACCTCAGAGGATTTTGTTAAGAGGATCACAGGTCATTATATATGTACCATGAAGTCAAATTATAAGAAATTGCGCTCTTCTTCCAAACTGCCTTTAACGACAAAGCAACCCAAACCTGCTTTGTGGTCATCACCACAGTGAACACTCCAGCTGATAGCAAAGAAAACATATGTTCTCTCTCACGGTAGAACATGTCTATGGAAGCTACTACTGGTCCTTTCAGCAAATGAAGAAATGGATATAAATTGGTAGAGTCATTTTTCTAAAACCTCAAAACAGACAAGAGCCCAAACTAGAATCTGGATCAACTCATCCCCAATCCAGTTCTTTTTCTCCAAGTCTATCATTTGACATGTAATTTTGTTCACCAATACTCTGAATTATTTGAAAATCTACTCTAGGTAGTCCCCTCTGTTCCCAATAGACTTTATAAATAGAAAAATGAGCTTCTAACAGAATTGAAAGAAGCCAAGGCCATGTCCACTCTGGTCCAGTGTCTGTCCCTGGCAGTGTAGCCAAGGACCTCACTGCAGGAGAAGAGCTAACTTCAAAAGGCTGGATATCAAGGCCAGAGAGGACCTTGAAGAGCAAACAGTGGCCTAAAGCCAAGGTCTAGATGTGATAAGTTCGATGTTGACATTTTGAGGTTAGGGAGACAATAGGCTGGCTGGCCTATTGTCAGTGGTGGGCTCCTGCCCATTCTGCCCTCATTAAAAGGGCTTGTCTGTCACACACAGTCTTCAGCTGTCCTGGGAGGCACAAGGCAAATGAACTATCTGGTTGACTTTCAAACTTGTGCCCCAAACTCCTGAAATTTAATTCTCTATGTGGTCTCAAAAACTCCTTTGTATAAGTGTAAATATTCTTTATACTTATAGTTAGAACATTTTTTGTTTGTTTCAGTTGTCCATGTTTCACTAAGCCATCAGAATCAGACCACACTGAAGACGAAAACCAGTGTTGTGTTCACGAGGATTTCAAGGGCCAGACACATCAGTAGGTGAGAGGTAGGATCTGAGGGGAAACTCAAGCATCTAACCATAAAGCCCAAATCCTTTGTACCACCTCCTGGCCTCCACAGTAGCCATGGGAACAGTCACTCTGCCTCCCAATCCCCTGCTATGATGCATAAAGGGACATCTGCAAATATTCACTGAATGGACCAGCGAAGGGATAAGGAGTGCGTGTTCTAGTTTTCTACTCATTCTGCCTCATTCCTGAATGGAATTCCTAGGAAATGGAGCCAAAATAAGCAACTCACTCTTTCCTGTTGTGCTAATTTGTCATGTTGCCGCAAGCCAAAGCAATAACTGAACCAGGTCGAGAACATACCAGAAAAAGATTCTCATTTCAGGGGGGGTCCTCATGAGATAGGGTGACAAATCAGGGGAAAAAACCAAGTTCCTGGGGCCCATTGTTGTTTGGTGGACACTTGCATTCTCAGGACCCTGCTCTATGAAAATCTTGCAAGTAATTCTTAGGGCATGATTAGAATAAAGTCAAATGTTTGACTCTCTTACTAGTCAGGCCCCTCATTTCTTCTTAAGAGTCTATTTAATTTTTTCATTTTCATGTCTTTTTCATTTAATTTTGGTAAGTCATAGGTGTTTGATAATTTATTCATTTCTAAGTTTTCAAAATAGTCCCTATGTTCCTCAGGATTTCACCAGAGTCTATTTTAATATTTCCCTTTGATTTCTTATTCTATTAATTTGAGTTTTATCTCTCTTTTGATTAAATTAGCTAGAACTTTATCAGTAGTATTTTTTTTCAAAGAAGTAGCATTTTTGTTTGATTCTTTGCTCTTTAGTCTCCATTTTATTAATTTCTGCCCTGATAGTATTTCTTGCTTCCTAGGAAGAGAGGTGGATATCAGATAGAAATGCCTGCTTTCATCTGCTGGTTATTTATTTCACCAATAGAAGTTCCTTTATAGATGCAAATTTTCTTTACAAAATGGCTTTCAGAGGCCTGTAGTTTCTCTGAATAACAAACTCAAAATATGCTAAACAGATTAGGGTGTGGTGGCACATGCCTGAAATCTCAGCACTCAGGAGGCTGGATAGGAGGACCTCAAGTTCAAGGCCAGCCTAGGAGATAGATACAGATATAGATAGAGATGGAGATAGAGACAGAGACAGCGACAGAGATAGAGATAGAGAGATAGAGATAGAAAGATAGAGATAGAAATAGAGATACAGATATAGATAAAAATAGAGATGATAAGCTGGGCGTGGTAGCACACGCCTTTAATCCCAGCACTCGGGAGGCAAGGGCAGGTTGATCTCTGAGAGTTCAGAGCCAGCCTTATTATGTACATAGTAAGTTCCAGGACAGCTGGGGCTACAGGAAGACCCTGTCTCAAAAAGACCAAAAAAAAAAAAAAAAAAAAAAAACCAGAGATAAAAGATAAAAAGACAGAGAGAAAAGAAAGGGAGAAATCACGGAGAAAAATTTTGGAGGGGGGTATCTCCACTTATCCCTATCTGTTAAAGGTTAGGGTTCCAAATCCTCTTTACATGTTGTTGCCCTACCTCTGTCTCATTCAGTCCAAACTGGTGCAATTAAAAAAAAAAAAAAAAAAAAAAAAAAAAAAAAAACCAGAGATGATAGATATAGAGACAGAGATGACAGAGATGGCGATATGCCAGAGAAACATATTTGGAGTGGGATATTTTACTCTCCCAAACCCTAATCCTCAAATCAATGCTTTACAATAGCCTGTGTGCCCGAGACCTATTTAGATGCAATTAAGAGGTAGAAAGCAAACAGCTGAAGAACTAAGAAACAATTATGAACACCAAGGAAAAATTAACATAGAGGTTATTGTTGTTGTTGCTGTTGTGGCAAGGTTGGAGCAGCAGGAGTAAGCAGGCATCTGTGCTTATGAGAAAGCCTAGAACAGTGCTTCAAACCACTGTTACCCATGTCTCTAGGGGCTTTGGGGCATTTGTGGGAGTTATTTCATTGTCTGGGTAACTGGAAGATGCTAAGTACACGCAATGGTTCAAATCAGACATATCCAACGTCAACCTGAAATGAGCAGCCTGGCGCTATATGGCAAAGAATTAGCCACATCCTGAGGAGTGTGTCAGATATTCTGCCCAACTTTTATGTGGACTGAAAACCTACTTATCATCATCTAAACTTCATATAAGTCTGATTTAAACTCAAACAAATTGGGGTGGGGGTTGGTTTGTTTTTTTAAATAATTTATTGAGAATTTCATACATGCATATAAGGTGTTTTGATCAAATCCATGCCCACTCCCTCCCCTCCAACTCCTCCCATATCTCCTCATCACTTTTTTCTGATAACTTCATGTACTCTTTCTTCTTCTTTTA
>NW_008351958.1:4546619-4552544 GCF_000622305.1 Nannospalax galili | reverse complement strand
TACATAAAATCTCCCAAATGTTTTTGCCATTTTTGGCCTTTGGAATAGAGTAGTTTGCTAAGAGGCCCAAGGACATTGTGAGTTTTAGCCAAGAAACTGGCTACTTTTCTTTGGGGTCTTTTTACCCTAACTGCCTAGCCAATTCCTTCCTCCTATTCTTACCACACCATCCTCTGAAGAGGTTACCCAACTTGTGGATAGGGAATCGGGACACAGCCCACTCTGGCTTCTTCCATGATGAACAGAGACACGGGGTGAGGCAATTGGGGTACCCCTCCAGTGTTCTATCTAAAAGACTCCCAAATTGCATAACTTTTATCTGTAAGGGGAAAAGAAAGTCCTTGACTGGTGAATAGGAGATGTGAAGGAGACATAAAGGCAAGAGTAGTTAGCATTACAAGTTTTAGACAGGGAACTAGAAAAAAAGTCAGAACAGGGCAATTTTCAAATGTTCATGTAAAAGTCATTTTAATTTCTTGACCAGGCTTCCAAAAGCATCCCTCTATTGGGTTACTCCTCATTTTTCTTTTGTCTTCCAAGGCTGGACTCTAGAGTGATGGATTCAGGATTTGCTTTTCTTAGCTACAGGTGGGCACTACAGTATTGGAGACCAAGATTTGAAGTCTTACATCTGAGCAGCACTTTCTGGTTAGGAACAAAATCATCAATGAGAAATAATTGTCTAAATAACTTTTTATATAGACTTAAGCCTAATGTCTGGGAAGTGTAATCCCTTGAACTCTTAAAGAAACATAATGAAGGCCAGGTGTGGTGGCACATCTTTTAATCCTAACACTCGGGAGGCAGAGGCAGGCGGATCTCTGTGAATTCAAGGTCAACCTGGTCTACATAGTGAGTTCCAGGACAGCTGGGGCTACAGGAAGATCCTGTCTCAAAAAGACCCCCCCCCCAAAAAAGAAATATACTGATGACTTTACTCTTTGGTTTTAATTTCCTTTGGGGTGTTTAAGACCATACAGTTGGCCCAATTTATTTTGAGACAGGGTCTTACTGTGTTGCTTGGGCTGGCCCAGAACTCACGGTTCTCCAGCCTCAGCCTCCTGAGTGCTAGAATGACAGGCAATCCACCACACATGGTTCAAATAATTCTTACAGCAGTCTAATGTCAAAATTTCAAAATTGCCAATATGGGCCATATTGGGGAAATATTGAACTAGGGTGTAGCTCAGAGGTAGCATGCTTATCTGGTTCAGTTTCCAGCACTGAAAAAAGTCAAGGGAATAGTTTGTTCCAAACCTCATCAAGAGTTGTTCATTTGTTTCAAAAGTGAGGTTACCAACTGCACAGCACTGACGGGCTAAGAGACCAGTAGATCCTCTCTGCATGTGCAGTGTAGGGCAAAGGGAAAGCTTTCACTGGGACAAACTGACAGTTTAAGTCAGAGAAAAGGCAGTGTTTAGGATCATGACTAGTTGAGGGGCAGGGGAACACAGTATGGAGGACACAAAATATGAAATTCAAAGAAAGTATAGGTACCTTATCATTGGGGAGGAGGAATTGGAAGTGTAGTCAGTTTTCAGGGGGATAGTAAATGATTTTTAGGAGAACCAAGTGGACTTGGAGAATGAACAGTGGCCTGAGACAAACTCTGTTTGGCCTTCAGAACAGATGACCATTTGACAATGATTCTCTGCAGAATGCTAGATGAAAGCAAAATAGAAGACAGTGGTGTGTAATAAGAGTCTGCCCAAGTGTGTTGGCAAATTCTTTCTTCCTGAAAAGTGAGTTTATGTTCCTCTGATTAATGAAATTTTAATTATGTTCCTCTTTTGGTGGACCCAAACTGTGGAAAGCCTCTCTCTACACTGAGAGTTGAGAAAACAAAGAAAGGTCAAAGGGACCAGGATTCTGGGTGGCTCTGAGGCCTCTCAGCAGATTGAAGTGCCCATCTCTAGTATGTCATTTCTAAGCCTCAACAGCAGCTCCCCATCACTCTGATTTCTTACATGCAATCCTCATGTGTGCTTTTTTTTTTTTTTTTTTTTTTTTGAGGCACAGTCTTGTGTAACCCAGGCTGGCCTCAAACTCATTATGTAGCTGAATACGACTGTGAACTTCTGATTCTCTTGCCTCCACCTCCCAAGAGCTGGGATTACAGGCATAGGGCCACCACATTCACTTTATACAGTGCTGGGGATCAAACTCAGGGTTTTGTGCATGTCATGCAAGCATTCTACCAACTGAGCTACATCCCCAATTCCCCAACAGATGTTCTTGTATAAAAGCACCAAGGTGTTTATAGACTGAAATACATGGTATATTTAACTACAAATCGCTATCCTTTCATTTACCCTTCAGATCATAGCTGAAGTTACATGCAGGTAAGTTAGATCATCTGTAGAATACCTTCCAGAATAGTAAAGGGAGTATTACAGATTGTTTTCTATAAAAACAGAATTTTGATTTTCTAACACCATCATTCCTTCTACCTTTATTAGTTGGTGTAATGGAGATAGGAATTATGAGTGAATGTTAACAAGTGTGTAAAAATTTGATGACAAGACAAACAGGACACTTACATAATTTTGAAGCATCCCTCCACAAACCATTTTCTAACTGCAAAGAAAAAATACTTTACAATGGAAGAGTCTTCAGCAAATGATCAATAGTAAGAACAATATCATATATTATTTTATATACATACATAAGTATTTAGAGAGAAAGAAGCAAAATAAAAATGGAATTTAAGATTGAAGCTAGATGCAGTGGCACAGGCCTGTCATTCCAGCCCTGGGAAGGCAGAGACAGGAGGATTGTTACAAGTTCCAGGTCAGCTTGATCTACACAGTCAGCCAGGGCTACATACACATGTCCTGCCTCAAAAGTTCAAAAAGAAAAATTTGGAAGATCTGATATAATTTTTAAATCATCACCTGATTATATCAAACACATGTATTTTGAGGGTTTATGTTATAATGCAGGACTGTTTTATCCCTAATTTTACTTTCTGTCTTTTTATTTACTTATAGTCATTGGTGGCCCAAAAATAGTATGTGGAAATATTTCAGGAATAGTCAAATCGTAAATTTTAAATTGCATGCTATTCTGAGTAGCACAATAAAATCTCAGCCACCTTTTTCCATCTTGTCTGGGATATGAATTATCCCTCATCCAGCATATCCACCCTATATAAACTACCCACTCTTTAGTTACTTTGTAATCATCTTGATTATCAGGTCAAACACCACAGCATCACAATGTTTGGGACCAGGTAACCCTTACTTTACTTCATAATGTAAGCATGCCCAAGAGAAGCTGCAAAGCGTTTCCACTAAGTGAAGAGTGAAGGTTGCCACAGGTATATATGCATGTGCAAGGTTTATAGGGTTTGGTACTGTCTGAGGCTTAGGGCATGTTCCGAAGGATCTTCAAATGTATACCCCATGGATAAAGGGAGAGCACTGTACTGTTAATTTCTTATTTCACAGATGTAGACATATACATGGAAATGTCTAAAATATAGAAACAATGGGAGAAAGTGATATTATAAAACAGGAAAGAAAACAAACAGCATAGGTTCACCTGAAGACAAGATTCTTTTCCAGGCATGGGGACAAAAGCCAGGACCTCACGCTTGCTATCCAAGTTCTCTGTCACCAACATACATCTCCAACCCTGAAGCAAAGACTTTTCAAAACAAATGTGCATGTAGATATATGTTAATGTATAAACCTTTACCCTGGTTTGCAAATATTTTCTTTTATGAACCTAATGAGAGATCTTAACATCAGAGAAGCTGATAGAATTTTTATTCCAAATAAATAAGACCAAAATCAAATAAATCACTCTAACCCTTCTCTTAAGAGAAGAAATTCTCCCAAATTCCCTGATGGCATCTTTTACTAAGTTCCTTCATTATAACCCAGAGCATTTTTTCCCTAAGAAACATCAACGCATACTCTGTCTTCACCATCATATTCCCTCAGTTACAAAATATTAAGTAGATTAAGTTACCAAAGACGAATTTAGAAAGACCGGCAGACTATAGACTTGAAAGTTTTCAAAATCTTTCATGAGATGTCTGAGCCTGTTTACATTCCAAAAAGACAGGCATGAGATAGGTGGTCCCCTGTCCAAGAACTCAAAGACTAGGGGCACTGCCCACCATGGCTGACAGTGGAGGATCCTGAGGCAACAGAGCAAGCAGGAACCAATTTCTCCTTCACCAGCAGTTGTCATTTTCTTGGCAAACAAGTCAGGTGCCAGAAATTTTACCCAGACTGTCAGAGATTCAGATTAGAGGAAGCAGAAGAAGGGGTATTAACAAAGAACACAGAATTAGGAGAAGAGTGAAAGATGGAGCCAAACCCTACAATTTGAAACTATTTCAGAAGTTTCAGGTTTTTCCAAGCCTTTAAAAAGCCTCTCTAGCCTCAGAAAGAAAATAAGCCAGCATGAAGACCCATCTTTGGCTGGGAAGTTTTCTCACCCAGAAAACAGAAATGAAGTCTCACTCAGAATCATAAAAGTATGCATGTTTGTATGAGTTCCATGGACTGACGGTTTCCTCTATTCCGAAGAGAAAAAGTAAACTGAGTTCCTAACAAGCCCCTCGCCTGTTTTTCAGTGCTTCACGATGCCTGGCTTTCATGACACATACCCCTTCCTATTTATATGTAACACCTTCTGACACCTAACAACACTCATGCCTTCCCCAAGCCCCTTAATTAACCCTTATTTTATCTTGCAGCTATCAGGAACACACAAAGTCATTTGGGGTCATCTCACCAAGCTTGAAGCCTGAGCCACCCACCTGCTCCTGCTCGTCAGATGAAATCTGACAAGTGCTGAGTCGCTTGAAAATGTCCCGCTAAGTCATTTAAAGATGCAGCTCTCCGTATATATCTAGCAAGGCATAACCTTAATTTGAGAACATACTCCTTGGCACAATCACAGAACCTCTTTACAAAGTGTTCTTTACTAGAAAATAAAAGAAGCTTCTGGTGCTGGAGAGATGGCTCAGCAGTTAAGAGCACTGGCTGCTCTTACAGAGAATCCAGGTTCGATTCCCAGCACCCACTTGGTGGCTAACACCTGTCGGTAACTCGAGTTCCAGGAGATCTGACGCCCTCTTCTGACCCCCGCGGAATTGCACAACAGGGGTGCATTTACATACATGTAGGCAATATACTCATATACATAAAATAAGACAATTTTTTTAAATGTTAAATATAGATTTCAATGGTAATGTTTTTCACATCTACTAATTATTAAGGAGCAAATTTTCATGCTTTGAAGAATTATTATTTTTTCATCTCTTTTTTAAATTTTAATAACTACATGATTAGAAGAAGCATTTCATTACAGCTTTAACATATTTAGTAACACACTCCAGAGCAAGAGTACATCTCTTTCACAAGTGGGTGCAAGTTTCTAGGTTCACAGTTGAATTAATACAGTTATACAATATTGAACTCAGTATAAGCCCTGTAAGACATAAAATTGAATGAGTTTTTAACCTGTAAAAAAGATCTCCATTTCATTTTAGAATATATTGCTCCTTACAGAAAGACTTATTGTTTTTGCTACTAACACTGAGATGTTGGCTCATGCAGTTCTAATCTGTATGTATCTGGTTATTACTAGTCGTAATCAGTTGTAGTTGGATCCTTGGCGCCTGTGTATGTCTATAAAGTCATCAGGTAGATTTCAGTGGTGATGTTTATCACCTCAATTAATTAACATGAAGCAAATTTTTATGCTTCTTCCTCAAATATAACTCATTTTCTAATTTTTTGATTTTTTTTTTGTGTATTTCACACAGAATATCCCAAACAATCTTATTCATCTATATACCCACATCCCAAATGGCACCCTTCCATAGTCGTCCCCCCACCGCCCCCCACTGGAGCCCATATACTCTGTAATCCCTGCTACTCTCCACTGTGTTGTTGGCTCCCCCCG
>NW_008351958.1:4546229-4546376 GCF_000622305.1 Nannospalax galili | reverse complement strand
TGGCATTGTTGCTTGTTATGTAGCCTTTAGCTATGCATATAGACTCTTAAGCAATTATATTGGCCCCCTTTAAGCTTTGGTTATACTTTCGAGTGTTTAAGGCCATACAGTTGGCCCAGATTAACCAATTTATTTTTACTCTTAAGG
>NW_008351958.1:4545459-4545762 GCF_000622305.1 Nannospalax galili | reverse complement strand
TGTTCTCAGATAAACCTTACCTAGACATATATTTCCTGATCTACTATGTATAATTTGTCAGTAGGTTCTACGAGTAATATGTTTCCCTCTGGTTTTCAAAACTAGCTAGGCATTATTTATCTCTCGCATTGTCTTACCCCTCTATCATGGTTTTCCCACTTAAGGTACCCCCATTTCTCCCCCTATCTTCCTTACTAATACCCTTGCTCCTATGATCCTACCTCTGTTGAGTTTCTTCTTTCCCCTTATCCCCTAGGTTCCTCATATACCCTTCCCTCCCCCCTCCCTTACACTAACCCCATT
>NW_008351958.1:4524019-4545196 GCF_000622305.1 Nannospalax galili | reverse complement strand
ATGTGCAAACATCTTAATGTCAATTGCATTAAAAATGAATTTTTCTGTATGAAACTGTGTATTTTAATAATGAAATGGAGATTTTTTAAAGGTTAAAAATCATTTAATTTTATGTTCTTATAGGGTTTTACTGAGTAAAATATTGTATAACTGTAATAATTCAACCGTAAACCTTAAAATTTACAGCCAATTTTGATGTATTGTAATGAAATGCTTCTTCTAAGTATGTGATTATTAAATAAATAATTTCTTTAAAAAAACATTAAAACAGAAATGCAATGCAAAAAAAATGTAAGAAACGGCATATCTTAAAATGAAATGGAGATCTTCTTTAAAGGGTAAAAACTCATTCAATTTTATGTCTTACAGGGTTTATACTGAGTCCAATATTGTATGACTGTATTAATTCAACTGTGAACCTAAAAATTTACAGCCACCTTTGAAAGAGATGTATCTTTGCTCTGGAATGTGCTACTGAATTTGTTAAAGCTGTAATGAAATGCTTCTCTAATCATGTGGTTATTAAATTTAAAAATTTTTTTAAAAACATTCACACATAAAATAAATGAATTAATTGAAAAAAATTTAAGAAACTTCCATCTGAAAATAATTTCATCAGATTTTCTATTCTTGCTTTATTTCATTAACAAAGGGACCATTCTTCCATGCAGACAACCATGTGACCTTGTGAAGTCTATTTGAAAGGTTAACTAGTCCCTTGCATCTTGCAGTGCCTTATTTCTTAGGATGTGGCCAAGATGAACAGAATGGCCATGTCAATAGCTTCAGGTCCGACAGCTAGCCTGTCAACATCGCCATCACATGATGAATGGACTCCTACTCTTCCACCAGAGCTGGTGAATTGCCATTATTTTTCCCTGCGTGTTTCCACCTAATCCACTTGCCTTAAAATCCACAGCCCTGGGGCTGGAGAGATGGCTCAGTGGTTAAGAGTGCTGACTGCTCTTGGAGGACCCAAGTTTAATTTCCAGCACCCACATGGAAGCTAACAACCATCTGTAACTCCAGTTCCAGGGGATCCAACACTCTCTTCTGACCTCCATGGGCACTGCATGACACGGATGCACTTACACATATGCAGGCAATACACTCATACACATAAAATAAAAATAATTTTTTTTGGTCTTTTTGATACAGGGTCAGCTGTGTCTCTTTTTGAGACAGCCCCAGCTGTCCTGGAACTCACTATGTAGACCAGGCTGGCCTTGAACTCACAGAGCTCCGCCTGCCTCTGCCTCCCAAGTGCTGGGATTAAAGCACCACCACACCTGGCCCCCAAAAATAATTTTTTAAAAAATCCACAGTCCTGACCTTCAAATAACCTAAAGCATAATGCATAATCCCCTAACCCAATCCCTAAATAAATACCACTGTACACTGTCTTTATCCAAAGATTGTGTTCAATCTTATCTGTAACAGTCTTCTCATGTTTCTGAGAACTGTCCTGAACTCACTCTTTCTCCATCAAGTGAGCTCAGTTTCCCACTTACTGTGCATAGTGTCTCAGCTCAGAGAAGATGGGTATGGGCTCCCAAGGTGGGGCCACTTAGTTTAAACTACACAGGTGAGTCACCATTTCTTTTGACCTCAATTTTCTCCTATTAAGGAGCTTATGACACAGCCCCGAAAACTTTGCTATACATCTAAATCCTAGGGCTCTGCTAGGGTTTGGATCTGGACGGTCCCCCAGTGACCCATGGGAAAAACATCTAGTCCTCAGCTGGGCACTATTGGACACTGGAAGAATCTTTAAGAGGTTAGGCCTAGTGAGAGGTCTTCCAGCCACTGGAGTATATTCCTGAGTGGAGAGTGGGACTCTAGCCCTCCTTTCATTTTATTTCACACCTCAGTCATGGGAGCAGAAGCAGAGCTCATGCCTGTCTAGCCATGGATTTGATCCCAAATACCACAAAAAAGGAAAAATGCAAAAACACATCCCAGCCATGAGGTGAGCAATTTTGCCCTGGGCTGTTACCATTATGTGTTACCTCAACACAGGCCCAAAAGCAGTGGACTAAAACCTGCAAAATTGTGAGCCACAATCAATCTTCTTTCTTTATAACTAAGTTATCTCAGAAATTTGTTACAGTAATGGAAAGCTGACAAACACAGACCCTGTGGATGTGGCTATGGCTTCATGATAATGATCCACCTTACAGTCTTACCACTCATGTAGTTTCCAGAGCCACCTTTCAGAACCACCTCATAGGAGCTTCATAAACCACCCATAAGGTAGACAGTACTAGGGGTTTTATCCTCAATTTACGAATAACACTGAACTTCAGAGTGGTTTTCCCAAGGCAACACAGATAGTACCAACCGGGACCTCAACTCAAACCCCAACCCCCCACCACTACCCTTTCTACTATATAATAAGATTGCTCATAAAATTCAATAAACAGCCACTAAACAGTTCCTATGAGAAATTTTTACATCCCACTGCATGCCTCCATGTACATTAAGCCAGAAGGATCACATGGATGACATGGCTCCAGCATTTGTATTCTGAGCGGTAATTAATACTATCTTTCTTGGGAAGTTAGGTGATTTAAAACTGACTTTTCATCTTTGGGGACCACAAACATCACATTGTCCAAGGCTCTGCAAAGATTGTGCTGGCTCAGTGATTCTCCTCTCCAACAGTCATGGTCCTGGTGAAAAGATGGACTGCACTTATGGATGTTAGAAGGTAGAGAGTCTAGGGAAGAAGACAGGATCCTCTAAGAACTTTCCCCAAGAGGCAGACAATGCCTACGAGCTTCCTGAGGCACCCTTGACAAATTATTATAACCTCAGTAGCTTAAAACCACAGGAATTTATTCTCATGTAATTCTGGATGCCCAATGTCTAAACACAGTGCCAGCAGGGCCACAGTCCTTCCAAGGCTCTAGGGAAGTACCCTTCTTTGCCTCTTCCAGCTCCTGAAGGCATTTGCTGTTCCTTGATAAGAGCGGCATCTCTGCAATCTCCGTCTTGACATGGCCATCTTCCCTGAGGCTCTTCATCCTCTCCTTATAGTGTCATTAGTCATTAACCTGAGCCTCTGTTTTGAAATAAGGTCATAATCTGAAATTCCAGTAGCCATGAACTTTGGAAGGAACACTATTCTACCCACTACAGAAAGCATCTCTATCAGTCAGCATTTGCTAAAGAAATGGAGGTAAAAGAATATATATACACTGGACTGAAGAGATGGCTCAGCAGTTAAGAGCATTTACTGCTCTTCCAGAGGACCCGGGTTCAGTTCCCAGCACCCACATGATGGCTAACGCCTGTCCTTAACTCCAGTTCCAGGGGATCAGACACCCTCTTCTCACCTCCGAAAGCATTACACATGTGGTACCCTTACATACATGCAGACAAAACACTCATACAGATAAAATAAAAATCAAGAATAAAATCTTAAAAAAAGAATATGTAAATACATATACTTACATATGTATGTATACACATGTGTATTTATTAGAAGGGATTATGGGGGTTGGAGAGATAGCTCAGTGGTTGAGAGCACTGGCTGCTCTTGCAGACGACCTGGCCGGGTTCAATTCCTAGCACCCACATAGCAGCTAATAACCATCCATAACTCCAGTTTCAGGGAATCCGACACCCTCTTATGACTTCCACAGGCATTGCACGACACAAGTGCACTTACATGCATGCAGGCAATATACTCATACACATAAAATAAAAATAAATATGCTGGGTGTGGTCATGCACGCCTTTAGTCCCAGCACTTGGGAGGCAGAGGCAAGTGGATCTCTGTGAGTTTGGGACTAGTCTTATCTACATATCAAGTTCCAGGCTAGCTGGGGCTATAGGGAGACCCTGTCTCAAAAAGACCAAAAAATAAAATAATAAAATAAAATAAAAATAATTAATAATAATAATTTCTTAAATAGAAGGGATTATTTATGCAAATGTGTATGTATGTATTTACTAGAAAGGATTTTTTTTTTCTGAGAGAGTCTCCCTGAAGCCCCAGCTGGCCTGTAACTCACTGAGCTGGCCTCAATCTCTCAGAGACCCACCTGCCTCGGCCTCCCATTTGCTGGGATTAAAGGCATGCAACCACCATACATGGCTCTTTTCTTCATTTTATATGTATGAGGGTTTTGTCTGCATGTATGTATATGCACCATGTGTGTTCAGTGTCCATGGAGGCCAGAACTCCTGGAATCCTAATTACAGATGGTTGTGAGCCACCATATGAACACCAGGAACTGAACCTGGGTCCCCAAATGGTCTTAATCCTGAGCCATCTCTCCAGCCTCACTAGAAGAGATTTATCAGATGGGTTACATGGTCATAAGCCGAAAAGGCCTAAATATCCATCTATAGGATGGAGATTCAGGAAACTGGTAGCTGCTAAGAAACCTCAGAACAAGAGACAGGTCAATGGCACAGCCCCAGTTCAAGGCCAAAAGCCCACACCTCCCACGGGAACCACTGGTGAGCGTCTGATGTTGTTGGACAATGACCTGCTCAGAGAAAGGAGAGCTTATGTGAGCAGCAGCAGGCACTTTTTCCCTCTACTATTTATCCCTGAGCCAGCCTATCAGACAATGCCTCCCACATTAACAGTAGATCTTCTGCACCCTAGTTCCCTGGCCCCTCTGCCAGTCTTCTATGCAAATCCCTCACAGGCACCCAAACGTAGGCTTTATCAATTCTCTAGGTGCCCCTCTATTCAGTCACATTGACATTTAAGATTCATCATCACCGATTTGTTGTTTTCTCACCAAAAGATAAATTTGGTAACTGTCAATGTATTTTCTCATGAAAGGGTTAACTGTGAAATAGGGCCATTCCACCATGAGCACTCAGCCTGCTGGTTCTTAAACAGTATCATCAAATGGATGTTAAAGCAGAAGAAGATGTCCTATCATCTCAAGGAATGTTCATAGGCATTTTACCAAGGCCTTATTTTCATCCAGTCCTGTGTTCTGGTGCTTTTCAACTCCCTGTTTAATAAAATGTGAATTAATAAACAGTATTAAATCCTGGAGAGTCAAATATGCCTCTGAAATTATTCATTTTTTAAGTCCTGGAGAGTCAAAGATAATTCTGAAATTATTCATTTCTGACTCTCGAATCACAGACAGGAAACCTGAAGTCCAGAGGAACGCTGTGCTTGGCCTGAGACTCCTAAGCTGCTTGCTGGAAAAGCATGCCTGACACAAACAAGAAATAAACTTCAGGGGTCTGGGGGGTGACTAATAATGACCCTGAGATTTAACCACCAGTATTCGATATCTGGTATTTCCCAGACACTGTTTGAAAGCAGCTTCTCAGACATTAGCGTACATGGGAAACATCTTGGGATCTAACCAAAATGTTGACTCTGACCTGGTGCATTTGGGTCCAGGTCTGAACCTTTGCATTTCTCACTGACCACAGGGACTACTGATAATGCTGGTCTGAAGACCACACTTTACACACTTTAAATAGCAGGGATCCAAGCCCTGTATCAATGCTCCTGTTTTAGTCTCCTAAATACCCCGTTACTATTACAGATAGATGTGCTATGACTACCCCAAGCTTACACAGGAAGAAACCAAGGCACAAGAAATTAGCGAATGTCCAGAGGTCACTCTGCTGGAAAAGCTAGCACCAGGATTTCATCCAGACAGCCCATCTCAAGCCCATTCTATTACCTTACAATGTAATTCTTAATAGCAACCGATGATAATCTCCATGCTTACACATACCCACTTTCAAGGCTGGGTTGTTAAGACTGTGGTTTAAGTATGTTGGCATTAAATTAATGGTCATGAAAACTAAAAATTGGAAATTTTCTCAGGATATAACAGTAAACAAAAATAACAGAACACAGGACTGGAGGTCCCCTCAGCTCAGCAGATGACTACTTGCTCAGCAATACTGATACCTGAATTCCATCCCCAGCACCGGGGGAAGGGGAAAGAAGAGAGGGAGAGAATATAAAATTAAAATTACTCATGTCAGGTCAGGCCCTTTGATACCCAGATCTGTCACTTAGTAGGATCCAGCCTGCTCATCCCTGTAATAGCAGGAAAGTCTTCTCCCCTTCTTCCCAGAAACTACCCCAAAGAAATCTTACCTGATAACAAACACCTTGAAAAATAAGGTCTTAGACCCGGAAGATGACTCAATGGGAAACAGCATTTGCAGTGTCAGCATGTAGACCTGAGTGCAGATTCCCAGCACCCATGTAAAAGCTGGGTGTGGCTGACTATGCCTATAACCCAGAACTGTGGGCAGAAGCAGTTGGGCAAAGACAGGAGGATCTCTGGGGCTCTCTGGCCAGTCAGTCCAGTTTCAGATTCAGTGAGAGACCTTGTCTCAAGGGAATAAGGTGGATAGTGATAGAGCAGGACACTGGCACATGCACATGCACACATAGATCAGACACAGGGGCAGAGGAGAAGAGAGAAGAGTAGAAGAGAGGGGAGGAGGGGGAAGAGGGAAGAAAAAGAAAAAGGAAAAAAAAAGAAAAAGAAAAAGTGAGATCTTGACTGAGCAAAGGCTTAAAAGAAAACAATGTTAGTTCATAGGAGCAAGACAGCTGGCCACCCACTCTCATTCCAGCAAACATTCATTGAGAGCTTACTGTGTGCCACATACCATACTAGGTGCTGAGCTACAAAACAGAAACAACTTCCTGTCTGTAATCATGAAGATTACAATCTAATGCAGAGCAGCTGACAGTTTAAAAAAATGAAAATTAATATGTTATATAGTATCTTAATAGATGATAAATGTCATGAAAAATAACAGTACAGAGTAAAGGAGTCATGTGTGGTGAGGTGAGAGAGGACCACAGTCAAGGTCCTCAAGGCAGCCACGGCAAAAATATTGTGTAAAGGCAGTGTGATGGCTAATCCTGGGTGTCAACTTGACTGGATCTGGGTTAACTGAAATGAGAGAGATCTTCCTAACTGGATCATCTGAAGCTGGAAGACACACCCTAAATGTAGGTGTTACCTTCTGATGGCAGCCTGTATAAAAGGCCATGGCAGCAGAGATCACTTGCTTTTTGCCCCTTGCCTTCTCTCTCACAGGTGAGTTCGTCTTGCTGCTGTAGACCGAAGACTAGCTGATCTTTTGGAATTCATCGGACCTTCAGCACCAGATTGGGACTACTGAGACATCCACCCTCGTGGACTGAGCAACTACTGGATTCTCAGCCTCTCCAGTGTGGTGCAACCATTGTTGGACTACTCAGACTGGATCCTGTGAGCTATTCTGATAAATCCCTGATAGATGATAGAGATGGTAGATAGATACAAAGATATATACATAGATAGATAGATAGACAGATAGATAGATAGATAGATAGATAGATAGATAGATAGATAGATAGATAGATAGATAAATTCTGCCCATTCTGTTTCTTTAGATAACCCTGACTAATACAGGGAATATTAATGATACTCTGGTTAGAACATTCCAGGGAAACAGAACACCAGATGCTAAGGCCCTAAAATGGAAATGTGTTTGGAATGTTAAGGAACAGCAAAGAGGCCACACGATATCTGCAGTGGCTAAGTGATAGGGTGTCAAAGAGGTCACGGGCGGGGAAAAGGGACAGCTCATATAGTGTTGTCAGCTTCTGGGCTTTACCTTTACATTGAGGTTTACAATAAAAAGTCATAAAAGAGTTTGGAACAGAGGAGTTTCCTGATCTGGCTGATGTAGTAAAGAGTCAAATATCCTGGGCAAGGGATATATAGCTCGGTGGTGGAGTATTTGTCTAGCATGCATTAGGGCCCTGGGCTCAATCCCAAGTATCAGAAAGGAGGAGGAGAAGGGAGGGGAGAAGGAGGAGAAACCACCACTACCACCTATCTGGCCCCAAATGGAGAGCAAGGACAGAAACTTAGAGGCCCCCTAAAGACAGCCATGACAGTCATAATAATCCATGTTGGGATGTTGGGGAGCCATACTAAAGGTAATGGCAATAGAGAAAGCAAAAAGTCATAAGACTCAAGACATCAAGGTTTTTTCAAGGATTGGACATGGAATGTGAGTGAAAGAACAGTCAGGGATATGTCCAGGTGTTTGGCCTCAGGACTTAAAAAATTGTCTTTAATTAAGATGCAAAAGAAGGAAATCCCACTTGGAGAAAGGATCCCAAGTTCAGCTTTAGACATGTGAAGACACAGAACCAATGGTTGGCTGGATTTGAACAAAAGTTTTCAGCACAGGTGACCAGGAGAACAGAGAAAATTTCCAAAGGAGAGATCACAGAGAGACACCCAGACACCAACACACTCCAAGAGCTGGGCCCTGAGTGTGTCATGGAGAATCAAAATAGCAGCAAGCCACTAGGAAGAAAGAGGTGGCAGGTGAGGGAGAAGGTGAGCCTGGAAAGCTAGGGCCTTGGGAATCAAGAGAAGAAAGTCTTTGCTGGAGAAGAGTGAGCGACAGCGACAGCTACTGATAGGAGGTCAGAATGATGGGAGGTCAGAAAGATGAAACTGGGAATCAGGGTTTAGATTCTGCCAGATACAGGCCATGGTGGACCTTCAGGAATTTTTTTACCTTCAGGAAAGTTAGGAAAATTCAACAACAAAAGACCAAAAACAAAGCATAGTGCCTGACAGTAAAGTTTTAGAGAGGGAAGGAGGAAGAGGTGACCGTGTCTTTGGCATTTAAGGAGCAGACTTATGCATGCCCGACTGCAGTGTTTTGGTGTGTGCAGAAGCCTTTATTGTCTCATGACTCAACAGATTATGCTGCTAACTTACTGACTCTTTGTTCTTCAACTCCTCCCTGAGTCAAGCTTAATCTTTTCCATATAATAAAAAATAAAAATAAAAATAAAAAAGGTCACCTACCAGCAATTAAGCCATCACTCACATGAAACCTGGACTCAATTTGTGACGTGAAAGGGATGCGTGTCACATTCTTCTTCAATCTGAGAGTCATTGCTCCAGCAATGGATTTCTGTTTTAATATGGTGTCTCACCATAGGAGCAAAAATATTGAGAAATACATACTGTCCCTTTCTCAGGATACAGCCCAAGGAAACCAGACGTCTAAGGGCAAGGCCAAGTTTGCTCTTTTTATCATCACACGGTCTCCTGTAAAATCATCTCCTACCACCATCATTTCTGCCAAGTTACCCATTTGGAACTCTCTCCTCCCCGCAAAGATATATGTGAGTACAAAGGAGATGATAGACTTAAGGCCATCAGACTAATTTCTTTTTATCTCAGAAATGGAAGATCTGTCTCAAAAATTCCTCAACAGTCCCTTATAGTTATTAGATTTTTTCCAACTTAAACCAGAAGAGGCAATATAGCCCTAGAGACACACCTACGTCATTATATTTAAATGGCTGGTCTGCTTTGTTTCCATTCAATAGCAAGAACTATTATTAACTCTCATGGCTACAGAATAGAAAAGTCTCTGTGAGACCTCATCCTTTAGATTCCATTACTTTACAATTAACAGAAATGTAACTTTAATTGAAGACTATCTCTGTAGCATGCTTGAAAAGTGGCATTGCAAAGAAAAGTAATAATGTTCAGGGAAAATACTGAAACCACTCAAAACATAAAATATTTTGAATATTATCTATCCTTAAAGAACAGCCACCTACAAGCTTAGCACGGGAAGGCTGTATTTATGCTTAAGTATGATCAATACCTCACTGTTCAGGAGTTTGCTATGGCATTCCCACTGGTTTTCTAAACTTGTGAGCTTTTGTTGTGATTACTGATCCACACACATACACGCCCTCACCTACAGTCACGCAAGTATATATAAGCAACTGTCTAACCCACACATTTTATTTGCTAGCACCCACACCCTACCAGGGAATAGGTTTCCCAGGTTAAAGGAAACAAAATTACTGGTTCCTTCCTTCAGTTCACAATAACAGCTCCTCTGTTTTTTGAGTCATAAGTGGACTACTCCCCAGACTGATTTTTCGTAATTATATAATTATAATTTCAGCAGCATAAAATGAAAAGAAAAAAAATGATTCTTGCTTTACTAAGTAACCTATGAGGTTTGTCTCTTCCCTGTGTCCATAAATTTTGTCACAGAGCAGAATCTTATGGGGGTTTTTTTAAAGCACAGATTCATTTACAAAAAACAAAATTCATTTACAAAACAAAATAAATAATATGCTTTCTTAAAATATTAATTTTAGATGCTTGACTGCATATATAAGCAACCTTCAGAGGATGGTATTTGAAGGCTTCTCACAAGATAAAAGCTTGAGAGGCATATATTAAGCATCTCCCCCGTCCAGGACCAGCAGATGATGAAATCTGACAGATTGGCTGGCATCATCTCCCCCATTGCTTGTCTCATGCAATCTGCTCCCACGGGGCTGAGCCATTGCCTTGTTCTAAAAACATCAGCCACACACACACCACCTCCGATCCTGGAAACTGAAGAACTCTACACTGTGGCAAACACTTGTTCTCTGAAATTGCCTTCACTAACTTTTAGATTCAGATTTACCACATGTTAATAATGTACCAAGTGCATACCATTCGGAGAATTTCCTCTATCACTATCCTCAGTCACTGAAAACTATTTGTTCAACAAACCTCTATTGAGTACCTTCCAGGCACTGCAACAGCTATTAAAGATATAAAGCTAAATCAGAGACCAGTCCTTTCTATTTTTTGTTTGATGATGGTGGTGATGGTGGTAGTGGTAATGATGATGGCAGTGATGATGGTGGTGGTGGTGATGGTGGTGGTGGTTGTGGTAATGGTGATGGTGGTGATGGTGGTGGTGGTGGTGTGTGTGTGTGTGTGTGTGTGTGTTGCTAGAGACTGAATCTAGGGTCCTGCAGGATACAAGCATGAACTCTATCACTAAGAAACACACCTAGCCCAAGCAACTGTTTTTACTTATCAGACTAAGCCCAGGGCCTCATACTTGCTGAACAATAGCTACATAATAGCCCATTCTCCCTCTCTTCTCTCCTCTCCTGCTGTCCTCCCTACCTCCTCCCTTCTCCCTCTGGTTTTTGAGACAGTCTCACTGTGTAACCCAGGCTCAAACTCTGCAAGTAGCCCAAGTGGGCCTCAAATTACTGATCCTCCTACCTCAGTCTTCCAAGTCCTAGGACTGCCAGTGTGTGCCACAAGGCCTGGTCCATGGCCCCCTCTTTATTAAAAAAAAAAACAGTGAAAATTTATTTCATACAATATATCTTAATCACATTTAAACCCCCTCCCCTATCTGCACCCCCGGTAGCCCCCCACCGGATTTCATGCATTATGTCTTATATGTTAAGGTCTATTGAGTCAAGTTTGTATCCCCAAATGTTCCTTGTGAGTTCATCCACTGGAGCCTGATCAGCCTATCTAGCATCACTCACTTAAAGAAGACCAACTCTCCCTCACCCAGGAGTGATCAGCTGCCAATAGTTCCTCATCTAAGGTTGGGGCCTCCTGCCCATATCTCTAGTTCTATGCTGGGATTTTGTCTGGTCTGAGTTTGCATGGGTCTTATGCATGTTGTCACCATTGCTGTAAGTTCATATGAACAAGTTCCCAGAAGACTGGAAAACTATGTTTCCTTGTGGTCATCCACCACCTCTGGCTCTTGCAGTCTTTTTGCTCTCTCTTTTACAATGGTCACTGAGCCCATGGCCTCCTCTTAAGGAGAGTGACACTTATGCAAGTGTCACAACTATGGCATGAACAACGCAATGGGAGAAAAGAAGACAGCATGCTCATTCTGCCTGGCACACAGAAGTAAACCACAGTGAACAACTTGCTTGGAACTCACTGAGGCTCACTGAGGAGTCACTAAGAGAGAAGGGCAGAAAGTATTGCAAGCTCACCAAAGCCCCCAAGATGTCATTGGGAAACTGACAATCTGGACTGACAAGGGAAAAGCACAGAGGCGATCAGGCTGATGTCACAGAGGCGAGGAAGGACTTCAAATGTCATGCTTCTATTTGATACTAAAGCAATAAGAAACCATGAATGACTTTTACCCAAAGAGGGGCAATCAAATAAAATTATGTAATGATCTCACTGTGGCAGGCTTTAGGAGAAACAGGCAGAGAAAATCAGAACTTGAAATGGATCTGTGGCAACACAGAAAGGATGAGGCAAGAACTACTCTAGAGAGGAAATGAGCAGGGCTTGAGGAAGAAGAGGAGGAACACGTATGAATCAGGGATCCCAATGATAATGACAGGTAAGACAGACTCTCATGATCCAGCAATGGCATCACAGAGGAGAGGCAGGTTGAAGAGTCAGCTCAGCATTTGTCATTTAGTGGACCACCTCAGACAGTGGAAGAGAGAAGTGGTGGAGGTCAAAGAGCTTTAAGGCCAAGCATCAGTGTCAAATTCAAAGTCAGCAAGATGATAACAAGAGACAGTGAGGAGAGAAGCAACAGCCCTAGAGTCAAGAAATGGAACAGAGTGACTTGGATGCCAATATATTCTGGCAACTTGTAATGCTAGACCATAACTCCACAGAATGGAGAATGCCTTGGGGCAGATGTGTTTAGATGGCTAACTCCAGAGCATGCCCAAACCTCTTCTCCCTAGAGCCAAATACTCACTTCCCAGTATTGTTTCCAGCTGGAGGGGCAACATGGTGGTACAGAAGTTCTGTGGCCCTGGAAACTCTCAATTCTCTCATAAAATGAACATACATAGTTGCTACATCTTTCTGCCATTTTTTGAATGAAGAATTGATGCCTAATTGGGTCAGCTTGTCACTGAAAGGGCACAAAGACCCACTAGATGAAAATCACATAAAGACACAAAGAAAGTCCCACCTTTTATCCCTAGCTACGGGGGACCTTTAGGCAAAGACCAGAGAAGAGCCATCTGTGAGAGGAAGGTCAGGCTCCACAGGAGTGCACGGGGTGGGGGTAGCTTATTCTAAGCCTGAGGCTACAAACCCTGCTCTGCTCACCCCAGAACCAGCATAACACCTGGTAGATACAGACCCACACTTGCTGATGATCAATAGCCATCGAGTGGATGGCACAGTGAAGGAAAGGCCAGAAGAGCAGGGAGGACCAAGCTGAGGCAGATGGAGACACCACAGCTGATCAGTTAGAGCAATCTGTCCTAATAACAGTGAGGTGAGAAGTGTATAAACTTCAGGAGGAGGACAAGTCAGTTATTTTCTCTTCCCAGTTATAGACCCAGATTCCAAGGAGAAAAGGAAGAAATATGTTTTGAAGAGAAAATGATCCAAAGATGAGGTATTGGCCTAGGTGGTGGAGACAGCTTTAAATTTCAAACTTATCCCCATTTGAATGTGTTGGGGGACAAAACAGTCACAAAACCAGATGTTCACAGCTGTGAAATCCACCCAGAGTCTCTTGGGGGATGTGGGAAAGAGGGAGGACACGAGTCCTCTTATCAGGCAATGTTTACCCACCTGGTCTCAGAGGTTACACCACAGCATCTTAAACCTTTTGCTTCTTCTGGCCTGAGCGTAGCCAGACTTAGTCTGTAGGAACTAATTCCATGGCAAGAAGTCAGGAACTGGACAAGAATGAACCAACTACCTGCATGGTTTCAAGGGATCCAAGGTGGTGCTGCCTTCCAGCAGCTGAAGAGATCCCACAGTTAGAATACACTATCATCAGCAAAGTGCCTAAAAATTTCCCACCAAACCTCTCAGCCTCCTGAACGCTACTGCAGCCTCATTTCCTCCTCACACATCTCCCTTCCTACATGGCTCCTGCTGGTCCTTCCACCTCTCTACAAAAATTCACCAAAGGATTAAATCTAGTGATACTTTATGGAGTCTCATTTAAATGGCAGCCAACTCCATATGTGTATTGAAAATACACACATAGACCAGAATCCTGCAGGGAAGGAAACAAAGTGAATCGTCATCAAGACTTAAAAGTATATGCAACATGTGGGTGCTGCTCTGCTTCCAATATTGAGAGACATATTTCCTATAGTTTAAATAATATCTAAATGTTCCACTTAAGGAAGAATAACAGTTCCAAGTGTTAGTTTCACACACATAATTCCAAGAGTCCTACCAACTTACTGGAGAAATTAATTTTCAATAGACTGGCCATACACTCCAGTTAAAACTGTATTTAATGCTTTGACCTGTGTTATTAAGCCACCTCACACATCATACAGTGGGGGACAAAGGCCCAGTGAGACAGATAAAGCACCACCTATTGACCATACATTAAAAATACAGTCTGGGGCCAGTGACGTGTCTCAGCAGGTTAAGTTACTTGTTGCCAAAGTTGCTGACATGAGGTTAATCCCTGGGACCCATATGGTGGAAGTAGAGAGCCAATTCCAGTAAATTAGTCTCTGACCTCCATACATGCATGGCACATACGCACACATACAAATAAATATATGTAATAAAAAATTTAAGTGCAGTTTAATGGTCCATTTTAGCATACTCGGGTTCATGTGCCATTGAAACACAAAACATATTTCATATTACCTGACCTTTAGCATTTTTAACAAATTTAATAGGAGCAAGTTGAGAATAAATACTATAAAATAACATCAAGGAATTTTCCCTCTAGTCTTTTAATGTTGTATCTTACAGAAAGCTTATTGTATTCACTTGGCGATTGGTGGATGATTAAATAGACGTTAACTAGCATCCCATACGCTTGATTATGTGTTTGGCAATATGATTACAGTGAGAAGCCAGACCTACTCAGCCCTTGCCTTCTTGTGGCTTGGGATGTTTCTAGAATCTGACCACTTCTCATCATCTTCAACATGAAAGCCTCACTCAAAGCCATGAGCAATTTGATGGAGCTTCTTTATGCTTCTGCTTTCACTTTTGTGTCTCCAAATCTCTTCTCAACAGACGAAGCTCTTTAAAGTTTCTGTGAGATCAAGATCATCCTTTGCTCTAAACCCTCATCCAGAGTCAAACCCAAAGTCCTTACTATGTAGGCTCTGGCCTCCCCTCTCCATCCCACCCATCCCCTCGGCTCCAGATCACCCCTGCCAACCACATTGGGTTCCTAATAGTCCTGAAATTTGAGATCATCCTTCAAACATTTGGGTGCCTCACTCTACCATCTCAAGTCTTTGCTCAGCCAATGTTTTATGCACGTGGCCCTAACCACCTCTCATGAAATCACAAGCCCCTCTGCCCCATGCTGTAATCGTATCCCCGCCCCCCCTTGTCTCCTTTGCTCACGAGCACTACAACCATCTGACAAGCTGTAAGCAGGAATTGGCCTATGCTTGTGTTGCCTCGTCCAACCAGAGTGCAAGCCCCATGAAAGTAGGACTTTGTTCTGTTTCCTCTAGAATCACCAGAGCTTAAAACAGTGTCATTTATCTGTCAAATGAGATCTCACTTCCCCCATCTAGCTCCCTCACTCTTCGGGATCCTGGTTCCTGGTATAGAAGCAGCTGCACATGGGAAGTCCTTGTCTAGGAAAAAGAAGATTGTCTCCTATGAGTTCTAGGGGCAGAGTTGGCTTCCTGAGTGTGTTCTATGCTCAGAAGACTCATGTACTTGCTTTGATGCTGTTAGTTACTGGCTTAAAATTCTGAACAATTTTCAAATGAAGAGATTAATGTTTTAATCTCGCTCTGGACCCTTCAATTTATGTAGCTGGACCTTTTTTGAAGATTTGAAGTGAGAGATGTATAAGCAAACAGTCCCCTGACAGGGCTGAAAGATGTACAGTCTGGTGGTGCGTGACCCTTACAGCAAGACTCAGCAGTCACCTATTCCATCAGAGTCACTCTCTGCTCTTCGGGGAAGCCTCAGACTCACTCTGTCTTCCATAAGTTATGGGATCATTCTGGGCAGTTCTCTGTCAACTCTCTTCCATCCATCACCTGTCTCTACCACAGGCTGGAATTCCCCACCACAGTCAAAGTCAACACATGTCAAGAGAGAAGCAGTATTGTACATGGCTAAAATTGCAAAACTGGTATATCTAGACTAGCTTCAACTTAAAATTGAGGAGAATTCCATTACAGTGGGAAAGGAGATACTTTGAGGTTTTGGCTTAAATGTTAATAGGGGGACTCAGCCCAGGAAAAATGGGTGTTCTGGAGTGATGGCACAAAGAAGGGACCAGAGCAGAAACATGAGGAAGAGATTCTAAAAAAAAAAAAAAATCTTTGAAGTATTAGCAATGGCTTTGTCTCAGCTCAGGGTCCAGCTATCTCGCTCTGCTTTCTGATCATAGAAGTAGTACACAGGAGGGAGAGCCATGGGTGCTCTGCTGCCCTCTGCTGGCTCCTGAAAGAAGTGTCCTGTGTGGGCAGTGCTGGCAAGGTCTCCTGGGGGATGAGGGGGGGGATGATAAACACACACCAAGGAAGGAGGGTGGGATAGGAAGATATGGTTAAGAAACACTTTCAATCCTACTTCTTTTAACACAGGGAGGTATTAAACAGTATGACACAATGTCTTTGGGAATTCAGAGGTGGAAAAGCCTGGGGTGAAATTTGTTCTTTTCGTTTGTTTGTGTTAGAAGTAAATGTTTGTACATTTACTTTAAGGCACAGTCTTATAATTCAAGCTGGCTTGAACTTTTCCATGTAGCCCAGGCTGACCTCAAAATGGCAATCTTCCTGCCTCAGCCTCTTGAGTGCTGGGATTATAGGCATGCACCACCCTTCTTAGCTTGAACTTGTCCTTGACTGACAGGAAAGATTCCAAAGAGAAGGGGAGGAGAGGATAAAACCAAAATTAGAGGTAGAAGTAAATGCTTTCAACGATCCAGACAAACAAGAGCAGACACAAGAGAGAGAAATCTGAAGCCACTAATACTTTGAATATAGGTAAAGGCAAGCAATCAAAGCCTTCTAGAGGCAAAAGATAAAGGCGATATCCAGAGACTGTTCCCTGAGGAGTTTGGAGTTGGATGTTTTAGTCAGGAAGCTCCTTTTCACATTGTTGGAAAATGGAAAGTAGGCAGGCCAGATGCAGAAATCCCTCAAGGGAAGTAGTGATGCAATTGAGGCCTTCGGGGGCAGCAGTTAACCTCGGCACTAGTGAGTTTGTAAAGCTGCCTTGTCCAGACCACACCAACAATCATGCCATCTTGCTGGGGGAGAACCCAGTGGTACAGCATGTGTGAGGTCCAGATTTGATCCCAGCACTGAAAAGGTAAAAAGACTTTCAAGAACAGAATCTGTGAAGTAGGACCTCGGGAGTCCATGAGCGCAACCCACTCTGTTTGGGGTGGCTTACCACCAGCTCTAAGGAGAGCCACTTGTGATAAAGTATATCCTTCTTTGTAAACGACAATGGTTCTCATACTTTAGGAAGCATAAAATATACCTGAGCTCTTTTGTCAAAGTGTGAGTGGCAGACCTTCTCCCCCAAGAGGCTGATGCTGTGGGATCGACTGGGGTTTAGTAATCTGACTTTAAACAGCTTCCACCCCCAGCCAGAGGAACCTGATGGAATGATTTGGGGACCAGATCCTGTGCTGCCTTGTAAACTGTCCTCACAGACACTGACTGATTCTAATACAAACTGCTACATATCAAACTTTTTCCTAGGATTTCAGAAGCATTTATCATCCAACTTGGGGAGAATACCCATGAGGATTCAACCCTGTCATGATTCTCCTTTGCCCAGAGGCATTCAATACTCAGACCAAGAAAAGCATTTGAGAGATCTCTGTCTTGGTCCCTTTGGGATGCTAAAACAAAATACTATAAAGTGTGGCACTTATAAATAATAAGAAATCTGATTGTCACCATTGTGAAGATGGGAAGTGCAAGACCAAGTACTGGAAGATTGTGTGACAACTTGTTCTTGTTGTTGTTGCCGCTGCTGCTGCTGCTGCTGCTGCTGCTGCTGCTGCTGCTGCTGCTGCGTTCTGGGGATCAAATCCAGGGCCTCATGTATACTAAGCACAAGCTCTAACACTGAGCTGCTCCACCCACCTCTGGGGCCTCTTTTATAAGTGCACAGATCTCGTCCAGTAGCGCAGACCCCCAACCTTACCACCTCTCAATGGCCCCACCCCCAGCAGATGAATTTTGAGGCAGGGAAAGATACAAATACTCAGACCAATCCTCAAGAAAACAGCTTTTAAGCTAGAACATAAATCACCTCAGATCTGAGCTTAATACTTAACTGGAACTAGATCTGGCCATTTCTGTCAAGTTTTGGGTCATAAATGCAAAAATCTCTAACTTTCATAAACGGAAGATCACAAATGGCCATAGCAGTTCTGAGCTTCACAGCAGTGAGACGCACTCTATACTCATACGAAAAAAAAGGATTTGAGAGATCCCTGTCTTTGTCCCATTGTGATGCTAAAACAAAATACTATAAAGTTTGGCACTTATAAATAATGAGAAATCTGATTGTAAAGGCTGGAATGAACAAATGATGCATGAACTGACTCGTCCATTCTGTAGAGGCTACCTGAGTACCTGCTTCAGGCCAGACACCAGAAACCCAGCTTTGAACATAACTGGTGCAAGTCCTTCCTACATGCTAGTAGAAATAAAGGCTACTTTCTTCTTTTGTTTGGTTTTTGCTCGGTTAGTTGGTTGGTTGGTTGGTTGGTTGGTTGGTTGCTTGCTTGCTTGCTTGCTTGCTTGCTTGCTTGCTTGCTTGCTTGCTTGCTTGCTTGCTTGGGTTGATTGATGGCTGGTTGGTTCATTTGTTTGTTCATTCATTTGTTTGTGATAGAGTCTCACTCCATAGCCCAAGCTGGCTTCAAACTCATGGCAGTTTTCCTACTTCAGCCTTCCAAGTGCTAGAATTACAGCTTCAAAACCCAACCTCATAAATTACTTCCCACTAATAATAATAGCTTCAAAAGAAAGAGAGTTAGAAAAGAGAGTGAGTGGGAGATAGGAAGTGGTTACTTTAGAGAGGATGGCAAGGGGAATGTCTCTGCAGAGGAGACATCCAAGCCTGCAAACTGAATGTCAGAAAGATGAACATATAAAGACCTAAGGGAAATCTCACTCATGTGGAATCTAAAAAGTCAAGTTCATAAACAAAGAATACAACAGTAACTGTTAGGGTTGGAGGACATGAGGGATATATTAGTTAAGTATGCAAACTTTCAGTTACATGTTCCCCAGATCTGAAAAACAGAAAAATGACTCTGGTGACCAATGCTGCATTGTACACACAGAATTTTCCAGGAAAGTAGATTCTAAATGTTCTTACTATGAACACGTTACATGTGTACATACACACGCATGCATGCACACACACACACACACAAGATAATTGAGTAAGGCAATAATATGCTAAGTTTATTGTGGTACTTTCATAATACCATGACATATGTATGCCAAATCACCACATCATATACTGTCTAGTTAACCACTAGTGTCAACTTGCCTGGATTTAGAATCACCAAGGAAACATACCTCTGGGTATATCTATGAGGGTTTCCCGAAAAGTGTAACTGAGGATGGAAGAGCCATCCTGAACATGGATGACACCATTCCATGGGCTAGTGTCCTGGACTGAATAAAAAGGAGAACAGGTAGAGCATCAGCATTCAACGCTGGACCTCCTGACTGTGTAAACAGTAACCAGTCACCTCACACTCCTGCCGTGCCTTCCCCAACATAGCAGGTTGGATTTCTCTTTAAACTGTGAACCAAAACAAGCCCTTGCTTCCTTAGCTGTTTCTTGACAAGTATTTGTCCCAGCAACAAGAAAAGTAACTAATACATACACTTTAAATATGTAAAATTCTACTTGTCAATTATATCCTAATAAATCTGGATGGAATTAAATTAATTTTTTTCATTTCAAGACTATAAATAAAAATGATAGGAAGTCCTTGTTCTGGACTAAACTCCTGTACTCAGTTCCTAAGAGATCAAGCTAAAAATAAAAATGGAGCCTTTTGAGCTGTAAAGATGACTCAGTCACTGAAGTGCTTGCTGCACAAGCATGAGGATCTCTGTACTCACGTAAAAAGTCAGACATGATGGCACACATCTATAACCCCAGTGCTGGGGCAGGAAGCAGACAGGCAGATCCCTGGAACTCACTGGCCACCAGTCTGCCAATTAGTGGGCTTCTGGTTCAATGAAGAGCTACTGCCATAGCCAAAAAAGCTGTGAAGGCCAAGAAGGCAGTGCTGAAAGACACCACAGACAGACAGACAGACAGACACACACACACACACACACACACACACACATTCTATAATAGAGAGGTAAAGGCTATTTTTGCTAAAAGCACTGACTCTTTGCTTCACCCTGCAGATGCCCACTGGGTACCTAAATGAGGAGAAAGTTTGACATTTCTGCCTGCATTTTATATCTGCCCATGTGTGTGCTTAGCCTTATAACTCAACTCTACTCAAACCCTGAGGTTAGGATCATACTCCTTACTATTAACCATTAAAAACTAATCACCTAAACCATGTAATCCTCCACCTTCATGGCTATAGACACCAAGACAAAAGTAACTAAGGAATTATCAATTGCTTTAGTTAGACTGTCAATTGCCAGCTCTTGTGATGTTCTATTCTACAGCACCTAAAAGTCTTCCAGTCATTGCCTTAAACTGTCCGGAAACTGAGCAGCCTTTCAGGCAGATCTCTTTATGACAACACTGCTCCCCTAAGCAGGAGCAATCACCTAATGAGAACCAAATCACCTTCCCTACCAAGATCATGAAATAACAATGCTCTGCAAAGCAAATAGAGGTTGTCACCTTAATTGTCTCCTGTACTGAGGCAATATCCTTGGTACAAGATGGAGATTATTCCCTCCAGCAGTGACAATTTCCATGGCACTGATAAGATCACGAGTCAGAGTTGAAATCTTGATCAACCAGATCACAGTTTGGTCAAGACTGCTTGACTGTACTTCTTGCCCTGTCCATATAAGTCTAGGGTTCAGGGCTAGAAAGTGGCTCAGCAGTTAAGAGCACTTGCTGCTCTTCCAAAGAACCCAAGTTGGATTCCCAGCACCCATGTCAGGCGGCTCACAACTACCTATAACTCCTCCAGGGTATCTGACACCCTCTTCAGCCTCTATGGGCATTGCACATGCATGGTGCACTTACATACAGGCAGGCAAACACTCATACAGGTAAAATAAAAAATAATAGCTGGGTTTGTTGGCCCACACCTTTAATCCCAGAACTTGGGAGGCAGGGGCAGACAGATTTCTGTGAGTTCTAAGCCAGCCTGGTCTACATAGTGAGTTCCAGGCCATCTGGGGCTACAGGGAGACCCTGTCTCAAAAAGACCAAAATA
>NW_008351958.1:4520974-4523995 GCF_000622305.1 Nannospalax galili | reverse complement strand
TCTATATACAGATACATTAATATAAAACTTTATGTATTGTTAATATCCTATAATTATTATATTATATATAATGATATACTAATGTATCATTATATATATTAAGCCTAGACAAAGACTAATGCTAGAGGTATCACAATACTAGATTTCAAATTATTCTACATAACTAAGTACTAAATTAGCATGGTTCTGGCACAAAAATAGACATGCAGCCAGGCATGGTAGTACAAGCCTTTAGTACCAGTGCTCAGGAGGCAGAGGCATATGGATCTCTGTGAGTTCAAGGCCAGCCTGGTCTACATAGCAAGTTCCAGGCCAGCTGGGACAACAGGAGACACTGTCTCAAAAAGACCAAAAAACAAACAAAACAACAAAAACAGACATGCAAACCAATGAAACAGCATGGAATGGGATAGCACAGAATGGCATGGACTAGAGGCCCAGAAGTAAACCCACACAGCTACTGACATCTGATTCTCAAGAAGGTGACAAAAGCAAACACAAAGACAGCCTCTTCAACAAATAATGCTGGGAAAGCTGCATTCCACGAACAGAAGAATGAAACTAGGTCCCTCTTTCTTACACAAATCAATTCAAAATGGATCAAAGATTTTAATGCAAGGCCAGAAATTTTGAAACTAGTAGAGAAAATATAAGGAAACATTTTAAGACAAAGGAAGAAGCCACAGCTTTCTGAATAGAGCTTTTATAGCCCAGGAAATGATAATAAGAATGGAGAAATGGGATTGCATGAATTTAGAAGGGAAACAAAGTAAAGAGAAAGCCTGAAGTACAGGTGAAATCTTTGCCAGTTAATTGTCCAACAAGAGATAAACATCTAGAATCTATATAGAATTCAAAAATACTAAATACGCAAAGAACAATTAATTCAATCAAAGAGCAAAGAACTGAACAGGTTTCAAAACCGGAACTGTAACTGACCAATAAATAAATGAAAAAAAAAAAAAAAGATCATTACATTCACCCCGGAGGGAAATGCAAATCGGAACTACACTGGCATTCATCTCGACAAGAAACAAAAACACCCATGGTCTTGTAGAGAACCCTATGTGCAGTGGGCCACAAACAAACGAAAAAAATGTAACAACAGGATGAGGAAGATGGGGTTCGGTGGGAGGGGGGAACAGAGAAGAGGGCAAGATAAGGAAGAATATGATCAAAGTATCACATATGTGTGGTGAAACTGTGAAAAGCTATTCTTTAAAAAGAAAAAAAAGTAAATGCTGGCACCAGGGATGAGAGGGAAAGAACTCTTACACAATATTCATAGGAATACACTTGAGTCTAGTCACTTTGAAAGTCATTAAAGAGGATTCTGAAACAACTAACAATAGAACTTATATACGATACATCTGTACCTCTCTTAGATACATACCTGAAGGAACCAAAAGCAGGCATATGCTAGAGAAGCCTGCATACCCATGTTTATTCACAATAGTCAAGTTATGGAATCGGGTAGGTGTTCACCAGTGAATGAATGGGTAAAGAAGATGCATTATATATACAATGGAGTATTATTCAGCTCTAAAGAAGAATAAAATCCTGTCATTTACAGGAAAGTGGACAGAACTGGAAATCATCATGCTTACCAAAATAAGCCAGATACAGGAAGATAAATCACATTTTCATTCACATGTGGAATCTAATTCTTTTCTAAGTATGAAATTAGAAGGAGTGTTAAGGAGAGGATGGGGAACAAAAGGGAGACGGGGGAAGAAGAGTTGGTAACAGAACTAAATATCATCAAAGTATATGATATACACGCATGAAAATGTCACAATGAAACCCATCATTTTCCACAATTAACATATGCAAATTAAAAATTTAAGGTACACATACTGAAGTATTTATAGAAATAAGATGGAGAATAATCTGAGATTTTTTTCCCTTAAATGTACACCATAATGCTTTTTTCTTTGCCATGTGTGCTCATTGTATAGCATGTAACTTTGTAGCTATTCCTTTATGACTTGTGTTCACTCTATATGTAAGAAAACCATCTTCTATCTGTTCCTGTTCTGTCTACACTGTTCCTACATACTCCTTAAGCCTTGTCTTTAAAGCAAATCCTTGTGACACAACCGATGGCATGCAAGTTACTGCTGAGTGTCCCACGAGTAATGCTTCTAAGACCAGTGTCATAGCATAGTGACAAGAAGCAAGTGTGTGGACTCCCCCTGCCTGGTCCCAGTGCTTCCCTGTCACCTGCTAAGCTATCTGAGCTGGGAAAACCTACTTAGTCTTTCAATCCCACCTTTGTCAACTTTGAAAAAGAAATAACTAAGAGTCCTGCCACAGATCACTGATGTGAGATTTTTATTATTTAATTGTTTAGTAAAATGCTTGCCACTGGGACACTCAGTAAGGACCCAGAACAATGCACTGCTAAAACCAGTAAACAAAATAGGCCACAGAGAATTTTTTAAGAAATATATGTTCATAAAATAGCATTTTGGGTTCTAGTGTCATTCCCCATGAAAAGAAACCAGGACTCACTAGAAAAAGAACAGATTGTAGAAGTAGGGCAGTAAGGATACAAGGTGAGCCTTGGACAATTTTGCAATAAGCAAAACCCAAGATTGATGGAGTCACAATTAAAGGCCACAAGAGTTTGTTGAGGGGGACCCTGATAACCTAGTTGTGATGATTTAAGCATTAAAAAGAATAATGTTTGTAGGTAAATGACGTACATAAAATACATTTTTAAAACCCAACATCCATAATATTTTTTAAAAAGATTAACACAGAGAATAAGGGAAGCTCATTTGTCACCCCCTAAAGAAGATATTAAACCAGATTCTTTTCTAACATTTATTTATTTGGAGGGTCAGCGTAGAGATCAGAGGATAATTTACAAGAGTAACCATGTAGTTTCCAGGGATCAAACCCAGCTCATCAGGCTTGGTCGCATGTACCCTACTGACTGAGCCATCTTGCCATTATTTCAAAAATTAATAAGATTTAAAAAGATTAGTATTTATCTTGGCTTTCTGAAATTATATA
>NW_008351958.1:4517283-4520937 GCF_000622305.1 Nannospalax galili | reverse complement strand
ATATATATATCAGGAACAGCAGCCTACCCTACTTTATGGAAGAAAGCCAGTCAAGAATCGTAAAAGAGGAACCAGGAGTAATGTCATACACCTTTACTTCCAGTACTTAGGAGACAGAGGCAGGTGGATCTCTGTGAGTTCAAGGCCAGCCTAGTCTACATTGGGAGTTTCAGGCTAGCCAGGGCTGCATAGTGAAACCCTGTCACAAGAAAAAAAAAAAAGAAAAAAAAAAAAAAAAACTCCCTTGACTAAGTTGGTTTAATTCTATGAATAAAGATTAGTTTGGAATAACTTGATTAATATTATCTACCAAAGTAACAAATTAAAATCCTTCTATCATCTCTAGAAACACCACACACACACACACACACACACACACACACACACACATTCACACAAAAGCTTAGGGGCAGCACTAGCTATGCACACACAGGTGCCATCATTTGATGGCTAATGAGGCTAGTTCTACCATTTAAGTATTTGCAAAAATATATAATTTATAGGTCCTGACATAAGGGTTACTAAAAAGGAAATTACATGGAGTTTCAAACATAATTATTTAAGAAACACACACATAAAAAAGGAAATACCCTGCTTCCCTGGACCTGCAGGACCGGCCAGGCCTCTCTCCTACCCACAGGCCTCTATCAGGTGTAAGTCCATTGTGTCCTCCATGCCGTGACTCTCCCAGCCTCATTCACCCTCCCATCTCCACCGCCTTTCTCTCCTCCAAGTTTTGGCCCCGCCCCATTCCTTGTCTTGGGGGCCCCAGACACCTGGGGAACCAATATTGCTCCCTGATCCTTTTCACCCAGACCAAAGTAGTGCCTTCTCTGGGCCCCAGGAGCACTGCTGCTTGGCCTGGCCCCACCCTCAACTCCCTCTGCTTCCCTGGGCCTGGACCACTCACCAGCCTCTTTCTGGGACTCCAGAGGTGACTTTCCTCTTCCTAATCCTTTGAATCCAGACCAACCCAGCTCCTCAGTGCAGTCCCCAGGAGGCCTTGGGGTCTCTTCCCTCTTCCCCATCTCTGGGTAGCAAGGCCACCAGCTGCCCTAGACCAGCATCTTTCCTGGGCCAGGTTCCCAGGCCACTCCAACCCCCAAATTCCTGAGGTCAAAATCATTCCTGGAGGGATCTACACCTTAGGAGAAAGCCTGAAAACATCTGACCCTCACTTGAATTGGGCCTCTGTGGGAACTCCTGAATACAAAAGCAATCTGGCCACTCCAATATGAAATCAAAAGAGAGAACCAGGAAGCCTAGACCAACCAGCTTTACTTACTCAATAAGAAAACAACCAAGGCACACCAATAATTCTAACAGAAGCAGACTTCAACACAATAAAAGGAAGCCTTGAGTTTCAAACCAGAATCATAAACAAAAGGAATCCACATGTCAAAATCACAGAGACAAAATAATAATATGAAAAACCAAAATAACATCCCCACCAAATACCAATAGTCCTCTAGAGGAGTACAATGAGAGCCCCCTAGAGATAAAGCAGGACATGGAACTCAAAAGAACAATTATAAACATGATAAAAGAATTCAGTGAATGTGAAGAACACACAAAGAAATCAAAGAACTCAAGGAAGATAGAGATAAACTTCTGAATGAATTCAGAAGAGTTAGAAATATTGAAGAATACCCAGGATGAAATGAAGAAGGAAGAGAAACACACCGTAAGCCAATTAGAAATAACAAGAGAAAGCCTCACCAATAGGATGAATGAAATGGAAAACAGAATATCAAGCCTGGAAGATAAAGTGGATGAACTAGACCACACAAGCAAACATGAAAAATTTAAGAAATCACAAGAGTAGAATATGCAGGAATTGTGTGACACCATAAAAAGACCAAACTTATGAATCATAGGCATACAGGAAGGAGAAGAATTACAAGATAATGGCATGGACCAGATCTTCAACAGAATTGTGGAAGAAAATTTCCCAAACTTAAAGAAAGACATGCCCATACAAATACAAGAAGCATATAGAACACCAAACAGACAGGACCAGAAAAGAAACTCTCCACAGCACACCATCGTAAAAACATTACACATACAAAACGAAGAGGCAATTCTGAAAGCTGCAAAAGAGAAACAACAACTCACATATAAAGGAAAACCCATTAGTATTACAGCTGACTTTTCAGTGGAAACTATGAAAGACCAGAAGAGCCTGGACCAAAGTATTCCCAGTTTTAAATGACCACAGATGCCAACCTAGATTACTATACCCAGCCAAAATGTCTATTATAGTCAAAGAGGAAAGAAAATTCTTCCATGACATAAATAGGCTGTAGGAATTCATGTCCATAAAACCAACCCTTCAGAGAGTTCTGGAAGCAATAAAAAGAGCTGAAGAAAGGAATGACTATACCCAAGGGACTGCAGAAAGAAATCCAATGAAGGTATAACTGTGGAAAGGTACAGCTATATCAAGAATGTAAACAGAAATAAAAATGACAGGATTCAATACACATCTTTCATTAATAACTTTAAATATTAATGGACTGAACTCCCCAGTCAAAAGACACAGACTACGTAAATGGATTAAGAAATAAAACCAATCTTTTTGTTGTCTGCAAGAAACTCATCTCATGTTCAAGGACAGACACTATATCAAAGTGAAAGGATGAAAAAAAATTATACCAAGAAAAACGGCACTAAGAAAAAAGCAGGCATAGCAATTCTAATATCTGACAAAATAGACTTTAAACTAAAACTAATCAGAAGAGATAAAGAGGGCCACTTCGTTCTGATCAAAGGAACAATAAACCAAGAAGATATTATAATCATGAACATATATTCACCAAACTCTGGTGCACCCAACTTTATAAAAAACAGGATTTTAAGACCCAGATTAATCCCAACTCATTAATAGTAGGCAACTTCAATACCCCACTATCTCCATTAGATAGGTCAAGAAGGCAGAAAGTTAACAGACAGACATCTGTATTAACCAATACCATATAAGAAATGGACCTAACAGACATCTACCAAGTATTCCATCCAAGCACCAAAGGACATACTTTCTACTCAGCACCCTGTGGAACCTTCTCCAAAATCAACCATATACTGGGGCACATAATAAACCTCAATAAATACAAAAAACTGAAATAATTCCATGGATTCTATCAGACCACAATGCAATAAAGCTTACAATCAACACCTGAATAAGCCCTAATCACCACATGAACAGATGGAGATTAAACAACACAATCGTGAATGATGAATGGGTCAAAAGAGAAATTAAGAAAGAAATAAAAGTATTCCTGGAATTAAATAAAAAGGACAATACAACACGACAAAACCTCTGGAACATGCTGAAAGCGGTCCTAAGAGGGAAGTTTATAGCTTCCCTCTTACGGAAGTATGTAAGTGCCTACATCAAAAAATCGGAAAGATCACAAATAAATGACTTAACATTGCAACTCAAGACACTTGAAAAGCAACAGCAAACGAAACCCAAACCCAGCAGACAAGAAGAAATAACAAAAATTGGGCAGAAATTAATGAAATTGAAACGAGAAAACAATACAAAGAATTAACAATTCCTAGAGCTGGTTCTTTGAAAAGATAAACAAGATTGACAGACCGCTAGCCCAGTTAACCAAAAGAAAGAAAGAGTACCTCCAAATCAACAAAATC
>NW_008351958.1:4515432-4516703 GCF_000622305.1 Nannospalax galili | reverse complement strand
GTCATAAATCACATAAATGGGCTCAACGACAAGAACCACATGGTCATCCCAGTAGATGCAGAGAAGGCCTTTGACAAAATTCAACATGCATTTATGTTCAAAGTCCTAGAAAGAATTGGACTGGAGGGAACATAACCTCAACATAATTAAAGCCATATATAACAAAATGACAGCCAACATCATTCTAAATGGAGAAAAACTGGAAGCATTCCTGTGGTCACTGGCTATGGCTGCTCTCCTTCAGCTATGGCCACTCTCCTGCTCTCTTAGTTCCTCCGATCAGTTGTCTGGTCCAGACCCCAGGGCTGGTGAGGAATCTGCACCAGCGTCACTGCATTCACACACAGGAGACCAGGTTCAGTGACACAGATCTGCTTTATTTCAGGAAGGCACAAGCTTATATAGGGGTAGTGGTCCAACCACAGCACAGCAAGTAGGATACCTTATTAGCCTATCACAGAATAGCAGGTAGGATGCCTCATTAGCGTACTGGGTTTCAGAGCCTGGATTCCTGGAAACAACATGACCCTGACTGTTGCAATATCTAAGTGTTGCAATTTTGGATTCCAAGGGGGTGATTAGGGAGTGACAAGCTCTAGACATGAGTCTCATGATCTACCAATGGGAGGAAATGTCACAAGGCATTCCTTGTGGCTCCAGAGGTTGGGCCGTTGCCTCAGGCCTGCTGTATGGCTGTCAATAAGACTTTCACCCTAGGCCCAAGCCTGTCTCCCACACATTCCCATTGAAATAAGGAACCAGACAAGGCTGTCCACTATCTCCACTTTCTTTAACATAGTGCTTGAAGCTCTTGCAAGAGCAATAAGACAAGAGAAAGAAATTAAAGGAAGAATAATTGGAAAAGAAGAGATCAAATTATCCCTTCTGCAGATGATATGATATTATATCTAAGAGATGCCAAAAATTCCACCAGAAAACTCATGGAAATAATTAACACGTTCAGTAAAGTGGCAGATTACAAAATTAACCTTAAAAAGTCTATAGCCTTTCTATATACGAATAACAAGCAATCAGAGAAAGAGCACATGGAAACACTCCTGTTCACAATAGCTGCAAAAAAAATAAAATATCTGAGAGTAAACCTGACCAAAGACATTAAAGCGCTCTGAAATGAAAATTTTAAATCTTTAAAGAAAGAAATTGAGGAAGACATCAGAAGATGGAAGGACCTCCCACGCTCATGGAATGGAAGAATTAATATTGTGAAAATGACCATCCTACCAAAAGTCATATATAGATTGACATTTTTT
>NW_008351958.1:4511928-4514719 GCF_000622305.1 Nannospalax galili | reverse complement strand
GAGGATGTGGGGAAAGGGGAACACTCATCCACTCCTGGTGGGGCTGCAAACCAGTTCAACCCCTATGGAAAGCAGCGTGGAGAACTCTTAAAAAACTACAAATGAACCTACCATTTGACCCAGTTATACCACTCCTTGGCATATACCCAAAGAACTCATCCTGTTGCAGAGACATATGCACATCCATGTTTGTTGCTGCTCTTTTCACAGTATCTAAGAGATGGAAGCAACCTAATTGTTCCTCAATTGATAAGTGGATAATGAAAATGTGGTTCATTTATACGATGGAGTTTTACTCAGCAGTAAAGAAAGATGAAATCGTGAAATTTGCAGGTAAATGGATGGAACTAGAAACTGTTATACTAAGTGAAGTAACACAGACTCAGAAAAAAAAAGACATATGTTCTCCCTCATATTTGGATCCTAGAACCAGACTCTGATAAATAAGTATGCAACCAGACATAACTACAGGAACCAGGTTAATGGAAAGGAACCAGGGAGGTAAAGGAAAAGAAAGAAACTGAAAGAGAACAGTAGGAAACAGGCATTAATAAGGGAAATATGAATTAAAATGGGGTTATTTTAAGGGGAGGGGGGAGGGAGGGTTATACAAGGAACTTAGGGGATAAAGGGAAAGAAGGAACTCAAGAGAGGTAGGACCATAGGAGAAGGGTATTAGTAAGGGAGAAAGGGGGGAAATGGGGCCACCTTAAGTGGGAAAACCATGATGTAGGGGTGAGACAATGTGAGAGATAAACCATGCCTAGCTAGTTTTGAAAACCAGAGAGAACCATATCACTCCTACAACCTACTGACAAATTATACATAGCAGATCAAGAAATATATGTCTAGGTAAGGTTGTTTAACAGACATACTTTGAGGCCTATACTAATTTGGTCAGAGGGACATAAAGGACACTTTTTGCTCCTTGCCCTCCTAGGTCGACTACTTCTGGGGGACTATGAGCATCTCTCAAAATGCCCTATAATGGTGGTGGGTCACCTGTCCTTTTAATCAAGGAGGCCGAGGAGACCCCACTAGATGGACTTAATCCAGTGTCCAATCTATAAAAAGGAAGGTCAACACAGAGGAACCATTTCCTCCATGCTTCCAAGCAAAGCCAACCATGGTCAAGCAGGACATTTGACTTATCTTCACATAGGTGGAACTGGTGAAAGAAAGGAGCCAGGGACTCCTCCCAAGTCCATGTGACCCCTGAGGAACAGATCCTCAAATGACCTTAAGAGTAAAAATAAATTGGTTTTATCTGGACCAACTGTATGGCCTTAAACACCCAAAAAGAAAGTATAACCAAAGATGAAATGGGCCAATATAATTTCTTAAGAGTCCATATGTATAGCTAAAGGCTACATAGCAAACAACAATGCCAGACAAGCAATACCTTCTTTTGAGTTGTTGGCCAGGGTGGCCAAAGGGATTCCCAGATAGTAACCCAGCATAGAACTGGGAAAATGAACAGCAGACCCCAATCTTATCAAAGGAATATTGACAACTGATTACCGCCAGATGAGGAACAGCTGACCCTCCTAAAACAAAGACCTCTAGATAGGCTGACTAGATTCAACAGAAGGGCAAGAAGTGGGTATTGGCTGAGGTGCCAAAAACACAGCAGACAGTAGCAGGGATATCAGAATATAAGGGCTCTAGTGGGGGGGAGGGAGGCTATGGGAGGGTGCCATATGGGAAGGGGGTGTACAGTTGAATAAGATGGTTTGGGATGTTCTGTGTGATACACACACACACACACACACACACACACACAAAATCAATAAATTTTTTATTTTATGCTGAGTACAATAGTGTATAACTGTATTAATTCAACTGTAAACCTAAAAATTTACAGCTGATTTTGAAAGAGATGCATCTTAGCTCTGGAAATTTTTATTGAATATGTCAATGCTGTTGTAATGAAATGCTTCTTCTAATTACATGGTTATTAAACAAATAATTTAAAAAAATAAAACCTTAAAAAAATAAAAAGAAATACAAACATGTGAAATTATATATAAACATCTTCATTTAGATGCTAAGCAATATGTGATTGATGCCAAGGGATTGATGTCTTTAATTCAGCCACAAACATTTGTTGAGTGCTAGATATTAGGATTGGGTCTGAGCTACAATGGATGAGAATTAGGTTTTGTTTTGTTTTGTTTTGTTTTTTCTTGGTCTTTTTGAGACAGGGTCTCGCTATAGCCCCAGCTGTGCTGGAACTCACTATGTAGACCAGGCTGGACTTGAACTCACAGAGATCTACCTGCCTCTGCCTCCCAAGTGCTGGGATTGAGAATTAGATTTTTATGAAATCGTATTAAGGCCCAAGGACTTAATTTGTCTCCTTGTGTTTTATTTCATGCACTTTATTAATTCAAAAATTATATAATTGCTTCCTCTGCTTCCCTGGGCTGCCCACCCACCAGCCTCTTTCCTGGACACTGGGGCCAGGGCCACCACTATTTCCTGATCTCTTGCATTCAGACTACCCAGTTCCTTCTCGAGGTCCCCTAAAACCCTCTGGGTCTGCCCCCACCCTCACCTCCCTCTGCTTCCCTGGGCCTGCACGACCTGCCAGCCTCTCTCCAAGGTAAATCAATCGCACCCTCTGTGCCTTGACTCTCGCAGTCTCATTCACCCTCCCATATCCCCTGCCCATCTCCCCTTCTAGCCTGGGTGCTGTCCCAATCCTTGTCTTGGCACCCCAGACACCTGGGGAACCACCACTGCTTCCTGATCCTTTGCATCCAGACCAACCCAGTTCCTCAGTGCAGTC
>NW_008351958.1:4508951-4511093 GCF_000622305.1 Nannospalax galili | reverse complement strand
CTAGAAATATTGAAGACTACTCAGGCTGAAATGAAGAAGGAAGTGAAACACTCAGTAAGTCAATTACAAATGACAGGAGACAGCTTCATCAATAGGATGAATAAAATGGAAAACAGAATATCAAGACTGGGAGATAAAGTGGATGAACTAGACCACTCAAGCAAAGATTATGAAAAATTTAAGAAAGCACAAGAATGCAATATGCAGGAATTGTATGACACCATAAAAAGACCAAACTTACAAATCATAGGCACACAGGAAGGAGAATACCAAAATAATAGCATGGACCAGATCACAACAGAATCATAGAAGAAAAATTTTCAAAATTAAAGAAAGACATGCCCATACTAATACAAGAAGCATATAGAACACCAAACAGGACCAGAAAAGAAACTCTCCATGGCACATCATAGTAAAAACACTAAACGTACAGAACAGAAAATACTGAAAGCTGCAAAAGAGAAACAACAAGTCACATATAAAGGAAAACCCATTAGAATTACAGTTGACTTTTCAGCGCAAACTGTGAAACCCAGAAGAGCCTGGACCAAAGTATTCCCAATTTTAAATGACCACAGATGCCAACTCAGATACCCAGCCAATATGCCTATTGTAGTCAAAGGGGAAAGAAAAATCTATGACATAAATAGGCTGAAGGAATTCATATCCACAAAACCAGTCCTTCAGAGAGTTCTGGAAGCAATACAAAGAGCTGAAGAAAGGAATGACTATACCCAAGGGGTTGTGGAAATAAATTTGTCTTAGTCTGTTTCTTCATTACCTTGACAAAATACTCTGACCGCTACCAACTTGGGGAGGAAAGGGTTTATTTAGCTTACATATCCAAGTTCATCTTGGAGCCCAAGGTTGGGACTCAGGGCAGGAACCTGGAGGCAGGAGCTGGAGCACAGGCCATGGAGGAATGCTGCTTACTGGCTTGCTCCCCTGGCCCTTGCTTAACCTGCTTTCTTCTTCAACACAGGCCAACCTGCCCAGGGGTAGCACCACCCACACTGTGCTGGGCCCTCCCACATCACACAAAAATCAAGAAGATGCCTCACAGACATGGCCACAGGCCAGTCCAATAGAGGCAATTCCCCAGTTGAGGCTCCCGCAACCTAGGTGTGTCAAGTTGACACTAAAGCTATCCAGCACAATTGACCCCTTGTCAATTTAACACACAAACATCACTATTAAACCATAACTTTCCAATTTCTAATTGAGCTCTTGTCAACTTGACACACAAACATATCACTATTAAACCATAACCTTTCCAATTCTTGTCCCCAAGATATGATGTTAATATCACAACATAAGTCAGTACAACCTTAAAAACCCCACAGTCCTTAAAAAATCCAAACATTTAAAAGTCCATAGTCTCTTTTAATAGTCTCTTAACTGTAGGAGGGCTTCTGTAAAATCCAAAACAAGTACTGTCTTATTTCAAAGGGAAGAAAAGGGCACACCTAAGCAAAACCAAAGTAGAGCAAAGTAGCTCAAGGCTGGACATCTGGAATTTGCTCATGATCTTCTGGCCTCCAAAGGGTTCTGGCAACTCCACTTCTCTGACTCTGCCATCCACAGCACACACAGCTCATACATCCAGCCTTGTAGACTGGGTGAACACGGATTCTCAGCCTCCCCATTGTGGTGAACCCATTGATGGACTACTCGAACACTATCCTGTGAGCTAAGCTGATAAATCTCTACACATATATATTCATTCTACCAATTCTGTTTCTTTGGAGAAAGCTGACTAATACAAAATTCAATGAAGGTATAACTGTGGAAAAGTACAGCTATATCAAGAATGTAAACAGAAATAAAAATGACAGGATTCAATACATATCTTTCATTAATAACTTTAAATATTAATGGACTGAACTCCCTAGTCAAAAGACACAGACTAGGTGAATGGATTAAGAAACAAAACCCATCTTCTTGTTGTCTGCAAGAAACTCATCTCACTTTCAAGGACAGGCACTATCTTAAGGTGAAAGGATGTAAAAAAAAATATACCAAGCAAATGGTACTAAAAAAAAGCGGGCACTTCAATTCTAATATCTGACAAAATAGACTTTAAACTAAAACTAATCAGAAGAGAAAAAAGGGTCGGATTATTCCTATCACGGGAACAATTAA
>NW_008351958.1:4505823-4508790 GCF_000622305.1 Nannospalax galili | reverse complement strand
GCAGAGAGTTAACAGAGAGACATCTGAATTAAACAATACCATATATCACATAGACCTAACAGACATCTATGGAGTATTCCACTCAAGCACAAAAGGACATACATTCTACTCAGCATCCCATGGAATCTTCTCAAAAATCGACCACATACTGGGGCACAAAACAAACCTCAACAAATACAAAAAGACTGAAATAATTAGATGCATTCTATCAGACCACAATGCAATAAAGCTTAGAATCAACACCGGAAGAAGCTCTACTCACCACACAAACACATGGAGATTAAATGACAAACTCTTGAATGATGAATGGGTCAAAAGAGAAATTAAGAAAGAAATAAAAGTATTCTTGGAACTAAATAAAAAGGACAACACAACACAACAAAACATCTAGGATAGGCCAAAAGCTGTCCCTAGAGGGAAGTTTACAGCTCTAAGTGCCTACATCAAAAAATCAGAAGGATCACAAATGACTGAACATTGCAACTCAAGACACTTGAAAAGCAACAACAAATGGAACCCAAACTCAGCAGACAAGAAGAAATAACAAAAATCAGGACAAAAATTAATGAAATCGAAGCAAAGGAAACAATACAAAGACCCAACAAATCCAAGAGCTGATTCATTGAAAAGATAAACAAGATTGACAGACCGCTAGTTCAGTTAACCTAAAGAAAGAAAGAACACCTCCAAATCAACAAAATCAGAGATGAAAGGGGAAACATCAAAACAGACAACAGAAAGATGCAGAACATTATGAGGGAATACTATAAAAGCCTATATGCTACTAAATATGAAAACCTAAAAGAAATGGACAGATATCTAAAGGCATGGGAACCACCAAAACTAAACCAAGAAGAGATTAACAGCTTAAACAGACCCATAACACAAGGAGAAATGGAAACAGTAATACAAAACCTCCCGAATAAAAAAAGCCCAGGACCAGATGGATTTACAGTAGAATTATATCAGACATTTAAAGAAGATCTATACCCAATATTATTTAATTTATTCAAAAACACAGAAATAGAGGGAGAACTTCCAAATTCCTTCTATGAAGCCAGCATCACTCTAATACCAAAGTCAGGTAAAGATACAACCAAAAAAGAAAACTATAGACCCATATCCTTAATGGACATAGATGCAAAAGTTCTCAACAAGATACTTGCAAACCACATACAGACACACATCAAAAAGATCATCCACCATGATCAAGTCAGCTTTGTCCCAGAGATGCAGGGATGGTTCAATATACATAAGTCAATAAAGGTCATAAATCATATAAATGGACTCAAAGACAAGAACCACATGGTCATCTCAATAGATGCAGAGAAGGCCTTTGACAAAATTCAACATGCATTTATGTTCAAAGTCCTAGACGGAATTGGACTGGAGGGAACATACCTCAACATAATTAAAGCTATATTCAACCAACCCACAACCACCATCATTCTAAATGGGGAAAAACTGCAAGCATTCCCATTAAAATCAGGAACCAGACAAAACTGGAAGCATTCCCATTGAAATCAGGAACCAGACAAGGCTGCCCACTATCCCCACTTCTCTTTAACATAGTGCTTGAATCTCTTGCAAGAGCAACAAGAGCAGGAAATTAAAGGAGTAATAATTGGAAAAGAAGAGACCAAATTATCTCTTTTTGAAGATTATATGATGTTATATCTAAGAGATGCCAAAAATTCCACCCAAAACTCCTAGAAATTATTAACACGTTCAGTAAAGTGGCAGGCTACAAAATTAATCTACAAAAATCAGTAGCCTTTCTATATGCCAATAACAAGCAATTGGAGAAAGAGTAAAGGAAAACCCACCCATTCACAACAACCTCAAGAAAAAAATTCAGAATAAAGCTGACCAAAAACATCAAAGATCTCTGCAATGAAAATTTTAAATCTTTAAAGAAAGAGATTGAGGAAGACATCAGAAGTTGAAGGACCCCCCTATGCTCATGGATTGGAAGAATTAATATTGTGAAAATGAAAATCCTACAAAAGCTAATTACAGATTCAATGCAATACCAATCAAAATCCCCATGACATTTTTCATAGAATTAGAAAAAACATTCTAAGAATCATATGGAAGCACAAAAGACCTTGGATAGCCAAAGTAACCCTGAGCACTAGGAGCAATGCTGGGGGGATTCCTATACCAGATTTTAAGCTTTGTTACAGAGCTATGACTATAAAACAACATGGTACTGGCACAAAAATAGACCCATAGATCAATGGAACAAAATTAAAGACCCAAATATGAGTACATACAATTTCAGCCACCTGATATTTGACAAAGGGGCCAAGAACATTAACTAGAGGAAAGACAACATGGTCAGTAAATGGTGCTGGCAAAACTGGGTCTCCACCTGTAGAAGAATGAAACTACACCCCTATCTTTCACCTTGCACAAAAGTCAATTCCAAATGGATCAAACACCTCAATGTAAACCCTGAAACTCTGAAACTGTTAAAAGAAAACTTTGGCAAAAACCTGAAAGATACAGGTGTAGGAAAGGATTTTCTAAACCGGACATCAATTGCTCAGGTTACAAGGTCAAGAATCAACAAGGGGACCTCATTAAACTAAAAATCTTCTGTACATAAAAGGAGGCAACCAGGGAAGTGAAGAGAAAACCCACAGAATGGGAGAAAAATCTTCACCAGTGACACATCTGACAGAGGTTTAACATCCAGAATATATAATGAACTCCAAAAACAAAGTATCAAGAAAGGAAGTAACCCAATTCAAAAGAAGAAATAAAGATGGTTAAGAAGCATCTTAAAAGGTGTTCAACATCACCAGTAATTAGGGAAATGCAAATTAAAACAACTTTAAAATTTCATCTTACCCCAGTCAGACTGGCTAAGATCAAGAGAACAAACATTACCAAATGTTGGAGAGGATGTGGGGAAAGGGGAACACTCATCCACTGCTGGTGGGGCTGCAAACTTGTTCAACT
>NW_008351958.1:4503432-4505733 GCF_000622305.1 Nannospalax galili | reverse complement strand
CCAGTTATACCACTCCTTGGCATATACCCAAAGAGCTCATCCTATTGCAGAGACACTTGTACATCCATGTTTGTTGCTGCTCTTTTCACAATAGCTAAGAGATGGAAGCAACCTAAGCGTCCCTCAATTGACAACTGGATAATGAGAATGTGGTTCATTTACACGATGGAGTTTTACTCAGCAGTAAAGAAAGACAAAATAAAATTCGCAGGGATAGAAAGATGAAATCATGAAATTTCCAGGTAAATGGATGGAGCTAGAAACTGTTATACTAAGTGAAGTAACACAGACTCAGGGAAAAAAAACCTGCATGTTCTCCCCCATGTGTATATCCTAGCACCAAATCCTGATAAGTGATTATGCATCCAGACATAACTACAAGAACCAGGATAATGAAAAGGAATCAGGGAGGTAAAGGAAAAGAAAGAATCTGAAAGAGAAGAAGAGTAGGGAACAGGCATTAATAAGGGGGATATGGATAAAAGTGGGGTTATTTTAAAGGAAGAGGGGAGAGAAGGTTATACAAGGAACCTAGGGGATAAAGGGAAATAAGGAGCTCAAGAGAGGTAGGACCATAGGAGAAGGGTATTATTAAGGGAGAAAGGGAGAAAATGGGGGCACCTTCGTTGGGGAAACCATGATGAAGGGGTTAGACAATGCAAGAGGTAAATAATGCCTAGCTAGTTTTAAAAATTTAATTGGGGAAACCATGATGGAGGGGTGAGACAATGTGAGAGATAAATAATGCCTAGCTAGTTTTAGAAAGCCAGAGGGAACCATATTACTCCTACAACCTACTGACAAACCTACATGACACACAGTAATTAGAAGTACCAGACTGGTAGAACTAGCCTTCTTGGATGTTTAACAGACATACTTTGAGGCCTATACTAATTTGGTCAGAGGGACATAAAGGAGAGTTTTTGCTCCTTGCCCTCCTAGGTCAACTAGTTCCTGGGGACTATAAGCATCTCCCAAAATGCCCTGTAATTCTGGTGGGTCACCTGTCCTCTTGATCAAGAAGACCGAGGAGACCCCACGAGATGGACATGAACCAGTGTCCAGTCTACAAAGAGGAGGGTCAACACAGAGGAAACATTTCCTCCATGCTTCCAAGTGAAGCCAGCCATAGTTGAGCAGGACCTTTGACTTATTTTCACATAGACGGAACTACTAAAAGAGCCAGGGGCTCCTCCCAAGCCCATGTGACCCCTGAGGAACAGGTCCTCAAATGACCTTAAGAGTGAAAATAAATTGGTTTATCTGGTCCAACTGTATGGCCTTAAACACCCAAAAGAAAAGTATAACCAAAAATTAAAGAGGCCAATATAATTTTTTAGAATCCATATTTATAGCTAACAAGCAACAATGCCGGATAGGAGATACCTTCTTTTGAGTTGTTGGCCATGGTCACCCAAGGGACTCCAGATAGTAACCCAGCACAAAACTGGGAAAATGAACAGCAGACCCCAATCTTATCTAAAGGAATATTGACAACTGATGCTGCTACATGAGGAACAGCTGACCTTCCTAAAACAAAGCCCTCTAGATCGGCTGACTAGATTCACCAGATGGACAAGTCGTGGGAAATGGCTGGGGTTGCCAACAACACAGCAGACAATAGCAGGGATAACAGAGTATAAGGGCTCTAGTCGGGGGAGGGAGGCTATGGGAGGATGCCATCTGGGAAGTGGGTGTATAGTTTAACAAGATGGTTTGGGATGTTCTGTGTGATATACACACACAGAAAAAAAAATCAACAAATTTTTTAAATATTTGAGGAGGAAGCATAAAAGTTTACATCATGTTAATTAGTACAGGTGAACATTACCATTGTAATCTACCTGATGACTTTATAGACATACACAGGCACCAAGGATCCGAGTGCAAACAATTATTACTAGTAATAACCAAATACATGCAGATTAGAGATGCGTGCACCAACATCTCAGTGTTAGTAGCAAAAACAATGAGTTTCTGTAAGAAACAGTATGTTTTAGAATGAAATGGAGGTCTCTTCTGAGGGTTTAAAAACTCATTCAATTCTATGTCTTACAGGGCTTATACTGAGTTCAATATTGTATAACTGTATTGATTCAACAGTGAACCTAGAAATTTTATAAGCACTTTTGAAGGAGCTGTATCTTTGCTCTGGAAACTGTTATTGGGCATGTTAAAGCTGTAATGGTATGCTTCTTCTAAAAAAATGTAGGAAACAGCATATCTTTAGTTTTAGCCGGGCATGGTGGTGCACACCTTTAATCCTAGCACTCAGGAGGCAGAGGCAGGTGGATCTTTGTG
>NW_008351958.1:4467416-4502791 GCF_000622305.1 Nannospalax galili | reverse complement strand
ATTGCTTGTGTCTGTGTAAGCACACCCATGTTGTGCAATGCCCACGAGGGTCAGAAGAGGGCATCAGATCTCCTGGAACTGGAGTTATAGATGGTTGTTAGCTGCCATGTGGATGTTGGGATTCAAACCTGGGTCCTCTGCAAGAGCAGCCAATACTCTTAACCTCCAGCCCTCTTTTTAAAAAACATTTTGTTGGTATTGCTTTCTTCTAGAAATAAGATGATTACATTGAAAACTTTGTATACATTGGAGAATTTGGAAAGGGAGTGAATAGCAAACTCACATTATAGCAACAGTCACAAATTTCACATTATTGTTGAAGCTTGATAGTCCCACTTTGTCAAATAATATTCAAAAAATATAGCAGACATATAGAATTGTGAATTTACATTCTATAATGCAATTATATGTTTTTAGTTTGAGAAGTATGCCCATTTAGCTATTACAGTACTTTTTATTTCTTTTTCTATTTTTAACTTCCCAGACTGATTTTTATTTCTAGAGTTCAATTAGGGCATAGGTGAAGGCATACTGGGACTGTACAAGAGTAATAGAAAGATAACAGGGGGGCTGGAGAGATTGCTCAGTGGTTAAGAGCATGGACTGCTTTTGAAGAGGAACCAGGTTCAAATTCCAGCACCCAGATGGTGACTAACAGCTATCCATAACTCCAGTTCCAGGAATCCATCTGACACCCTCTTCTGTCTTCCATGGGCACTGCATGACATGGGTACACTTACACACATGCAGGCAGAACACTCATACACATAAAATATAAATAAGAAAGAAAGAAAAGAAGGGAGGGAGGGAGGGAGGGAGGAGAAAAGAAAAGAAAAGAAAAGAAAAGAAAAAAAAGAAAAAGAAAAACCTCTTGGTGACTGATGATGGGAGAGGTCCAACATCAAGGCTTGAATGCCCAGGATCATGTGTGCAGTGAACCACAGCTGGCCCTCAGGGGAGGTCCATTCTAGAGATTCAGTCCTCCCAAAACCAGAATCTGCAAATGACAGAGACTTCACTTATCCCCAGCATAAGAGGCAAAGCCGCTGCCATGCACAACCTGGAACCTCCAGGGAGGGGGCTGTGGAAAATGCAGACACTCGGAGAAGGGTGATACTGCTCCCCAACATGGGAAGTCCTCCATCCTCCACTCTGCTCCACCATCAGCCTGCCATCAGAGGAATGTGGAACAGTGGCTCTCAGTAGGCAACCAAAGCTCCAGGCTCATGTGAGGGACCACAGCTCCAGCTCACAAGAGGGGACCACAACTTCAGTTCAAAAGAGAGTACCACAACTCCTGCTTATGGGAGGTGACCATAGCTCCAGGTTCACAGGAGGGGACCACAGTTCCTGCTCACAAGAGAGGACCACAGCTCTAGCTCACAGGAGAGAACAACTCCAGGTTCATGGGGAGGGAACCACAGCTCCAGGCTCTAGGGAGGGTACCACGGCTCCAGGCTCATGGGAGATAACCACAGTTCCAAGCTCATGAGAGACAACCACAGTTCCAGGCCCACTGGACAGAACCACAGCTCCAGGTTCACAGAAGGGGACCCCAGCTTCAGATTCATGGGAGGCAATCACAGTTCCAGACTCATGGGAGGGGTCACAATTTCAATCACACTGGTTCCTACTATTTTCCTGTCTCCATTGCTCTGTCCACATGATTATACTTGTGTTTAAGATAGAGTGTTTTTGATTCTGTGCAGCAGCGGCAACAGTTACTTGCTAGCTTAAATTTCTCACTAGAGGGGTATAAATATTGGAGAAAAACACCTTTTATTTTTGCTCATGGAAATAGATGGATCATGTTTTTGTTGTTGCTATTATTGTTGTTGTTGTTGTTCTGTTTGGAGGGCGTTTTTCATGATTAAGGTTCTGGTTGGCTTTTTTGGTATCTGAGGTCTTCACATCTTCCTCCCTGACAAAGGGGAGCCAGTGATGAGACATCTTAGGGTCACCACCACCATCTTGACTCTTCTTTCTTACTTCTGCCTTGACTTTTGAGTGCTGGAATTATACACCTGTGCCTCCAATGCCAGGCACGGCAATGCCTTTTAATGTGTAAAATATCTTTCTATTTTGATGAACATCAATTTATTTCTTTCTTTAAAGTTTGTGCTTTGGCGTCACGTGTAAGCATTCATTGTTAAGTCTAAGGTTGTGATATTTACCACAATGTTTTCTTCTAAGACATTTATTATTTTAGATTTTGTGTTTAGTTTGTTAATCTATCTAGTAGGTTTTCAGTTAAAAAAATAATTGTATATTCAGCATAATGTTTCATATATATGTAGGCACACACAAAAGGGGAACATTAAAGTGGGCTAATTACCATATAAGCCACCTTACATATGTATTTCTCTGTGGCAAGAATATTTAAAATCTACTCTTTACAATTAATTGGTTATTCCAAAATAGCTAGTAGATTTTGAATGTTTCCAACACAAATAAAAAATAAACATTTAATGTGATTATGCCAGTACTAAATAAAATATCACACTGTAGCCCACAAATATATATAACTATTACATGCCAGTTACATACCAATTGCATTAAAAATTAAAATAGAGCCTAAGACTAGCAGCCATGAAACCTTAGGTGTGGTCCCTCACACTACATACCAGCACAGAATGCCACAACTGACCAAAATGTAGAGAATAAGAGACTGCAGAGTGCATGTCCCTGGATAGGACTCCTGTATTAAACCTCACCCACCCAGGGTCAGAGGTGGAAGAGGGGCAGAAAGATTGTAAGAGCCAGGAGTAGTGGATGACCACAGGAAAGAGAGTTTTCCAGGCTTCTGGGAACTTGCTCATATGAACTTACAGCAATGGTGACAACATGCATAAGACCCATAAACTCAATCAGACAAAAACTGAACATAGAACTGGGGAAACAGGCAGCAGGCCCCAACCTTAGATGAGGAAGTATTGGCAGCTGATCACTGCTGGATGAGGGAGAGTTGATCTTCTTTAAGGGAGTGACACTAGATACACTGAATAGGCTCCAGTGGATGAACTCACACCAGGGATAACTGAATGCATAAACTTAACTTGATAGGTCTTAACATATACGACAGAATGAAGGCGGGCATGGTGGCGCATACCTTTAGTCCTAACACTCAGGAGGCAGAGGCAGGCGGATCTCTGTGAGTTCAAGGCCAGCCTGGTCTACTTAGTGAGTTCCAGGTCATAATGCATGAAATCCAGTGGGGATGGGCTATGGGTGGTACAAATGGGGGAGAGGGTCTAAATATGATTAAGATGCATGAAATGCACAAAAATTCAATAAAAAATACAGAGGAAAAAATTAAAAAGAAAAAATATAGTCTTTACCAACTTTCAAATACATCATACCTTATTAACTATTATCACTGTGCTAAATAATAAATCATTCAAACTTATTCCTCTTGTCTACCTGAAACTCTGTGCCCTTTGATTGACATCTCCTTGCTCCATGACCACTCCCTGCCACCCAGTACTTTTATTGGATGAAAGCAGAACCTGCCTCAAATCATTTAGTCTAAACCTGATGGCACAAGCCAATAATCCCAACACTGAGGAAGCAAAGGCAGGAGGACTGTTGCAAGTTCAAGGCCAGTCTGGTCTATTTAGCAAGTTTCATGGCAGCAAGACCCTTTCTCAAAAAAACATTAAGCAAAACAAAAAATTATCATATAAACTATCCAAAACAGTTTTTCAAAAATGTAAAGCAGGAGCCAAGTGTGGTAGCGTGTGCCTATAATCTCAGCACTGGGAGGCAGAGGCAGGCAGACCTCTGACATTGAGGCCAGTCTGGTCTACACAGCGAGTTCCAGGCCAGCTGGGACTACAGGGAGACCCTGTCTCAAAAATAAAATAAAAAAATTTAAAGCAGGGACCGTGAGATGAATCCATCATGTAAAGACACTTGCTGCTGAGCCTGTCAACCTCCATTTGATCCTTGAATCCACATGGCGGAAAAAGAAAACCAACTCCCACAAGTTATCCTCTGACCCCTCACAGCACCCCCCTCTTTCTCTCACCTGTTAGTAAATATCTGTGTATATGTGTAGTTGAAATTGGTCTAAGATTTGGTGCCATTATAAACTGACAACAGAAGTGGGCTGGGCCCTCACACTTCACTCAACAGCCAAGAAAATGCCTCACAGGCCACTCCAATAGCGGAAATTCTCCAACTGAGGCTCCCTCTTCACAGGTATGTCAAGTTGACAACTGAAGCTATCCAGCACCCCTAATGATCTAAACTGTCGTACCTACAACTTTATAACTGGACTTTTTTTTTTGTCTTTTTGAGACAGGGTCTCCCTGTAGCCCCAGCTGGCTTAGCACTCATATAATTGGACATTTCATTCCATCAAGTAGAATACGTGTTCTGATGAATGAACAGAAGAGGTGGTTGTACAGAGAAGGCTGATAGAAGAGCAAGACACAGAAAGCAGGTGAGTCATGTCAAACTTGCTTTCCTTGTAAAGCAGGGACAGGGACACAAAAGAACGGAAAATAACCGATTGTCTAGCATCAGGTTAATATAGGTCTCTTCTCTTGGATAAGGATTACAACAGAGGTAATTTATTATCATTGAAACTGGCTACTTTGGGGACATTAGCTGTTCATTTTTCCTGCTTCATGGAAGGTCAGGTAAGCAGTGTGGTTTTTATTTGGATCTTTAGCATGAGTGATGTGACCCTGCTTTGATTTTTCATTGGTTTTCTGGGGCTTCATACAAGAACACCGTCCAAAGCAACAGCAACCTGTAATTTTCACAACTGTGAAGAGCATGCATCTAGTTGTACAACTCAAAGTAGTTTTAAGCATTTGTACCTTTGTAGTCCTCATGCAGAAAAAAACACAGTACATTTCCAGCAACCCAAAATGCTACCTCCTCCTCTCCCTACGAAGAAAGAAGCCCAATATCCTGGCTTGCATCAGCATCAAGTAGGATTATTTGTTCAATATCATATAAATAGAATGTGATGTTCCATGTCTTTTTTCACATACATTTACATCTGAGATTCATTTATTTTGCTATAAGTAGTAATGGATTATTTCTTACCTCTGTTTTATTTATTGTTGCTGTATTTTTTTTAAAAAATCTTGACAAAACTTGGAGAAAGGGTTTGTTTTAGTTCACAATCCAGGTAATTCATAGCTGTAGGAACTTGAGACAGCTGGTCACATCACAACCAATCAAGAGCAGAGAGAGAATGAAGGCTTGCAGGCTTGCACTCAGCTCACCTTCTCCACACTTACACCTGTGTGGGAAAGGGTGCCACCTACAGGGGGCGGGTCTTCCCACTCCAATTAATATAATCAAGACAATCCCCCATAGACAGGCTCATAGGCCAACCTGATGTAGACAGCCCCTCATTGAGCCTCTCTTTCCAGGTGATTCTACATTATGTATTCTTACATACATGCAGGCAAAACACTCATACATATAAAATGAAAATAAACTAACCATCACACCACCTATGCAGTACTCCATACCATGAAGACATATAATATTTGTTATTCTGCTGAACTGTTTTGTTTGGTTTGCATTTTTGGACATAGGGTCTCACTATGTAGCCCAGGCTGTCCTCAAATTCAGGAAGTTCCTGCCTCAGCCTTCTAAGTGCTGGTATTGTCATATAATTTTCTTGAAGCGTGTACAAATTGGGCAGCTTCTCAAAAAGAGCTATAAAAACAGGCAGACCAGTAGATGGCGTATGACACTGTAGGTTCATCTTTCAGCTTTGAAAAAACAAAATACTACTGTGTTTTATTTGATTTTGAGGCAGGGTCTCATGTAGCCCTGGCTGCCCTCAAACTCTCCATGCAATGAGGATTACTTTGCAGTTTTCTAGTACTTTTGATCCTCCTGCCTCCACCTCCCCAAAAGTTGGGATTATAAGCATATGCTCCCATGCTGGTTTGTATGATCCTGGGGTAGGGGGTCAAATCTAGGGCTTCGTGCATGCTAGGCAAACACTCTGACAACTAAGCTATATCCCCCTTACTTCGGTGTTTTATATCTGACTATGATAGTTAATCTTTGTTATCAGTTTGATTGGAGATAAGCCACCAAGTGATAAGCCACTGCACAGGCTTATGAGGGCTTTTGTTGATCAGGTTATGTGACATGGGAAGACCCACCTGTTCCAGGTTTTGTCATTTTTCTCCTGATGTTTTAAGCTGATTAATGAAACTCATGATGATTATTGCCATCCCCACCCCTGAGTCTACATTTATATATTTTATTCAAATGTCTGTCACCCTCTTTAAATATACAGCTAGGCTTTCATCCTTTTCCTAAATGATCTCCAAGACTCTGGCATAGTTTGCTGGCTTAGCCATGCACATTTTCATGCCTTCAGCTAGGAAGATGGTGATGTGTTTCTGCATTCCCTGGGACTGTAAGCCCACTCAAGATGCTGGTATGGTGATGGCTGTACTTCTTGCTTTGTACACTATGGTCTGGCTGGGTAATTCTGTATCTACCAGCCACCCACTTTGCCTTAGCAATTACAACTGCAGTGCAGTTGGGCCATAACTACCTTCACATCTTGCCAGTAAGATGTGGAAGAAACAGCACTCAGGAGGCAGAGGCAGGTAGATCTCTGTGAGTTTGAGGCCGGCCTGGTCTACATAGTGAGTGCCAGGCCAGAGGGGGCTACAAGGAGACCCTGTCTCAAAAAGACAAAAAAATCTGGAAGATAAATTTATATAAATTTTTATAAATTCATTCCAGAACTTAAGGGATTATGTTAGTCACTTGTTTCATCGTTGTGACAAATATCCAAAAGAAACAATTCAAAAAGAAGAATTTATTTTGGCTTACACTTTCAGAGGTTTTAGTACATGGACAGCTTATTTCATTGCTATGGGCTGATTCCATCATGGGGGCAGGAGCATATAGCAGAGAAGCTGCTCACCTCACAGAAGCCAGGAATCAACAAAGCGACAGCAAGATGCTAGGGACAATGCACATCCTTCCAAAGCACACCTCCAATGACCTACTTCCTCTACCTTCCAATAATGCCATCATATTATAATCTATCAAAGGATTAATCCATTAAGCCACAGCCCTCGGGGTCCAATCACCTCCTAAAAGCTCATTTACTGGCAGCTAAGCCATTAACAAACCAGAAATCATTCCCAGAGGGCTGGAGAGATGGCTCAATGATTAAGAGCACTGGCTGCTTTTGCCAAAGACCCAGCAACTCACGGCAGCTAACAACTGTCAGTAACTCCAGTTCCAGGAGGTCCAATGCCCTCTTCTGACCTCCATGGGCACTGTATCCATGCAGGTATAACACCCATACACATAAAATAAAAATAAATAAATCTAAAAATTAATGAAATCTTTTCCAATTCAAACTATAACAGGGATTTCCAAATTCCTCCTAGCCTAGTCCTGAAAGGAACTGTTCATTCTATAGGGTCTGTGAACCAACATAAGGTTGGTTATAACTGCAAGGGTGGTTTCCAAAGAGACTCTTCTCAGGAGCCTGGGCTTAGAAGTCTTAAAAATTAGAGTTCTTATACCAGTTATAGGTAAAACCCAAAGCATACCTCTACCTGTTGTAAACGTTAAAATAGGAGGGTGTTTAAGAGAAAGGGTGGACAGGTCTGGAGTGACGACTCAGCAGTTAAGAATACTGGCTGCTCTTGCAGAGGGCCCGAGTTCAAATCCCAACACCCACATGGCAGCTAACAGCTGCCCATAACTCCAGTTCCAGGGGATCCAATGCCCTCTTCTGACCTCTGAGGGCATTGCACAACATGGGTGCACTTATGTACATGCAGGCAATACACTCATACACATAAAATAAAAATAATAAATAAAATATTTTAAAGAGGAAGAGGGGAGACAGGTGGAAGCCATTGTTACAAAGGAGAAAGGGGGAATATAGAAGAAAAACAAACACAATTAGGGCACACCAGCTAGCCAACTTCTGTTGGTGGCCTCCAAACCAGGATGATCAATCCTGGCAAGGACCTTCTGTGCCCTGACTCAAATGAAGTAGAGTGGAATGTGGGGTTCTCATTCCACTAGGTGTATCCTGGGCCCCAACTCAGATGAGCATTAAAGGAAAAGGCCAGTAGGTTCCTTTGCTGTTGTTCAGAAATTCCACCAGACCCCAAGGTTGGTATCAGCCATTACCCACCACCCCATCACCCAAACATCCCTTGAATCCATACAACTCAGAAAATTCTCAGCTATCCCAAAGGGGAAGCCACAGTTGGTCAGATGGATCAAGTTTATGTTCCATGAGAAAAAAAAATGTTTATGTTCTTTGGTGCTTGAAAGGAAAAGAAGTGGAAAGATAAAGAAAAAAATTGTGGGCAAGAAAATAGAAAGGAAAGGAGAAGCATTCCCTGCAGGTAAACAACAAGAAAACTAGGAGACAATGGAGGCTTACTTCTCACAGATACTTGAGAATAAAGAGAATGCAGACAGCTAGCCATTTGTAAAGATTATGTTTGGAGTCCTGGCCTCAACAGATTTCATACCATGCTTACCTCTCATGGGTCCTACCGGAGTCCCCAAAAGATATTACTGAAGATGGAGTCTTTGGCACAAAGACAATAGAAACAAGACTGAGTCAAATGTATGGGAATATAGGCAAGGAATTAATTTGGGTTTCAGCATACAAGCACCGATCACAAAAGCAGGCCAGGATGTTCTTTCTCTAAACACAGGAGTGTGTGAGCTTTTATTTTGATTTTCTGGACTGAGTCAATAGGTGATCATCATCTTGCCTGACTACTGTAGGTGCTTAACCTGCTGCAACTTTGGAAAGAACACAGGGTGAGATAGAAGAAACCACCTAACAAGGGAAAGTCCCAGGACTCTGCTTGTCTCGTCCTCTGTCTCAAACTCAGCAGTCAGAATTTACCTACATTACCTAATAATGTTGAGCACTTTTTCATGTGCTTTTTAACCTTTTGTGAAGTGCCTTTGTAGAATGTCAATTTTACCCAAAGTTTCCTAAAGAAATGAAGGTTTTCACTACATTATACAACCCAGAGTAACTATTCCCACAAAATAGCCACTTTTAGCCAGACGCATACCTTTAATGCCAACATTCGGGAGGCAGAGGCAGGTGATTCTCTGTGAGTTCGAGGCCAGCCTGGTCTACTTAGTGAGTTCCAGGCCAACTGGGGTTACGGAAAGACCCTCAAAAAGAACCCCCCCCAAAAAAAACCACTTTAAATATCATTTTTCTTCTTCTCAAGTGTTCCTACATGGTTTTTTCTTCTTCCTCTTCCTTACATTCCCACAAAGATTAAATACAAAATATTTCTCCATTTCTCCTCGACTTCCACTAGAAAAAAAATTGCTTTATTCCCGTTCTAACAAGGTTCTGTGTAATCAAACCTCCCTCAGCAAAACAAAACTGTCCACACCTACTAAGCATTACACTTGTCTCTGGGAACCCTCTACATCTTTTTTAAAATAATTTATTGAGCATTTCACACCTGCGTATAAGGTGTTTTGATCAAATCCATGCCCACTCCCTCCGCTCCAACTTCTCCCATATCTCCCCATCACTTTTTTCTGATAACTCCATGTACTCTTTCTTTTTTTATTTTTATGGGGCTTTTTGCTACACTGACAGTCCCCCCTCTGAAGAGGTAACCCTAAAATCATTTAAGGATTAGATACAAGCTCCCAAATACTTTTGACATTTTTGGCCTTTGGAATGGAGTATGTTGCTAAGAGGCCCAAGGACATTGTGAGTTTAGGCCAAGAAACTGGCTACTTTTCTTTGGGGTCTTTTTACCCTAACTGCCTAGCCAATCCCTACCTCCTATTCTTATCACACCATCCTCTGAAGAGGTTACCCAACTTGTGGATAGGGAATCAGGACGCAGACCACTCTGGCTTCTTCCATGCTGAACAGGAGTGATGCAGGGTGAGGCAATTGGAGTACCCCTTCATTGGGTCTACCTAAAAGACCCCCAAATGGCATAACTCTTACCTGTAGGAAGAAAAGAAAGTCCTTGAATTGTGAATAGGAGATGTGAATGAGAAGTAAAGGCAAGAGTAATTAACATTACAAGTTCTAGACAGGGAACTAGAAAAATGTCAGAACAGGGCAATTTTCAAATGCTCATATGAGAGTCCATTGGAATTTCTTGACAAGGGCTTCCAAAAGCATTCGTCTGTTAGGTTCCTCCTCATTTTTCTTTTGTCTGCCAAGGTGGGACTCTAGAGTGATGGATTCAGGATTTGCTTTCAGGCATTTTGATAGCTGTTGGAGTGGTTAGAATCAGTGACAGTTCCCTCTCAAAGGCTTCTAGATAGGGGGAGAAAACAAATTTATCCATCATTTTAGAACAATAGTCTGATTGTCTCCCTTAGCAACAGGTGGCCACTACAGTATTGGAGACCAAGATTTGAAGTCTTACACTGAGCAGCACTTTCTGGTTAGGAACAAAATCATCAATGAGAAATAATTGTCTAAATAACTTTTTATATAGACTTAAGCCTAATGTCTGGGAAGTGTAATCCCTTGAACTTAATCTTAAAGAAATATACTTTCACTTTACTCTTTGGTTATACTTTCCTTTTGGGTGTTTAAGACCATACAGTTGGCCCAAATAAATCAATTTATTTTTACATTTAAGGTCGTTTGAGGATCTGTTCCTCAGGGGTCTCATGGGCTTGGGAGGAGCCCCTGGCTCCTTTCTTTTACCAGTTCCATCTATGTGAAGATAAGTCAAAGGTCCTACTCAACCATGCCTGGCTTCACTTGGAAGCATGGAGGAGATGTTTCCTCTGAGTTGATCCTCCTCTTTGTAGACTGGACACTGGTTCAAGTCCATCATGTGGGGGTCTCCATGGCCGAACTTAGTTGACCTAGGAGGACAAGGACCAAAAAGTGTCCTTCACATCCCTCTGACCAAATTAGTATAGGCCTCAAAGTATGTTTGTTAATCATCCAAGAAGGTTAGTTCCACCAGTCTGGTACTTTTAACTACCATCTGCTATCACGTGAAAGTTTGGGCAAAAACCAAACGTTCTTAGATAAACCTCGACTAATATATTTTGTTCCTTAAACTAGTTGACTAAACTATGATCTTAGAAATTTTAGGATTATGTGTATATTATTTTTGTCTCTTCCTTTATATATCATAACATACCTACACAGGCCTTCATCACTTGCTTAGGCTTTCTCACTTTTTCTATTTTGGAAAATGTCTCCATTCCCATATCCTTTTAACATCTTTTCTTTTAATTTATTTATTTATTTTTACAACCACTTCCCAGATAGCACCCTCCCATAGCCTTCCTCCCCGAACTAGAGCCCTTATACTCTAATATCCCTGCTACTGTCTGCTGTGTTGTTGGCACCCCAGCCATTCCCCACTACTTGCCCTTCTGGTGAATCTAGTCAGCCTATCTAGAGGTCTTTTCGTGGGCCCCCCCAGCCATTCCCCACTACTCGCCCTTCTGGTGGATCTAGTCAGCCTATCTAGAGGGCTCTGTTTTAGGAGGGTCAGCTGTTCTTCATCTAGCAGTAAGCAGTTGTCTATATTCCTTTGGATACGATTGGGGTTTGCTGTTCATTTTCCCAGTTCTATGCTGGGTTACTATCTGGTAATCCTTTTGGCCACCCTGGCCAACAACTCAAAAGAAGGTATCGCCTTTTAACATCTTTTACAGTCTCATTTTCTTTTTTTTTAAATAATTATGAGACATAATAGCATTAACAAATAAATTTTCTATCTGTTGTGAGAATTCTTTACCTGTGTATGCTAAGCAATGCTCATTCCCTTTTAAGGTTCTAGTGTCAAGCCAATGTTTAATTAAAGTTTTACTGGGGAATCAATGAATTTATTGAGCTCATTTACGGAGATAACTGAGGGGTTGCTGAGGTGTATGAATGACCTGAGGGTATGCAGCCTTTACCCAGCATGGGTCAAGCCTTCTTTTTCCAGCCTTTCCCAGATTATATACCTTAGCCCTCCCCAAGTCCAGGAGACCATGTGTGATTAGGGCCAAATTACATACAGTCAGCTGGGAAGAGTGGCTGGATATTCCGGTGAGGGTCCAATGACCCTGCTTGCCCCTCATTTAATGAAGGAGCACAACTGTCAACAAGCCCAATTGTGACCAGGTTTAGCGATCAGGCTCAGCTGAAGTCGTGATGATGATAGTTATTTCATGTAGAAGAGAATGCTGTATAGTATCATCTTATTAAAAGGACATGGAATTTAAAAGGATTTGGTGCTAGGATCCACAAATGAGGGAGAGCATACATCTTTTACTTTTCTGAGTTTGTGTTACTTCACTTAGTATAACAGTTTCTAGATCCATCCATTTACCTGGAAGTTTCATTATTTCATCTTTCTTTACTGCTGAGTAAAACTCCATCGTATATATGAACCACATTTTCATTATCCACTCATCAATTGAGGGACACTTAGGTTGCTTCCATCTCTTAGCTATTGTGAAAACAACAACAACAAACATGGTTGTACAAGTGTCTCTACAATAGGATGAGTCCTTTGGGTATATGCCAAGGAGTTATATAACTGGGTCATATGGTAGGTTCATTTTTAGTTTTTTAAGTGTTCTGTACACTGTTTTCCATAGGGGTTGCATGAGTTTGCAGTCTCACCAGCAGTGAATGTGCATTCCCCTTTCTCCACATCCTCGCCAGCATCTGGTATCATTTGTTCTCTTGATCCTAGCCAGTCTGATTGGGGTAAGGTGATACCTTAGGGTGGTTTTAATTTGCATTTCTCTAATTACTAACAATGTTGAACTGTTTTTTGAGATGTTTCTTAGCCATCTTTATTTCTTCCTTTAAGAACTCTGTTTAGATCTTTAGCCCATCTTTTAATTGGGTCATTTGATTTCTCAATTCTTTGTTTTCCGAGTTATTTATATATTCTGGATGTTAAAACTCTCTCAGATGTGTCACTGATGAAGATCTTTTCCCATTTTGTGGGTTTTCTCTTCACTTTTTTGATTGTTTCTTTTGCCGTGCTGACGCTTTTTAGTTTAATGTTGTCCCACTTGTTGACTGCTGACCTTAATTCCTAAGCAACTTGTGTCCGATTTAGAAAATCCTTTCCTATACCTATATCTTGTAAGTTACTGCCAATATTTTCTTCTAATAGTTTCAGGATTTCCAGTTTCACATTGAGGTCTTTGATCCATTTGGAGTTGACTTTTGTGCAAGGTGAAAGATAAAGATCGAATTTCATTCTTCTACAGGTAGAAATCTAGTTTTGCTAGCACCATTGTTGAAGATGCTGTCTTTCCTCCATTGTGTGTTCTTGGCACCTTTGTCAAATATGAGGTGGCTGAAATTGCATGTACTTGGTTTGATCTTCAATGATGTTCCATTGATCCATGTGTCTATTTTTATGCCAGTACCATGCTGTTTTTATGACTATAAATCTGTAGTATACTTTGAGATCTGGTATAGTAATCCCACCAGCATTGCTTTTTGTGCTCAGGTTTGCTTTGGCTATCCAGGGTCTTTTATGCTTCCATACGAATTTAAGAATGTTTTTTCTAATTCTGTGAATATATTGCTTTTGGTAGGATGGTCATTTTCACAATACTGATTCTTCCAGTCCATGAGCATGGGAGTCTTTCCATGTCCTGATGTCTTCCTCAATCTCTTTCTTTAATGATTTAAAATTTTCATTATGGATATCTTTGGTGTCTTTGGTCAGATTTGTTCCAAAATATTTTAATTTTTGCAGCAATTGTGAATTGGAGAATTTCCCTGTATTCTTTCTCCAGTTGCTTGTTATTGGTATATAGAAAGGCTACTGGTTTTTGTAGATTGATTTTATAACTTTCCACTGTACTGAAAGTGTTGATCAGTTCTTGGAGCTTTCTGGTGGAACTTTTGGGCTCTCTTAGCTATGGTATCATATCATCTGCAAAAAGTGATAGTTTGACCTCTTCTTTTCCAATTAGTACTCTTTAATTTCCTTCTCCTGTCTTATTGCTCTAGCAAGAGTTTCAAACACTATGTTGAAAAAGAGTGGAGAGAGTGGACATCCTTGACTGGTTCCTGATTTTAATGGGAATGCTTCCAGTTTTTCTTCGTTTAGAATGATGTTGGCTGTGGGTTTGTTGTTTATAGCTTTATTTATGTTGAGGTATATTCCTTCCAGTCCAATTCCCTCTAGGACTTTGAACATAAATCCATGCTGAATTTTTTCAAAAACCTTTTCTGCATCTGTTGAGATGACAATGTGGTTTTTGTCTTTGAGTCCATTTATATGACTAATGACGTTTATTGATTTGTGCATATTGAACCATCCAGAATCTCTGAAATAAAGCCTACTTGATCATGGTGAATGATCTTTTTGATGTACATCTGTATGCATTTTGCAAGTATTTTGTTGAGAATTGTCACATCTATGTTCATTAAGGATATAGGTCTATAGTTTTCTTTTTTGGTTGTGTCTTTACCTGGTTTGGGTATTAGAGTAATGCTGGCTTCATAGAGGGAATTTGGGAGCTCTCCCTCTGTTTCTATCATTTTCAACCAGTAGTACTGGTTGGAGGCCTTCTTTAAATATCTGGTAGAATTCTGATGTAAATTCATCTGGATCTGGGCTTTTTTTAGTTGAGAGGCTTTGTATTACTGTTTCGGTTTCCTTATGGGACCCTCTACATCTTCACATCAGGTCCTAACCCTCCTAGACTCTAAACTACCCCCCTTCCTTCAAACTATAATTTCTTAGATATTAGTTAATTTAATTATAGTAATTTCTAATTGTTCTCAGTTCTTTGGGGTGTTTTGTTTACCATTGTTACTTAAAGATTATGAAATACCACTATTTTTCTTTAAGATTTATTCATTTTTATTTTATATGTATGAGTGTTTTGCCTGCATGTACATGTATGTAAGTGTACCATGTATTGGATCCCCTGGAACTAGAATTGCAGACTCCATGTGTGTACTGGGAACCAAATTTGAGTCCTCTGCAGGAGCATCCAGTGCTCTTAACCACTGATCCATCCCTCTGGTCCTACATGTGGATTTTTTATTACACTTTTTATTTTATTTATTTGTGGACAGATGGGGTGGTTCACATGCCACAGTGTACATGTGGAGGTCAGAGGACAATTTTCAGGCATCAGTTCTCTCTACCGCATAGGCCCCAGAGGTCAAACTTGGGTATTCTGGCTTGGTGGCAAGCACCCTTTACCCACTGGGCCACCTCACTTGAATGTGGGTTTTTTACATGGGGTCTTGCTCTATAGACATAGCTATCTTGGAAGTCATTATATAGACAAGGCTACCCTGAAATTTGCAGCACTCTTCCTACCCCTGCCCTACCTTACAAAAAGTGACTTGTTCCTATTTATTGTGGTGCTGGGAATGGCAAGTGCTCTGTCACTGAGACACCTCCAGGTGTTTGTTCTTTGAGATGTAGGCTCACTATGTTGCCCAGGCTGGTTTCAAATTCATAGACTAAAGTGATCCATCTGCTTCAGTCTCTCCATTAGCTAATACTGTAGATAGGTATGTGACACCACTCCTCGCCTAAGATAAGTAACTTTGAAATGACTTTTTTTTTTTCTTCTGCTTTCTTGGTTAAAAACTAACCTCCTGGGCTGGAGAGATGGTTAACAGTACTGACTGAACGGCCACAAACCGTCCTTAACTCCAGTTCCAGGGGAATCCGAAGCCCTCTTCTGACCTCCATGGCATCGCATGACACGGGTGTACTCACATACATGCAGGAAATACACTCATACACATAAAATAAAAATAATAAATAAAATATTTTTTAAAAAACTAACCTGCTTTCCTTAAACAGCTAGAAACAACTCCTGTATGATCCAGCGATACCACTCTTGACTACAGATCCAAAGGAAAGGGAGTCAGTGTACAAAAGAGATACTTGAGTAGCCATGTCTCCTATGACACCATTCCCAGAAGTCAAGATATGAAATAAGTCTACATGTCCTTCAACAGATGGAAACTGGAGGGGAAAAACACTGAAAAGAAGAAGGAATATCAAGGACTCAGAAGGAGGTGAGGAAGAGAGGGAGATACTAGAGGGAAGTAGAGGGGAGCAGAAGGGTAGGTAAGCACAATGTGTGTGCAAAAGTCACAGTGAATCTCATTCATTATATGGTTAATATGTGTTAATGATAATTTTTAAAATCTGTTTTTCTCAGTCTGTTGGAACACTTACTCTTTTTTTAATTTTTTTAAATTATTTTATGTGTATGAGTGTATTACATGTGTATACCATATCATGCAATGCCCATGGAGGTCAGAAGAGGCCATCAGATCCCCTGGAGCTGGAGTTAGGATGGTTATTAGCCACCATGTAGGTACTGGAAATTGAGTCCAGGTCCTCTGCAAAAGCAGTCAGTGCTCTTAACCACTGAGCCAATTCTCCAGCCTAGGAACACTTATTCTTTTATGGACTGAAACTTGGTCCAATTCTAGAGGGAAAATAAAGCCAATGATGGTTAAACTCGGCTGAGGGTGTACCTCAGTGACAGAGTGCTTACTTAGAATGCACAAGGCTCTGATAGTCAATCCACAGTACTGGCAGAAACACACACACATACACACACACACACACACTCACACACAGTGCGCACACCATCATTCAACTTAATTGTGATTTTGTCTTTTAACGCTATTGAATTCTGAATGCCTCATGCTTTGTAAGGCTGTCTGGCACAAGGAAGGGTCTCAGCAAATATTTTCTGAATTGAAGTACTAGGGACAGTATAATTGCCTATCCATCATTTAGTTCCATCTATTGGCAAACACCCAGATTTCAGACTTGCCCAGTGAAACCCACATATGTCCAGGGGGCCCAGTTCTACCCTCCACTCTGAGGCAGGCATATTATCAAATAAACCACATAATCCTACTTCTGACCATTGTGCTACAATCCAATTTCAGCCAGTGAGACTGAAGCTGACATTTACTGGGAGAGTCTTGAAAAGATGTTGTTGTCCATCTTCTAAGAGTCTTTCCAGAAGCCACTACCTTCTCTCCCCACAACATTCCCACTTGCACCCTTACACCAAGAGGAAAGAAGACAGACCAGGGGCTGTCAGCAGCCACCTTGTAATGCAAGTGGGAAAAAGAGGGAACAGCTTCAAGATAAAGTTGACACACTAGGAGACAGACAAGGGGAAACTTGTGTCCAGAGTGACATGGGGTCACTAATCAGACCAACTCTGAAGCCTGCCCTACTGTTTACATAAGCCAATAATCTCCTTTACTAGTTAAGCCACTTTGAGTTGGGGGTTGTGATATTCATAGCGGAACACATGCCAATACAGAAAGAAAGGGCATTTACTCTAGGTAAAAGGAGGTGGCGAGTGAAGGTAAAAAGAAGTGAAGTAGTCTGACCCCCAGCTAGGCACCTGGAGCTCAGAACAAGAGGAAAGCATTCCATGAATGTGGTTCCAGTCAGAGCAGGGAACCAAATACAGAACAAGCCAACATACACAGGCTGTGTCTTATGGGTACTGGAGCAAGATGGAATTTGGGGGCAGGGCAATAATTTGCTTCAATTCTTATTTTACAGAGGTCACTAGAGGATTTGAAATGGGTGAGACTGAAGACTGAGAGACCACTTAGGCCAGGAGATTGTAAAACCCTGAAAGGCATTGACAGTAGGCATGTATACAAGGGATAAACCCAAGCAATAGAGATCTCTAGAAGCTAAGTCCACAGGACTATGCTACCTGCTGAGTGTGGGGAATATAAGAGAGGGAGGAGTCAGGGCTCTGCCCACCTTTCTAGCTTGAATTCCTGGCAGTCGGTGGCACCATTTGCTGACATGGGAAATACAGATGGCGTTCCATTTTTGACATGTTGCATTTCAGGGGCTGTGGGATGTGCAAGGGTTGTTTGGCAGGTACAGTAATGTCACACATGGTTTTTTTAAGTGGCTTAAAATAATACAAATTAACAGTTTGTAGGTCAGGCGTCTGGCACAGTGTGGTCACTGCTGACCACAGTGTCTATAGAGCTGCACTGTTTTGCGAGGCTTTGGACAATCTGCCTCCTTTCCTTTTCCAGCTTCTAGATACTACATTCCTTGACTCACATCTTCCTCCACTTTCAAAGCCAACACATTTCTGATCTTTTCTAATCCTATGTCTCCAACTACAGCCAAATTCAGAGAGTTAGAATGTACCACCTGGATAATCCCAGCCACACTCCCCATCTCAAGGTCGATCACACTTTCTAAGTTCCTGGTGGCATATCCACAAATTTTGGAGATTAGGATGTGACTATCTTTGGTAGGGAGGCACCTTTCTGCCTAGTACAATACCCATTCGGAGCACGAGGCATAAACAGGTTTGGGAACATACACAAATGATTTGGGGTAAGCATCCAACTAACTGACTAGAGGGAGCAGAAGGGTATGGCACACCAGGGAGTAGCTGGTGTACTGTGCCTGTCCCAAATGTACTATGCATCTGTTGTGTGTCTCATGAAGGCAGTGGACAAGGAGTTAATCTAATGAAATATTCAAATGAGGGCTAATTAATGGAATTTCTGTGATCATTTGTCAGGGTAGATTTGGGGAACTGAGTTGTACGGTAATCTAGGAATTGAGCTCTGGTGTTTTAGACCCCAGAGCTAAAGAAAGAAAAAGAAAGATCATAGCATGCTATGTGTGTCTTAACCCCATCTAGAGAACTCCTGCTAGCCTCCTCAACCTGTAGACTACCGGGTTACATTAGAGGTAATTAATGCAGGAGATGCTTTCAAACTTTTTAAATCAGTTGCCAGAGTTTGATGACTATATTTTTCACATAAAAACCCGACTTATTCCTTCTCTTGAAAAATCAGAATATCTGACCATATTGGGCCAATATTCTGGTAAATATGGTAAATTTACTTGTGTATGTGTGTATACATGTGTCTTTGGTGGGGAGGGTGCACATGTGTGTTCAGGTGTTTATTACATGTGTGCATGTGAAGGATAAGAACAACCTCATTCATCAGGTGCTGTTAACTTTGAGGTTTTTTAATTTTTTATTTAAACATTCTATTTTATTTTATTTAAAAATATTTATTTTTGGCCAGGCATGGTGGTACATGCCTTTGGTCTCAGCACTTTGGAGGCAAAGGCAGGAGGATCTCTGTGAGTTCAAGGCTGACCTGGTCTAGATAGTGAGCTCCAGGCCAGCTAGGGCTACAGGGAGACCCTGTCTCAAAAAGACAAAAAAAAATGTATTTTTATGTGTATGAGCATTTTGCCTGCAAGTATGTAGGTGCATCAATGCATGCAATGCCCAAGGAGGCCAGAAGAGAGTATCAGATCCTCCAGAACTAGACTTACAGACAGCTGTTAGCTGCCATGTGGGTGCTGGGAACTGAGCCTGGGTCTTCTGCAAGAGCAGCCAGTGCTCTTAACCACTGAGTCATCTCTCCTTATTTTTTGACAGAGTATCCTTGTAGTCCTAGCTAACCTGGAACTCACTATGTAGACCGCGCTGGCCTCAGTCTCACAGAGATCTACCTGTCCCTGCCTCCAGAGTGCCAGGATTAGAGGTGCTTGCCACTACACCTGGCCTCTACCTTGTTTCTGAGACATGATCACTTTATGCTTGAGCACTCACTAATTATGAGAGGGTAGCTGTGTAGTGCGCCCCAGGGATTCAGCTGTCTCTGCCTCCTCAGCACTAGGATTACAAGTACATGCCCCCATGCCCAGTGTGTATGTGTGTGTGTGTTTATGTAGTATGTGCATGTGTATCATGTATATGCAGGTGCTCGCCAGAGGAAAATACTGGGTGTCTTCTATCACGCTCTGCCTTATTCCCTTGAGACAAGGTCTCGCTAGACCTGAAACTCATGATTTTTCAGTTAGACTGGCTCATCAGCAAGCCCCAGCAATCCTTCCATCTCCATCCCCCACCAGCTCTGAGGTTACAGGCCCATGCAGCCACGCACAGCTTTTTTACGTGGATACAACTCAGGTCTTTGGGTTTGAGCAGCAAGCACTCTTACCCACTGAGCCATCTCCTGAAGCCCATGCCAACTTCTTGACATGGGCTTTGGAGGATTGAACTCAGGTCCTCATGTTTGCACAGCAAATTCTTTGCCAACTGGAGCTCTCTCAAGCCCCATGTGGTAAATTTAAATTGTGCATATGCCATTCATTCACCATAATCATATGTACCCAGCCTGCTCTATATGATTTCCTTAGATTTGAATTTGCAAGCACTGTCCCCCCCCCATATTTATGTAACTGACACCCTGGAGTATCACCCCTGAATCAAGTTCCCATCACTGCCAGGTATCATGCTTTCTTGGTACATTTCCAGTGACATCCGGCTCTGTCACCAGCATACCAACACCAAACTCTCTGGTCACCATGCTCCAACACCTGGTCACAATTCCTTCAATCATTGGGCTGGTTTTACAACCCTGCTCCAAAGGGAATATAGGGTTTGAAGCTACTTCTGCCTATAACCTCTTGACTCCCATTCAGCATTTGCTCGTCTTTTGTCCCCCCCTCAACACTCCTCCTCTCTTTCTTCTTCCTTTTTTACACAAGCAATAGGTCTATGTCAGAAAAGGAAAAAAACATCAGCTTAGGTGTATCCAACTGGGCTAACCTGGGAGAAGCCGACGGTTCCAGCCTTCCAGACAGATGCACGTGCCCACACAGAGCTGCCACAGCTTGCCAGCAACCCCCGCCCCCAAGCGGAGGCTGTTAAGTCACACTTCTGCTTTCTTTTCTTAGCCCCTGTTATCTGCCACCTCCACCAACCCCTGCCAGCTTCCTACACACACACCCGCTCACATGACACATGCTTTCTAAGCAAGCACCCTCCCACAGGCCAAAGTTTCCATCCATGAAACCTCCTCCCCTCCTCCAGAGTAGCCTTTTCCCTCCTCGCTCATTTCTTTTCTTTTCTCTTTTTAATATTTGCACATTAAGCTACACTAAAAACCTCTAGGAACAAATACTGTAGTTGAATTCAGTGGATTGTATCTGCCAAGGATTTCAGCCTTATGAAAGAGAAGCTTGCTAAACAAGATGATAGATACAAACTATATGAGCATAGGGAGTCTGCAGCCAAAATGCATTTCCAGTGATATCAGGTGCATTCAGGATGGTACGGCCAAGCCTCAAGTGCATTTCTGACCAGCCACTAGATGACTTAGTAAAAGCTACTCTCAGCCATAAAAGGCTGAGATAAAACCCAAGCCCAAGCTGTACCAAGAGTGAAAGCATTGAGCTCCTAATTGCTGATCCTCAGTTATCTGCACACTGAAGCCTGGTGTGCCCTTCTTGTCTGAAACCATGCTGTTCTCATTAACAAGCCTGTTCCTATCAGGCACGCTCATGAACCTAAGGAAACAGGGGCTCTTCACTTCCACTGCCTTGAATTATTGCTTCCTCTCTAGGCTTTCAGAATTATAATTGAACCTTATACAGGAAAATGTGTTTCCGCATATTAACCACATTTGTGCCTATATTTAGAACAGCCCCCTTCTTTTCTTTATTACCAATAATGTCTTACAAGTTGAAGGTATTTTAAATAAAGGATTAGTGTGGTGGTACACGTCTGTGATCCCAGCACTCGGAAGGTAGGGGCAGGAGGATCAGGACTTCAAAGCCAGCATTGACTACCATTGAGAATTTGAGGCCAGCCTAGGATAAAAGAGACACCATCTGAAAAAAAAAAAAAAATGCAACTTGAAAAATCATCAAAAAAAATTAAGTAAAAGGAAAATGGTATGAGAGTGTGTGGTGTATATTTTCCTAGAGATTGGACCCAGGGCCTTGCACAATGCAAAGCATGAGTTCTATCACCGAGCTACACACCCAGCCCAAGGTAACTGTTTTTGCTTAAAAGATTAGCAAAAGTTTTTTAATTGATCGTGAATACATTTCAAGGTAATCATAGAGGTTTGGGGGCTGGAGTTTCAAGTCTAAGACAGAGAAATGCAAGTAGTCAGAAACCAGACCCACACATGTTTAAACCAATATTTATTAAGGTCTTACTATGTACACAGCAAAGGATACAATGGTAATAAAAAAAAACAGATAAAGCCTCTGCCCTTGCAGAGAGCATGCAATCTAACAGGATTTTTAGATATTAATTAATCATACTAATTAATCTAAATTAGGCATTCTACAAAAGAGACCACTAGGTGTCCCCATTATCCACACACTCCTTCCACAATAACAAACCTCCAAGTTCATACCTGGACTCAGAGCAACCGAGGTTAGGACATTTTCCAATTACCTTTATAGCTAAATGAGGTCACATGACCAACTTCTAATCAATGAGAAATGAGTAAAAGTATTAACTGCAATCTCAGGTAATGCTTTCATAAGGAGTACCCAGGTGTATCGTCTGTCCTTGCCCAGCCACTGAAATCTAGGTGTGATATGGAGTCCTCTTAGAGTATGGTGAAGTCAACAGGGATGATTGTGCCAAAAGGCATAAGTTTCCTAACGGTGCAGCCTTTAGACAAGCCCTGGGCTGCTTAGGTCTATACTATTGAAAGCCAAAAGGAAGCACCTAACTTGTTAAGTCACTGTGGGTTTCTTTTCCAGCAACAGATCTATGTCCTAAGTAATATATGCTCTACAAAGAAGAGAGTTCTAGGGGCTTGAGGATGTAGCTCTGTTTGTAAAGTGCTTATCTAATACACAGGAAGCCCTGGGTTTGATCCCAGTACCACATAAATCAGGCAAGATGACACATGCCTGTAATCTCAGCATTTTGAAGACTGAGACAGAAGAATCAGAAGTTCAAGGCCATCCTGGGATGCATGAGACCCTGTATCAAGAGAAAAAGATGAGAACTCTGGGTCTGGAGAGATGTAGTTAAGAGCACTGGCTACTCTTGCAGAGGACCTGGGTTCAAATCCCAGCAACTACATGGTGGCTAACAACCATCAATAACTCCAGTTCCAGGGGATCTGATGTCTTCCTCTGACCTCCATGGGCATTGCACAATATGGGTGCACTTAACACATACAATGCAGTCAATATACTCATACACAGAAAATAAAGAAATATATTTTTAAAAATTTTTAAAAGGAGAGTTCTGTGAAAAGGCACAGTAAGGGATGGTGGCCTAGACTGGGGAGAGGTAATTTGCCTAAGGAGTTGGACAAAGAGCTATAGAACTGGGCTGAAGTTTAGGTGGGTAAAAGTGGCCAGGAGACGGCTTATTTAGAGAACTGAAAGAAGTCCACTGTGGCTATAGAGCATAGAGTAAAAATTATGAGTCATAGTGGGAGTTGATCCCAGGTTTCAAGAGCTTGAGGTCCTATCAGAGAAAGGAGTCTTATCTAAGGCCTGTGGGAAACCACTGAAATATTTTAAGCAGAGTAATGAGATGGTCAGATTTATGCTTCAAATAAATTGATCTAGTTAGGGTTAGGTAAAGTTAGGCTACATCATCATATCACAGAAGTCCAGAGAGAGAAATAATCATGCCTCTGTCTAGTGTTACGGTCCTTGTGAGCACCAAGATATGCATAAAGACCATTCATTTCCATTTCATGCATGGCAGACATCATGAGGATGAACAAACTGTAAATTTGTGTGGCAAAAAAGTAGATGAATCCCATGCATATTTTGCTGAATCAAAAGAAACAAGAAGGGGCTGGAGAGGTATCTCAGTGGTTAAGAGCACTGACTGCTCTTGCAGAGGATCCCGGTTCAATTCCCAGCATCCACATGGTAGCTAACAACCATCCATAACTCCAGTTCTGGGGGAATCCAATGCCTTCTTCTGACCTCCCCAGGCATTGCACGACATGGGTGCACTTACACACCTGTAGGCAATACACTCATACACATAAAATAAGAGAATAATAAACAAAATATTTTATTAAAAAAAAAAGAAAGGCTGGAGAGATGGCTCAGGGGTTAACACTGTGTTCTTGCAGAAGATCCAGGTTTGAATCCCATCACCCACATGCTGGCTGACAATTGTCTGTAACTCCAGTTCCAGGGGATCCGATAGCTTCTTCTGTCCTCTGCAGGTATTGCACGACACAGGTGCACTTACCTACATATAGGCAATACACACATGCACATAAAATAAAAATAATAAATAAAATATTTTTTAAAAAAGAAGCAGGAGGATCTCTGTGAGTTCAAGGCTGGCCTGGTCTACATAGTGAGTTCCAGGACAGCTGGGAGACCCTATCTCAAAAAAAAAAGAAGAAAAGAAAAGAAACAAGAACACATACAGTATAATGCCCTTCCTATGGTTCAAAGACAAGCAAAGGTGGCCAGTGTCAATCTGGAAGAGCCACTGATCATAATATATGCCATTCTTTTGTTCTTCCACAGAAAAAAATATTTCAATTAAACCATGACAAGCCATTGATTACATATATAATTCAATTTCAAACATACTAAAATATAGGTGACTAAGGATAAAGTTAGTGGTAGAGCACTTGCTTAGAATGCAGGTCCTGGGTTCAATCCCCAATACTGCAAAAAATTTAAAAATAATCTTTTTTTAAAAAGAGGTATATTGTTAGAGATTCATACATAAGTGATAAATGAAATAAATAAATGAAATAAATAAATGAAAATAAATAAATGAAAAATAAATGAATAAATAAATGAAAAAGCAAAACATTGTGACAGAAACTAGGATAATGGGTACTTCTTAGAGACAGTTGGCTTTTGTCCTGCAGAAAATGGGAGAGGGAGGCCTTAGAGAGCAGCATGTTTAACTTCCCGGCCTAATACGTGTGCAGGCTCTGTACACTTTGAGCTCCAGGACCTTGGCTCTTACCCACTACACCATTTGCCACAGTTTTGTACACTTCTCCAGGCCCTGAATTCACAATGTAGGAGAGCCTACCTTATTTAAGAAGAGCCTGGCCAGGCATGGTGGCCAATGCCTTTAATCCCAGCATTCTGGAAGCTGAGTCAGGTGGATCTCTATGAGTTCAAGGCACTCTGGTCTACATGAAAAGTTCCAGGTCAGCAAGTTTCAAGGCTACATAGTGAGACTATGTCTCAATTTTTTTTTAAATTAAAACAAGAAAGAGTCTGACTTTCTTAGTATAACTTTCTCAGTCTTTATTAAAGATCATATACTATCCCCAAAAATTTCAAGGTGGCTTTCTATTATTAATAAGGAAGTTTTTTTTTTATTTTCTCATATGAAGAACTTAACTTTTTCTTCAAATTATACTGCATTGCTAACTTAGAAAATGTGCTTCTAATAATTGAAGTGTTAAGTGTACTGTTGAGGTTTTTTCACCTTTATTCAGTAAACACTAAATCTAAATGACCACAGGAGTTTGTCCAACACTATCAGAGAAAGTGTTGCTGGTGTCGTTGTTAACATTAGCATTCAAATTCTTGGTCACTTACTTGTCCCGGACATGTCCTGTTCACCCCACCAGACCTGCTCTCCACCCTTCTCCACAGCCCTGTGCTCTGGGAGGCTGGCCTGCATGAAGCAGGTCAGCTGCATCCTCATCTCTGAGTCCTTTGGTGCAATAGTTCAAATGTGTCCCCAAAGTTCATGTCTTAGAAATGTAATCCCCAATGCAGCAGGGTTGACAGGTGGGACCTTTAAGGGTGATTAGTTCATAAGGGCTGTGATGTCATTACAAGAATGGACTCACTATCAAAGCAAGTTCACATGCACGCAAACACATGCATGCACAGACATGCATGCACACACATGACATGCATGCACACATGTATATACATATGAACTCACATGCATGCACTCACACTCTATACACAAGCACACACATGTGTGTAAACACACACACTTGTGCACATGCATATATACACGACCATACATGCACATGCACACACAAACCCCCACACACACATGAACACATGCAGGTACACCTACACACACATGAACCCGTACACACATATGCACATGCACATACACACAAATATGTACACACAAGTGTGAACACATGTGCTTACACATCCATGCTATGCATGTGTACATTCTCACACACCCAAAACACACACAGGCACATATGCATGCATGCATGCACACACACGCACACATACATACATGTGCATGTGTGTGCACGTGTACATGTATGCATTTATGCACATGCATGCATGGATGGCCTGCACATATATGCACATGTGTGCACATACATGCACCCATACTCAAGTGTACACACATGTACATGCACACACATGCATGTACACACATATACACATATACATGAACATGATGCAGTCCTCTCTCACTCCCTTTTCCTTGCTTTCTGCCATGAAATGGTGCTACAAGAAGACCCCACAAGGCAGTGGGAAGCCCAGGAGGAGATTTGAGGAAGGTCTTTGAGGTTACCTCCAGCTAGTCTAATTGCAAAAGAAACTGGGAGTCTCTGTGTTTGTCATATTGGCCCTATCTGTCTCTGGTCCCTGAGCACAGCCCCCACCTTTGACCAATTAGGCCTAGAACAGCAGTGAGCCCATGTTAAGAACCTGGAGTGTTGACTACTCTCCATGGTTCCCTACACCAGGTTCCCTCCTCTATAAACATAGCCTTTATTAAACTCCCTTTAAGTACCTCCATTTCAATAAGTCATGTTTTCTGCTGGGTCCCTGACCAACCCAATAATAATTATTCCTTATAGCTAAAGGCTTCTATTAATCTACTAGTCTATTCATCTTCTCATTAATCTATTCCTACTTAGGTAACACTCTGAAATTTTTTTAACATTCTAGTAGACCCAAAACATTAAAGCAAGTATGTCATGAGTGTACTGTGTCAGAATCATAGACAGACAGATTTGTCTTTCCACAATGTCAGAATTTATTGAGCAACAATAAATTCACAAGCTGTGTCAGTTTCATTGGCTGCAAGTAGTCTGGATTTCCCTGGATAGCTGGTCATTGGCAAACGATGTTCTCTTATTCCAATCTTAACTTCTAATATTAACTCTCGGGTCACTCATTACATATCACACAGTAGTCTATATTGATAGATATGTATGTGTTACAGAATGCCTGCAAAAAAGTTAAAGACACTGTGGCAGAGTTCAAAGAATTCAGAGAGCTTTGACTAGAGAAGCAGAGGCCTGATGGAGATGCAAGGAAAGCCACTGCAGTGGTTAGACAGACATTAACTAATGCAGCTGAAGAGGTGCGGGAGGTGCATTGTGGTGCTGTAGGTCACAGGGTTGAGCCAGGCCTCAGTGCTGACTTGGGCCACAGAGGCAAGGTGCAGAACCACGGCAGCCATAGAGGTGAGACATTGGCCTGACAGATGGATAGATGGACAAAGGGGCAACAATTCATTTTGGCTGGGTTAGGCAGTAAGGACTGAGCTGACCTGAAGCTCCGGGGGCAGTCAGGAGTTCTCTACATGTTACTCAATGCAACACTGAGTGCTCAGATGACAGGTTGGTGGGGCTGCTGCCATTGCACTCTCCTCTTCTTTAAGGGGTCCAGGTGAAGGTGTTTGATGTGTTCAACACATTCGTGGGCCTGGGTCTTCTAACGTGGTTTGAATATTCCCATGTGCTCATGTTTCCAATCTATTTTGATAAGTTTATGGGCAATGCCATTTTACTTTTAGGAAGAGGTTATCAGTCTATGCTTCATGGGTGGTGCTAGACAGATGGTACTGTTTACATAGCCACCAAGATGCAGAGTCCTCCTGCCTGTGCATTTGGACTCTCATGGCACCAACTGCTGCTGGTTAAGTTGAGTAACCCAGGGCAACACACAGCCAGAAATCACTATTTTGTAGTGTGGAAGAACTTAGGACAAAGCATAGCCTTATCTCCACAGATCAGAGAGAGAAAAACAGAGTTAGTTCAGTCAAGAAGTAGATCGTCCTGTGTTCTGAAGCCCAGCAGTGCTTGACAGGGATGCACGATGCTCTCACAGCTTAGTAACTGAGATTGGATAATGTGAGTCAAAAATTAGAAGTCGACCTACTCTTTGACTTTCATTTCGAAGGGAATTTTTATTCACAGAGAGTAAGTGATTAGGAAGAATGTAAAATGAATCCTTCAACTTAAGTCACTGACAAGACAGCTGAAATGGATGAGACAGGAACCATTTTTCTTTGCATTGAAAGTGAGTTAATGTAGTTGATTCATTAAGGTTTAAATGGGGTAATTGGCTCAGAGGGAAAATTTTGCTCATCTTAGAATTTCTTAAGGAAAAGAGAATTGGAGCATGGATGGAGCACACCTGAATGCCAGGCTTGAGAAGCAGAAGCAGGATGGTTAATTGTGTGTGTGTGTGTGTGTGTGTGTGTGTGTGTGTGTGTGTGTATACATGTTGAGAACTGAAAACAAGGCCTCACATATACTAAACACAAGTTTTCCTTTGAGTTATACTCCTAGCCTGCAGTTCAGCTTTTTTTAAAACTTTATTTTTTTTTATTTTATGTATATGATGTTTTGCCTGAATGTATGAAAGTGCACCACATGGATGCAATACTCGAGGAGGCCAGAGAGGATGACAGCTCTCCTGGCACTGGTGTTACAGATGGTTGTTTGCTGCCATGTGGATGCTGAAGACCAAACCCAGGTCCTCTGCAAGAACAAACAATTGCTCTTAACCACTAAGCCACCTCTCTGGCCCCCAGTTTTTCTTTTTACTTTGGCAATATTCCTTGGAAATTTATCCACATTAATACATGACATCTACTTCTTTCAAGTATCATATATATATATATATATATAAAGGCATAATTTACTGTGGACATTCTCCAAAATGCTTGTCATTTATAATTTTCTCAGTTTTCTGAGATTACTCCAGTGTACTTTGAATAAGTCAATATGATTAATAATGAAAAGGTTTTGGTTTTTTATTTGTTTTTTTGTTTGTTTTTGTTTTTGTCTTTTTGATACAGGATCTCCCTGTAACCCCACCTAGCCTGGAACTCACTATGTAAACCAGGCTAGCCTTGAACTCACAGAGGTCTGCCTGTATCTGGGATTAAAGGCATGTGCCACCATGCCCAGTGCTATGAAAAAGTTTTTTAATGTCACTTTAGCTAAAAGTAAAAATCAATACATACTGATTTTAGAAGAGTTGGGGCAAAAACACATAAGAACAAAAATTTTAAATATCTATAATGTCACTAAAAGAATATGCAGAGTCATACAGACTGTGGGGATTTGTGGCAAAAAGCTTAAATCCCAAATCCTCTAGTTAGTAAGATACCTTAGGCAAGTTATTCAACTTCTCCAAGCTTCATTTCCTTATTTATAAAATGAAGATGTATCCTCCTCTCCAAGGCTTCCTGAGAATTAAATAACATTTAGTATAGTTCTATATGTAATTATTTTAGACTACAGATTCTATATAGAAGTGAGTAACTAAATTACAATAATTCAAACAATAGAAATGTATGCAACCATTAAAAATTAGGTAAACCCAGGCTGAAGATCTATTTGTACTATGAAGTATTTCCCAGATTAAACTAAAACACGATATCCAGGGTGTTAAATTCTTGAGTCTCATGAACTTCCTTCCTCCTTCCTGGAGGAAAAGTTTCAATTCAGAGGAAAATTGCTATACAACACAGGTAAGGAAATGTTTATGTATAACTGGTGTGGCTAATGACCTGGGTGAAGGACAAAGGACAGGATAAACTAAGACTCCAGTAGTCTAAAGGTGATGGTACCATCCAGGCATGTCACCAGATGTTAAAAGTGTTTGTTCCCAGTTGGGCATGGTGGCCCATGCCTTTAATCCCAGCATTCAGAAGGCAGAGGCAGGCGGATTTCTGTGAGTTCCAGGTCAGGTGGGGCTATAGGGAGACCCTGTCTCAAAAAGACCAAAAAAAAAAACAAAAAAAACAAAAACAGTGTCGGGCTGGAGGGATGGCTCAGTTGTTCAGAGCACTGACTGCTCTGCTCTTGGCGGAGGACCTGAGTTTGATTCCCATCACCCCCATAGCTGCTAACAACCATCCATAAATCCAGTTCCAGGGGAATCCAAGGCCCTCTTCTCACCTCTGCAGGCATTGCATGGCACTTACATACATGCAGGCAATACACTCATACACAGAAAATAAAAATAATAAAATTTAAAAAGTAAATAAGTAAATAAAAATAAAATGTGTCTGTTCCCATTCATAACAAAAAACAACAAAACGATGTTATCAAACTGGAAAGATAAAAATAAAACCATTAGGTCAGTGCCCAGCGGGGATCGGGTCTAGAGCAGGCCGCCCGACCGAGGGCGGAGGCGGGCGTCTGGGGTGTCGGGGAGCTCCCTCATCGGGCCCTCGATGGTCTGATGGAGTAAGAAGGGACGACTGTGTGTGTTGACGTTGAGTGCTTCAGATCCGATCACTATGGTACGGAAACGAAAATGCATATTGTGCCACATTGTGTACAGCTCAAAAAAGGAGACGGATGAACACATGGGGAGCATGTTGCATTACAGGGAACTTGAGAACCTGAAAGGCAGGTTTGGCATAGAAATGTTACCTTTGGTTCAGAATGAACAGGAAGTCTTGGATTTAGTTGAGGAGCCTGATCTGGTCTGGAAGGTTTCCAGTGGGAAGGTGTTTCCATTTTTTCATCCTCTGGGTTGACAAGAAAGCGAAGCCTTTCTGAAAACAGCCAGATTGTGGACAGGGCTCCTTCAGTGTATAGCTTAAGCGAAGAAGGTACCCTCAAAGAAAATGAGTCCCAGCAGATTATTTCACCATGTGACTCACGGAGTGCTGCACAGAGTCAAAAGGCAACCATGTACTTTGAACAGAAAGTGGCACCTCTGACTCCCTCCTTCAGATCAGGTGAAAGGGCTGGAAACATTCCTATGTCACCAAAGGCAACATAGTACGCAGTTACCATCTGATCATATAATACCTTTAATGCATTCAGCCAGAGACCTGAACAGCCAAGAGAGGTCTATGCCACCGTCAGAACATCAGAATGCCCAGAAGAGTAATGGAGAAGGAAACGCTCTCTCATCAAATGCGTCTTCAGTCCAAACAATCTGCAGCTTAGCAGATGCCGCCACTGATAGCAGCTGTACCTCTGGTGCAGAGCAAAATGATGGTCACAGTATTAGGAAGAAATGAAGAGCCACTGGAGATGGATCTTCCCCTGAACTTCCCAATAAAAGAAGAATAATTAAAGGAAAAAAAGTGTTCTCAGGTTGACCAGGTACTTAGCATTTCCTTACAAGAGGACGAACTAAGCAAGTCACTGCAGTGCATGGATAACAATGTTCTGTAGGCGGGAGCAGCCCTGCAGACAGCTTATGCTGAAGTTCAGAGGCTGCTCATACAGCAGATCACTACAGAGATGAGTGCACCAAGGACTCACAGAATACAAATTCTACAAGGATTACAAGAAACATATGAACCTTCTGAGAACCCAGACCAGGGCCCCTGTAATGTCACAACACAAGAAAAAGGGAACAGTAAGTCTCAGACATCTGTTGAAAACACACGGCTGCCCGCTCCCTTTTTCCCAGTTTTTCTGGAGCACCTCCTTCCTGTGTGTCTCCATCATCTACTGGAACCCCTCTCCAAGTAACCACCTCTACTTTCCAAGCCCATGGCACTGTTCCTGATTCATCAGTTCGGATTAAACAAGAGCCCATGTCTCCTGAACGAGAGGGGACTATGAATGCTCTGTCACAAGGCTCTGCCTACAATGTGTCCAAGGAACTACTGCAAATTAACAGAGAGGTCAGTGACAGCTGTCCGATTTATCCAGCCATCACTGCAGCATTGACATCAGAGTCAACAGAAAGTTGCCCTGAGCCTAACCAAGATCTGAATTTTTCTGCAGAACAAGGAAATTCCGGGAGCAGAGAAAATTCTTCCTCTCCCCAATCTCCTGATATTCCTGGCATAAGTAAAGGTGAAGAATCAATCAGAGGCAACAGTGGCTGTGAAGCCTGTAGCAGCTCTTTTCTAAGACTGTCTTTTGCTTCAGAAACCCCTCTGGAGAAGGAAACTTCCTCCCCAGCTGACCAGCCTGACTAGCAGGCAGAATCTACTCTGACATCATGAAACCAGAGGGAACAAGAAAAAGAAGAAACTTCAGAAGAAGAAAATGCTACGGGCTGCCCATGTTCCTCAGAATAGTGACACTGAATAGGATGTATTTACTGCTAAACCTGAAAGAAAAGCAAAAACTGGAAAGTTAACTAAAGGGGGAAAAGTTACAACCTCCACATGAGAAGATAGCAAAACTGGTCAGGAGCAAGAAACTATGAGAGATGAACCAGATAGCGAGTCCTCCCTGGAGAGAGTTCTAGAACTTCCAAATCCTCAGCTAGAAGTAGTTGCCATTGATTCTTCTAAATCTGGAGAAGAGAAACCAGACAGCCCCTCTAAAAAATGCCTGGAACTCTGCAGAGCAAAACCCAGTAGAAGCTTCTTGTTCTGGCTGCAATGAAGTTAGCTCTACCAGTGAGATTGGTACCTGCTACAAGGATGGTATTCCCATAAGCGTGTCAGAAACTCAGACTGTGATCTCCTCCATAAAAGGATCAAAGAACTCTTCAGAAATATCTTCGGAGCCAGGAGATGATCATGAACCCACAGAAGGAACTTTTGAGGGTCACCAGGCTGTAGTGAATGCATTTCAAATATTTGGAAACTTACTATATACTTGTTCAGCAGACACAACTGTCCCAGTTTATAATCTGGTGAGTCAGAAGTGTATTGGTGTCTGTAAGGGTCATACTTCCAAAGTGAATTGCCTCCTGGTCACTCACACCTCTGGGAAGAATTCAGTCCTTTACACTGGTTCCAGCGATCACACCATTTGCTGCTATAATGTTAATACCCAAGAATGTGTGGAGCGGTTACAGCTGGAAGACTGGGTTCTCTGCCTTCATAATAGATGGCGAATCCTCTGTGCTGGGCTGGCAAATGGCACTGTAGTCACCTTCAACATAAAGAACAACAAATGACTAGAGAATTTGAATGAAATGGCCCTCGGGTAGTCAGCTGTCTTGCCACAGCTCAGGAACATACCAGAAAGCTGCTGGTTGTAGGATCTTATGACTGTACCATTAGTGTTCATGATGCACAGAATGGACTACTCCCCAGAACTCTGGAGGGTCATAGCAAAACCATTCTTTGCATGAAGGTGGTGTATGACCTTGTGTTCCAGTGGTTCCAGTGATCAGTCCGTGCTCACAACATCCATGCTGGTGAGCTTGTGCACATCTATAAAGGTCACAATCATGCAGCGACTGTGGTGAATATCCTAGGAAAAGTGATGGTGACTGCTTGTCTAGAAAAATTTGTTCATGTCTATGAATCACAGTCCCATGATCGACTGCAAGTTTATGGTGGACACACAGACATGATTATGTGTAAGACGATCCATAAAAGCATGATTTATACTGGCTGTTACAATGGCAGCATTCAGGCTTTGAGGCTGAATCTGATGCAGAATTACTGCTGTTGGTGGCATGGCTGCTCTCTGATATTTGGAGTTGTAGATCCAAATATCAAAAAGAACACTTACTGACTGACCACACCAATCTGAACTTTCAGACACTGAAATGTCGCTGGAAGAAGTGTGATGCTTTTTTTCACTGCTAGGAAAGGATGCAAGCAGGATGCAGCAGGATGCATTGAATGGCATGCCAAAGATGACAGTAAAATTAATTCATGAAGTTTTTTGCCTCGCAGGTTGGGAAGTCATTAGTAAACTATTTTCATACTGGCCTCTCACATGGGAATTCCCATATGAGAATTCTTCTGCAGGGAAGCTGGGAAGGAGAAAGTGGTTCCCAGCCAGGCCCACCACTAGCAAAGTCTGGGCAGCTCTAGGAAATGATAGGTTGCGATTCAAGTTTGTGCTGGAGCATAGAAACAGTGAAGGTTAAACATTTTAAGGAGCCCTACTCCTCTGGGACAGAATGACATACAGTAATTGATGCTGCTCACACCATAGGTGTTGATTAAAGATCCAGATGTTAATTAGTTACCCAGTTTGGCCCTAACCATATGTGTATTTTATTGATTCCATTTGTGATTTCTGCTTTATGTTCTTATGATGGTTTATGCTAGATTTTCAGGATCAGTTTTTCTCGCAGGTCCAGCCCACGAGGGACTGAAGGGAATGAGAGTTCTGGCCGAGGTGGAGGTGAGCGGTGCAGAATCAACACACAGACTCCGGGAGTCCGGTGCAAGCAGGCACTAGGCGAAGTGCTGCAGACTCATTTATTGCTGGGAATGGCAAGCCTTATATACCTCTCCCCCTGCCCCCAGTGTCCCATAAGTTGGTGTGTCGCTTCCTAATAGATCCCCTCATCCAGGCAGAATCCCCTCATCCTGGCAGATTGTAGGTTGGCTATTTTACGGAAGCGCGGGTTGCACTCTCAAAGCAGAAGCTGTGTTCTCTTAGTGCAGCCTGTGCTTAAGCCTGGCATTTCCTCTCCTGCAAGTTTTGTTTTCCCTTTTTGTAATAACCGGGTATTTAAATTTAAGTGGGAGCTCACTTCCCTCTGCTTCCCTGGGCCTGCACGACCCTCCAGCCTCTCTCTGGGCAAGTTGATCATAACCTCTGCACATTGACTCCCCCAACCTCATTCACCCTGCTAAATCCCCTGCCTGTCTCTTCTCCTAGCCTGGGTACTATCCCATTCCTTGTCTTGGTGCCCCAGACACCAGGGAAACCACCACTGCTTCCTGATCCTTGGCATCCAGACCAACCCAGTTCCTTCTCCCAGTCTGCAGGAGCCCTCTGGGCCTGGTCCCGCCCTCACCTCCCTCTGCTTCCCTGGCCTGCACAGGCCACCAGCCTGTTTTGTGGAAGCCTGGGCTGAGCTCTCGGCCTGATCGCCTGCATCCAACCAGACCCAGCTCCCCAGGTCCCCAGAAGCCCTCTGGTCCTGGTCTCCTCCCCCTGCTTCTCTGGGCCTGAACGATCCAGAGGGACGGTCTCTCGCGGGGGTAAGTAGATCATGCCCTCAGAGACTAGACTCCCCCAACCTCATTCACCCTCCCATCTCCCCGCCAGCTTCTTTCCTGGACACGGGGCTGACCTTTTGGATTCCTATCCTTTGCATCCAGACCAACCCAGCTCCTCAATGCAGTCCACAGGAGCCCTTGGAGCCTCTTCCTGCCCCCATGTCCCTAGGCATCTCTGAGTATCACAGCCACCAGCTGCCCAAGACCAGCATTGTTCCTGGGCTCTGCTCCCAGGCCAGTCCAACCCACAAATTCCTGAGGCAAAAATCTTTCCTGGGGGGATCCAGACCTTAGGAGAAAGCCTGAGAGCATCTGAGCCTCATCTGACTTGGGCCTTTGTGGGAAATCCTGAAGACAAAAGCAATCTTGCCACTCCAATATAAAATCAAAAGAGAGAACAGGAAGCTTAGCCAAACCAGCTTTTCGTGCCCAAAAAGTAAACCACAAAGGCACATAAAGTTTACAAAAAGAAGCAGACCTAAACTTGAAGACTTGAGTCTCAC
>NW_008351958.1:4465539-4466975 GCF_000622305.1 Nannospalax galili | reverse complement strand
CACTAATAGGCTGAATGAAATCGAAAACAGAGTATCAAGACTGGAAGATAAAGTGGACAAACTAGACCACTCAACCAAAGATTATGAAAAATTTAAGAAATCACAAGAATTTCGGAATATGCAGGAATTGTGTGACACCATAAAAAGACCAAACTTATGAACCATAGGCATACAGGAAGGAAAAGAATCCCAAAATAATGGCATAGACCAGATCCTCAACAGAATCATACAAAAAAATTTCCCCAAATTAAAGAAAGACATGCCTATACAAATACAAGAAGCATATAGAACCCCAAACAGACAGGACCAGAAAAGAAACTCTCCACAGCACATCATAGTAAAAACACTAAGCATACAAAACAAAGAAACAATACTGAAAGCCTCAAAAAAGAAACAAGTCACATATAAAGGAAAACCCAATAGGATTACAGCTGACTTTTCAGTGCAAACTATGAAAGCCAGAAGAGCCTGGACCAAAGTATTCCCAGTTTTAAATGACAACAGATGCCAACCCAGATTACTATATCCAGCCAAAATGTCTATTATAGTCAAAAGGGAAAGAAAAAGCTTCCATGACATAAATAGGCTGAAAGAATTCATGTTCACAAAACCAGCCCTTAGAGAGTTCTGGAAGCAATATAAAGAGCTGAAGATAGGAATGACTATACCCAAGGGATTGCAGAAAGAAATCTAATGAAGGTCTAACTGTGGAAAAGTACAGCTATATCAAGAATGTGAACAGAAATAAAAATGACAGGATTCAATACACATCTTTCATTAATAACTTTAAATACTAACAGAATGTCCTCCCCAGTCAAAAGACATTCACCTAGTCTTAGGTGAATGGATTAAGAAACAAAACCCATCTTCTTGTTGTCTACAAGAAAATCGTCTCACTTTCAAGGACAGGCACTATCGTAAGGTGAAAGGATTTTTAAAAAATATACCAAGCAAATGGTACTAAGAAAAAAGCAAGTGTTGCAATTCCAATATCTGATAAAATAGACTTTAAACTAAAATTAATCAGAAGAGATAAAGAGGGCGACATAATTATGATCAAAGGAACAATAAGCCGAGAAGATATTACAATCATGAATACATATTCACCAAACTCTGGTGCACCCAACTTCATAAAAACAATACTATAGGACTTTAAGACCCAGATTAATCCCAACTCATTAATAGTAAGGGACTTCAAGACCCCACTGTCTCCATTAGATAGGTCAACAGGGCAGAAACTTAAAAAGGAGACATCTGAATTAAACAATACTATATATCAAATGGACTTGACAGACATCTACTGAGTATTCCACCCAAGCACCAAAGGACATACTTTCTATTCAGGACCCCATGAAACCTTCTCCAAAATCTATCATATACTAGGGCATAAAACAAACCTCAAAAAATACAAAAATATTGAAATAATTCCATGCATT
>NW_008351958.1:4461771-4464053 GCF_000622305.1 Nannospalax galili | reverse complement strand
AATAGACACCAAAAAAAAAATAAAATACCTTGGAATAAACCTGACCAAAGACATTAAAGAACTCTACAAGGAAAATTTTAACTCTTTGAAGAAAGAAATTGAGGAAGACATCAGAAAATGGAAGGACCTCCCATGCTCATGGATTGGAAGAATTAATATTGTGAAAAGCCATTTATAGATTCAATGCAATGCCAATCAAAATCCCCATGACATTTTTCACAGAATTGGAAAAAACATCCTAAGATTCATATGTAAGCACAAAAGACCTCAGATAGCCAAAACAACCCTGAGCACTAAGAAGAGCAATGCTGGGGGGATTACTATACCAGATTTTAAGCTGTATAACAGAGTTATAGTCATAAAAACAACATGGTACAGGCAAAAATAGACCCAGCAATGGATCAAAATTAAAGACCCATATATGAGTACACACAATTTCAGCCACCTGATATTTGACTAAGGGGCCAAGAATATTCACTGGATGAAAGACAGCATGTTCAGCAATTGGTGCTGGCAAAACTGGGTCTCCACCTGTAGAAGAATTAAACTAAACCCCTATCTTTCACCTTGCACAAAAGTTAATTCCAAATGGATCAAAGACCTCAGTGTAAACCTTGCAACTCTGAAACTGTTAGAAGAAAACATTGGCAAAAACCTAAAAGATATAGGTGTAGGAAAGGATTTTCTAAACTAGACATCAATTGCTCAGTACACAAAGTCAAGAACCAACAGACAGGACCTCATTAAACTAAAAAGCTTCTGTACATCAAAGGAGGCAACCAGGGAAGTGAAGAGAATGAGCACTAAGAGCAACACCGAGGGGATTACTATACCAGATTTTAAGCTGTATTACAGAGCTATACTCATAAAAACAACATGGTACTGGCATAAGAATAGACCCATAGATCAGTGGAACAAAACTGAAGACCCAAATATGAGTAAATGCAATTTCAGACACCTGATATTTGACAAAGGGGCCAAGAACATTCACTGCAGGGAAGACAGCATGTTCAGCAAATCGTGCTGGCAAAACTGGATCCCCAGCTGTAGGCGAATGCAACTAAACCCCTATCTTTCATCTTGCACAAAGGTCAGCTCCAAATGGATCATAGACCTCAATGTCAAGCCTGAAACTCTGAAACTGTTAGGTGAAAACATTGGCAATTACCTACAAGATATAGGTGTAGGAAAGCATTTTCTAAACTAGACATCAATTTCTCAGGAAACAAGGGCAAGAATTAACAAATGGGAACTCATTAAATTAAAAAGCTTCTGTACATCAAAGGAGGAAACCAGGGAATTGAACAGAAAACCCACAGAATGGGATAAAATCTTCACCAGCTACACGTCAGACAGAGGTTTAATATCCAGAATATAAGGAACTCAAAAAACAGAGAATCAAGACAGGAAGTAATCCAATTAAAATATGAGCTAAGGAGCTGAACAGAGGGTTCTCAAAAGAGGAAGTAAAGATGACTATGAAGCATCTTAAAAGATGTTCAACATCACTAGTAATTAGGGAAATGCAAATTAAAACTACTTTGAGATTTCATCTTACCCCAATCAGACTGGCTAAGATCAAGAGAACAAATGATACCAAATTTTGGAGAGGCTGTGGGGAAAGGGGAACACTCATTCACTGCTTGTGGGGCTGCAGACTTGTTCAACCCCTATGGAAAGCAGTGTGATAATGAAAATGTGGTTCATTTATACGATGGAGTTTTACTCAGCAGTAAAGAAAGATGAAATCATGAAATTTGCAGGTAAATGGATGGAACTAGAAACTGTTATGCTAAGTGAAGTAACACAGACTCAGAAAAAAAAATCAATGCATGTTCTCCCTCATATGTGGATCCTAGAACCAGATCCTGATAAGTGAGTATGTATCCAGACATAACTACAGGAACCAGGATAATGGAAAGGAACCTCGGAGGTAAAGGAAAAGAACCTGAAAAAGAAGAACAGTAGGAAACAGGCATTAATAACGGAGATGTGGATAAAATTTGGAATAGTTTAAGGGAGGGGGGAAGAGAAGGGTATACAAAGAAACTAGGAGATAAAGGGAAAGAAGGAGCTCAAGAGAGGTAGGACCATAGGAGAAGGGTATTATTAAGGGAGAAAGGGGGAAAATGGGGGCACCTTATTTGGGGAAACCATGATGGAGGGGTTAGAATATACGAGAGATAAATAATGCCTAGTTTTAAAAATCAGAGGGAACCATATTAGTTCAACCACCCATGGACAAATTTTTCATAAAAGAAAAAGAAAAAAATGGCTAGGCG
>NW_008351958.1:4455790-4461664 GCF_000622305.1 Nannospalax galili | reverse complement strand
TATACTAATTTGGTCAGAGGGACATAAAGGACAGTTTTTGCTCCTTGCCCTCCTAGGTCGACTAGTTCCAGGGGATTATGAGCATCTCCCAAAATGTCCCGTAATTGTGGTGGGTCACCTGTCCTCTTGATCAAGGAGGCCAAGGAGACCCCATGAGATGGACATGAACCATTCTCCAGTCTTCAAAGAGGAGGGTCAACACAGAGGAAACATTTTCTCCATGCTTCCAAGTGAAGCCAGCCATGGTCGAGTAGGACCTTTGACTTATCTTCACGTAGGCAAAACTGGTAAAAGAAAGGAGCCAGGGGCTCCTCCCAAGCCCATGTGACCCCTGAGGAACAGATCCTCAAACGACCTTAAGAGTAAAAATAAATTGGTTTATCTGGGCCAACTGTATGGCCTTAAACACCCAAAAGGAAAGTATAACCAAAGATTAAAGGGCCAATATAATTTTTTAAGAGTCCATATATATCGCTAAATGCTACATAACAAGCAACAATGCCAGATAAGTGATACCTTCTTTTGAGCTGTTGGCTAGGGTCGCCCAAGGAACTCCCAGATAGTAACCCAGCATAGAACTGGGAAAATAAACAGCAGACCCCAATCTAGTGGGGAACTGCCGACAACACAGTGGACAGTAGCAGGGATAACAGAATATAAGGGCTCTAGTCGGGGGAGGGAGGCTATGGGAGGGTGCCATCTGGGAAGTGGGTGTATAGTCGAATAAGATGGTTTGGGATGTTCTGTGTGATATACACATACAGAAAAAAAAATCAACAAATATTTTTAAATGTATTGTATTTGAGGAGGAAGCATAAAGTTTACATCATGTTAATTAGCAGAGGTCATGAACATATCCATTGAAATCTACCCAATGACTTTATAGACATACACAGGCACCAAGGACCTGAGTGCAAATGATTATGACTAGTAATAATCAGATACATTCAGATTAGAAATGCATGCGCCAACATCTCAGTGTTAGTAGCAAAAACAATGAGTCTTTCTGTAAGAAACAATATATTTTAAAATGAAATGATCTTTTTTAAAGGTTAAAAACTCATTCAATTTTATGTCTTACAGGGCTTATACTAAGTTCAATATTGTATAACTGTACTGATTCAACAGTGAACCTAGAAATTTTATAGCCACTTTTGAAGGAGCTGTGTCTTTGCTCTGGAAACTGTTATTGGGCATGTTTAAGCTGTAATAATATGCTTCTTCTAAAAAAATAAAAATAATATTAAAAAATGTAGGAAACAACATATCCTGAAATAGAGATCTTCTTTAAAGGGTAAAAACTCATTCAATTTTATGTCTTACAGGGTTTATACTGAGTTCAATATTGTACAACTGTATTAATTCAACTGTGAACCTAAAAATTTACAGCCACTTTTGAAAGAGATGTATCCTTGCTGTTAAAGCTGTAATGAAATGCTTCTTCTAATCATGTGGTTATTAATTTTTTTTAATTTTAAAAAATATATTTAAGTGGGAAACAAATAGTTTTCTTCCTTAATAATTATGTGTACTGTTTCACAATACTGCTTTGTAGGTGGACAAAGCTGGCTTTAAATGCTTAAGGACAGACTCATGGTAGAATTTTGAAACCACCTAGAGTGGCTGGTCTGCTTGCTGTATTTAGAATTCAGACAAATCCCATAATCCTAAATCCCTAGAGACAGCATTTCCCAATGAACTTCTATGCAAGTTTCACTGCAGTGCTCAGTCAGATGTCTGCCTTCAGTTTTGCAGTTAGACATGGGTGCTCAATGCTGCAGGTGATGGATGGTGGCTGTTTGAACTAGGGATGTACCTTTATCTTCCTTCCCAGCTTTTGGCTCTCCAAGTCTCATGTGACTTGGAAAACTTTTGGCTTGCTCCACTGCTGGCCCACATCCCTCTCACCAGCTAACTGCCTGGAATGATGGCACACAAGGCTCATGGGGTGCTTGGTGCCCACCCAAGGGACCCCAGGTAGCGTAGTTGGAAGAAGCCTCTGGATTCAGTTAGGGCCTCAGGCAGGACTCCTAGATACTTACCTTCTGAAGCTGTGTCTGCCTTCACTTTCCTGCCAGCGGGAAAAGGACTGGAGTAGGGTGAAGAAAAAGACTACCATGGAGAACATCCACGTCACCAAGTCTTAGTGACATTGCTTTGTTCTTTGCTTTTCTTTAGATTGGTCAGTAAAACTAAACAAGTGTTACTCTCTAATCTCTTGTTTCTGGATTCTCTAAACTTTGATTCTTCAGAAAGACAGAGAAGGGAAGGGAGCCTTATGTCACACAACCTAGCTTCAGGATGTGATGCTTAGTTACTATGACTGCAGCCTCCAGGTTTGTCTCTGGTCTATGTGTGAGTCTCCTCTCAGGCTCTAGGGCAAGCTGACTTCACAAGAGATTGGTAGATAGGCTGAAAAGGGGTCTGTAAGCCCTCTAAAATAGTATAGAAGACTGTCCTTTTTCCTAGAAGCCACTCCAGTGTTTCTTATTGGGTCCATATTAAGAACTAAACAAGGAGCTAATATTAGATAGCATGGCCCCACAAATGATTTTCTTGTTTTATATTATATGGGAAAACCCTTCTGTTAGCCACATGACTTAGGTATGAAGACTGCTACACTGTGCGATGGTGAAGAAAACAGAGAAGATCTTGCAGATAAAGTATATTCATGCTTCTGTGTGAGATTAAGACACTTTTCCCACCTCTCACTTCCATTTCCCCCAAGGGTAACCAAAGAAGCCACACTTTTCAGTGGGTCTGGGAAGTGATTTCACAGGAAAGTTCTTTGCGTTTATTGTGAAACCTGGCATTATCCTCTGAGCTGGAGTGTCACTGCATTTCCACATTGGCAGGGCAGTGTGCTCCAGTACCGTGCTGCACAGGTGTCCTGTTCACACAGGGGAATGTCTGAAGTAATGAGACTGGCAGGGCCTTTGCACAGCAGGGAAGGAGAGCATAAGGTGTCGAACAGTAAGTAGTAACAAACTTTTGAGGGCATTCAGGTGGATAGGATTAGTAAGAACTGTGATTGGGTTTAACTTGGTAGCATGGTGTGCATGTGTCTGCCTCTGCGTGTATGAACGTTCCTTTGTTTACGTGTATGTGCATGGGCACCTACACTTGTCATGTTTTTCCTCATTTCATAGTTTTCTTTGAAGCAGTAGCAGTAATGAGCGCTTCAAAAACATGAAATTCTTTTCAACACCAGGTTAATGTGTTCCCTGGTGTGAAGTGGTTTGGCCCTGCATTGAAAAAGAAAAGAACTATATCTTGACTCCTTATAGTTACTACTTGTAAGTGTCTTGAAAGTCACACAAAAACGGGCTACTTTTTAAGTCATTCATACAGATGATCCAGCCTCTGTTTCCCCTCACAGAAGGGCAGCTTAGGCCTGTGCTGACTGTTGTTTAGTAGTTTGATGAAAGAAGGAAACTGTCCAATAACCTGCCAAAACTTAACACATCTCTTACAAGTAGTTGAAGGTCAATAATCTGATCTAGAAAGTCTCTCTCATTTCAGTTAATTCCAAATCTACAAGTTGACAACCAAAATTAGACATCACAGATCATGACTTAAAATATAAAATACTGTGAGTATTGCTGTTATTGAAGATTGTTGTCTTTTGTATAATTTGAATAAAAAGAGTTAACCCAAGCCGGGCATAGTGGCGCACGCCTTTAATCCCAGCACTCGGGAGGCAGAGGCAGGCAGATCTCTGTGAGTTTGAGGCCAGCCTGGTCTCCATAGTGAGTCCAGGCCAGCTGGGCTACAGGGAGACCCTGTCTCAAAAAGACAAAAAAATTAATTAATTAATTAATTAATTAATTAATTAATTAATTAAATGAGTTAATCCAAAACTTTGGGTATTTTTATCTAGAAAAAAAAACAAGTAGTTGAAAGTCATTTTTTTAAATAAACAATTTATTGAGAATTGCATATAAGGTGTTGGGCCCACTCCCTACCCTCCAACTCCTCTCATATCTCCCCATCACTTTTTTTCTAATAACCTCATGTACTCTTTCTTCTTCTTTAATTTTTTTATGGGGCTTTTGGCTACTCTAACATTCCCCCTTCTGAAGAGGTAACCCTAAAACCTTTTAAGGATTAGATAAAAGCTCCCAAATATTTTCGACATTTTTGGCCTTTAGAATGGAGTATGTTGCTAAGAGGCCCAAGGAAGGACGTTATTTTAGCCAAGAAACTGGCTACTTTTCTTTGGGGGTCTTTTTTCTTGAATGAATAGATATCATATACTGGCTCATCAAATGTCTGTGTGTATATTTTTAACAGGAAATGCAATAATTTAATTCGATTATTTATGTTTTAGGTATTCTTAGCAGGTATTCCTTTTGTTTGTTGACAGGTCTCATTATGTAGGCCTGGCCAAGTGCTGCCCGAGTGCTGAAGTTAAATACATGCCACCACACCCAGTAACAGTTATAATCATTATGAATTCTACAATCAGTTTAATGATTCCATTATTCAGGTATGTGGTAGTTTGAATGAAAATGTCCCCCATAGACTCCAAGTATTTGGACATTTTGTTCCCAGATGATGGTGCTGTTTTTTGGAGGTCTTAGAAAGTGTGGCTATCCTAGAGAAAGCCAAGGGCTTCCAAAAGCATCCCTCTATTGGGTTCCTCCTCATTTTTCTTTTGTCTGCCTAGGCTGGACTTTAGAGTGATGGATTCAGGATTTGCTTTCAGGTATTTTGATAGCTGTTGGAGTAGTTAGAATCAGTGTCGGTTCCTTCTCACCTCTCAAAGGCTTCTAAATAGGGGGAGAAAACAAATTTATCCATCATTTTAGAACAATAGCTGTTTGTCTCCCTTACCTACGGGTGGGCACTACAGTATTGGAGACCAAGATTTGAAGTCATACATCTGAGCAGCACTTTCTGATTAGGAACAAAATCATCAATGAGAAATAACCTTCTAAATAACTTTTTATATATACTTAAGCCTAATGTCTGGGAAGTGTAATCCCTTGAACCCTTAAAGAAATATACTGATTAAAAAAAACCTTAACTGCACCACCGGCACTCTCCTAGCTTGCACTCCTATCCTCAGGCCTCTTGGGGTAAGTCTATAGCGTAGCCCTCCGCGCTTTGACTCCCCAAGCCACATTCACGCTTCCATCTCCCCTGCTGTTCGCTACTCCCAGTTTGGGACCTGCGCCATTCCTAGTCTTGGGGCCCCAGACACCTGGGGAACCAATACTGCTTCCTGACCCTTCTCACCCAGACCAACTTAGTGCCTTTCTTGGGCCCCAAGAGCACCACTTCTGGTCCTGGCCCCATCCTCACCTCTCTCTGCGTCCCTGGACCTGCACCACCAGCTAACTCTCCTAGACTGCACTCCTATCCTCAGGCCTCTTGGGGTAAGTCTATAGCGCAGCCCTCCGCGCCTTGACTCCCCAAACCACATTCACCCTTACATCTCCCCCGCTGTTGGTACTCCTAGTTTGGGACCTGCGCCATCCCTAGTCTTGGGGCCCCAGACACCTGGGGAACCAATACTGCTTCCTGACCCTTCTCACCCAGACCAACTTAGTGCCTTTCTTGGGCCCCAGGGGCACCACTTCTGGACCGGGCCCCGCCCTCACCTCCCTCTACTTCCCTGGTCCTGCAACACCTGCCAGCCTCTTGCTGGGACTGACAGCCTCTTTCTGGGGCTCCGAGGCTTAACTTTCCTCTCGCTGGTCCTTTGCATCCAGTACAACCCAGCTACGCAATCCACTCCCTGGGAAATCTTGGCGCTTCTTCCCACCCCATCTGCCTTTGTATCCCTGCGTGGTGCGGCCACTATTAGGGTCTCAGGTCAGTCCAACACCCAAGTTCCTGAGGCCAAAATCATTCTTAGAAGATTCCAGA
>NW_008351958.1:4437318-4450330 GCF_000622305.1 Nannospalax galili | reverse complement strand
TATGTCTTACAGGGTTTATGCTCAGTTCAATATTGTATAACTGTATTAATTCAACTGTGAACCTAGAAACTTACAGGCACTTGTGAAAGAGATGTACTCTTGCTCTGGAGTATGTTGCTGAATATGTTAAAGCTGCAATGAAATGTTTAAAAAAAAAAAAGAAATATACTGATGACTTTACTCTTTGGTTATACTTTCCTTTTGGGTGTTTAAGACCATACAGTTGGCCCAAATAAACAAATTTATTTTTACATTTAAGGTCATTTGAGGATCTCTTCCTCAGGGGTCACATGGGCTTGGGAGGAGATCCTGCCTCCTTTCTTTTACCAGTTCCATCTATGTGAATATAAGTCAAAGGTCCTGCTTGACCAAGTCTGGCTTCACTTAGAACCATGAATGAGATGTTTCCTCTGAGTTGACCCTGTTCTTTGTAGACTGGACACTGGTTCAAGTCCATCTTGTGGGGTCTCCATGACCTCCCTGAACAAGAGAACAGGTGACTCACCATAGTTACAGGATATTTTTAGAGATGCTCCATAGTCCCCTGGAACTTAGTTGATCTTGGATGGCAAGCAAAAACTGTCCTTTAAGTCCTTCTGGAAGATAATTTTTTTAATGTTATTTTTGTTTATGCTTCATCTAAAGCTGAAAGCCAAGAAAACCTTATAAAAATGAACTCATTTGTTCATTGTACACAATGCAAATAAAGGAGCAAAGAATGTTCTTGTGCTGACATTACTTAAGTTTGGAAAGTCATTACTTACCACTATACTCCTGCCTCTGTACGAAAAATTTCTCAGAAGAGTTGGCAGTTGAGTGTTTGAGTTCATGAATTACATATAATTCAAGGCAAATACTATTTATTGCTGTTCAAGATTGTTGTCTTAACAAAGGTTCTGTCATTTTTCTGGGAGATTATTTAGTGGACAACTTCAGTGACTAGGCATGTGGCTGGCTTGGTGGGCATAGGTGTGCATGTAGAAGATTGGCATGGTATATTTTATGGAAGAATTTATTGGAGAGGAAATTGAAGTATATTGTGAAGTGGAATTTGAACAGTGCATACATCCTGGTTTGTTTAAAAGATTGCAGTTCACATATGCTTACTTGGAAAATTTGTTTTTGCTACTTAAAGGAGAGTTCCTAGAATTATTATAAAGACTGTACCTGACACACTTCTAGAATGGTATTTTCATCCCTGCCTGTCATTTAGGACTCTTGAGGTTTGAGAGAAGTGGCCCAGTGGGTAGTGGGAAGCAAGCTATGGAGGGGGTACTCTGAGCTCCTCTCAGTCCCACATGCAGGAAGATGTTGAATCCTCATGCAAACAAACCTAATACTTAACCATTTTCATCTCCAACCCCAAGTAACTGGCCCTGCTGGGTCACATGGTGACTGACGTTTCCCAGATTTGCTCAAAATTCAAGGTAATGCAAATGAATGGGTAGAGGGTCCAGGAGGAAAGGCGTTAGGAAGTAGGTGCCCCAGAGCTATTCCAGCACTGTTGCTTTCTGAGTTTTTAAAACATTAAATATGGATTAGAAAAAGTCAGGTAACATTTGACTGCAAAAATGTCTCTAAACAAATAGGCTTCTTACATTTTAGTATAAAGCTGTGAACTTCCTAACTTTGTAAAGTGAGATGTAAAGCAAATACATGAGGAAAATAAAGTACTTTTACTAAAAAATAAAAATAAAATAAAAACATTAAATTAAAAAATACATGCTAATTTTAAGTTTAAAAATAGACATGTGTATAGTGTGACACACATACAAAAGTAACATATAGTAATATATGCACAATATTTTGGGGGGTCTTTTTGAGACAGGGTCTCCCTGTAGTCCCAGCTGACCTGAAACTCACTGTGTAGACCAGGCTGGTCTTGAACTCACAGACATCTGCCTGCCTCTGCCTCCTGAGTGCTAGGACTAAAGGCATGTGCCACCACACCCGGCATATGCATAATATAAATAACACAAAACTTTGAAGTCATATGCCAAACTGTGAAAGATAGCTTTAGAAGAGTGATAGGGAGGGGGAAATGAAGAGGCAAATTTCACTTGTCCTTTGCACTTACTCACTGTGTGACTATGTCACAACAAAATGAATTATTTTGTAATCAAGAGGCTAGGAAAGTTGGTTTTAATCTAAAGAGAAATTCTAACTTTAAAAAGAGAAAGAATTTTAAATTACAGACCTGTTTTAAAAAGTCTTGAAACTTGACAACACCAACCAAAAAGCAACTTCAAACTGAAACTACAAAAGCAAATGGGTAATTGAAACCTTCAGACTGAGCTCATCTCAAGGTGGCCTCAGGACAGGCCCACATTACTGCGCACTGAAGAAGGATTTTTGACAATGACCAAAACCTGCTGGTCTCAAGGGATCAATGACCACAGAACAACCACCTTCTAGATCGCACCTGGATTTTGCTCATTTTGAAAATGAGGCTAGGGAAATAGTTGACTCAGTAAAGCGCTGGTCACACAAGTATGAGGACCTGAATTCAGTTACCCGGCACCCATGCAAAAACCAGGTACAGTGCATTCATCTATAACCCCAGTGCTAGGGGTAGGGATGGAGACAGGTGGATCCCTGGAACTCCCTGGCCAGCCAAAGTTTAGTGAAAGACCCTGTCTCAAAAAATATGATGGAAAACAATAAACTTAAAATGACATTAACTTCTGGCACCCACATATATGTATCCAAATGTTAGGTACATCACACACACACACACACACACACACACACACACGCAAATACATACATACACCAAATAACAAAAAAAAGAATATTGACCACCCTATCTTTTGCTGTGCAAAATAGCAATCCATGTCAATTTCTCATCCTGATCTGCCAGGGGCACACAAGTCAATCATGATCATGGTCTGTTCTTTTCCTAATTCCTAAAGGAAACCAATGGTGAGGGGAAGGCAATTACTACAAACTGTGGGGTTTCCACAGTGTGCTTGAGATGATGCCATAAACTGACTTAACAAGAAAGAGCTGCATTCAAGATTTAGTTGAATTATGTCTGCAGATCAAAAAAAGTTCCTAAAAACAACTGTATGTATGTACTAGAGGAAAAACAAGAACTAAGAATAACTTATGGATTGTAAAATAACTTTAGGAAGTCAGTAAAATGCAATGGCCACAAATTACTTTATAACTTCATAAAAGAAAGTTCTTCTTTGGACAACGTGGAAATCCCCAGAAATTCTTACCTAGTTTAACTAAGGAATTCGCTGAAAAGTGAAACCAATTATTTGGAGAGAGAAGGGGGCAGGTTGATAGGAGAAATATGAGATCATGAAATAGTTTAGATGCAAGACAAAGTTCAATTCTATAAAATACTTCCTTCTTTCAGTTGGATATATGGAATGAATTGAAACCTGAGATCAACTAACCCAGTCAGAATACTATAAAGAACAGTGCACAAATTCAGAGCATTTAATTGTATTGAAAAGTCCAAGATGACAGGAAAAGAAAGACCACAGCCAAACTCTAAGCAGTATTTTTACAAGTCATAACTCTGTCTTCAGTAAGACTTCAATAATAAACAAAATGTACAACAAAAATGTCTGATTGGCTCATAACTGTCTTTGGAGTAGTGTTATGAATGAAAGGTGCCATGTGGGTCACAGATCTGGTAAGGAGTCATTTCAGACAATTCAGACCAGATCCAGAAAGAAGGCGCCTGAATCTTCAAGCATCACATCCCTCCTAGATAAAAGGGAAACAGGCATCTATCTGACTCTTCTGTAGCATCTCATAACACTGGTCAGAGGTAGACTCTCTGAAGAAGTTATATCTCAACACAAATGCTAATGAAAAGGGGAGTATCTTATATGCATATCTGGAAAAAGCATCCCATGCCCTGAGAAGGATAACTGAAAATGTAAGAACTAAGAATGTGCTAACAATACTAGAGGAAGAAAAGATTGTATAGCCAGAACTAAATTAAAGATGGCAGGAGAAGTAGGTAGTGGGATTAGAAAGATAAACTTTTGGGATGGGGGACATGATGATTCATTTGATTGTCAATTTGATTGGATTGACAGATGTGTAGGAGATTAGTAAAACTGGGTGTGTCTATGAGGCCATTTCCAGAAACAGTTCAATTGTGAAAGCTCTGACCTAATCGGCTGTCTTGGAAAGCAAGATGAGAAATCAACTTGGAGTCAGACTGCTGGCTTCCAACCATTTTTGTCATTTATTAGGTAGGTAACTAGGAATTATAATTTATTACTTTAATTTCTGTGTCCATCTTCCTCATCTACAATATCAGAATACTAATACCTATCTCTTATATTGTTGTTGTGTCCTGAAAAAAAAACTTACCATCTGACAAGTTCAATAACAGTCCCCAGTACTGTCATCAGTTTTCAATATCTTGAATATGTTGAAATATCCAGCTCTTAGATCTTGACATCAGCTCTTTCCTACACCTGGACTATATTTTGCTAAATTAATTCAAACATCCTCCTTGGATCCTCTGTCCCAGTGTCACTGCCTCCTACAGACTTTTTTCTCTCTCTATTCCTCCCTCTCTCAGGGGATGCTAAGTGCATGCTCTGCCACTGATGGGATTTAAATGTGCAATGTCCCCTGAAGGTTCATGTGTTTGAACACTTGGTCCCCAACTAGTGGCTCTGTTTTGGAAGATTGTGAAACCTTTAGGAAGTTGAGCATTGACAGTGGAAGTGGGATCATTGGGGGCTAGTCTTGAGGTTTTATACCCAGCTACACTTCCTGTCCACTTTCTGTTTACTGTTCTTCTAAGAAGTGAGGAGGTAAGCAGTTGCAGCACACTCCTGGAGAGCAATACTTTCCCCTCCATAATGGACTGTCTGTTCTCAAACTACAGATCAATATAAACCCTTCATCTCTTAAGTTGTTTTGGTCACCTACTTTGTCACAGCAACAAGGAAAGTAACTAGTACAACCACTGAGTTATATCCCCTACCCAGCAGACCTCCCCTGATCCCTACTCTACATTCCCTCTCCTCTTGTCTTTTTCCTTACCAGACACAAGGGAACTTGACCTTATGACTGTAAAAAATCAATCTGAATATAAATTAGCAGAAAAAGTTTTACACAGAAACAAAAAGTGTTGAGAAATAGTTTCAGGGAAACTCAAGCTATCCACTGATAAGAAAAGAGCAGACATTTTACTGGATTTGTGGAAGTGGAGGGGTGTTATTTGTGAGGGTTGGCTTTTTTTTTTTTTTTAAGAAACCTGTTCCTCGTGGATTAAGGGGATTGCTCATGTAGGACTTGGATCAGTGGGTAGTTTGTCCCTGGAGATGTCCTGCAGGTGAATTCCTGGTGAGTTCTTCACTTATAACAATGTGCTTATGGGGACAGGCATGAGCCAATCTGTATATTGTTAAAAACAAGGCAGTGCTGAGCATGGTGGTGCTAGCCTGTAAGCCCAGCACTCAAGAGGCAGAGGCAAAGGAAGCTCTGTGAGTTCAAAACCAGCCTGGTCTACATAGTGAGTTCCAGGCCAGCCAGAGATACATAATGAAACCCTGTCTCAAAAAGAAAAAGAAAGGGCTGGAGAGCTGGCTCAGTGCTTACGAGCACTGGTTGTTCTTGCTGAGGACCTGGATTTGGTTCCCAGTGCCCACCCAGAGGCTAACAACCATTCTTAACTCTAGTTCCAGGGGATCCAATGTCCTCTTCTGACCTCTGTGGGCATTGCATGACACAGGTGCACTTACATACATGCAGTCAATACACTCATAAAATAAAAATAATAAAGAAAATATAAAAAGATAAAGAAAAAAGAAGATAAATTGAGCCTTACATAACAGCTTCTATGGACTAAAGGCATAACAACCTATGTCTTCTTTAAAACTGGCATTGATGTAGAATAGATTTGGGAGTGTGTGCTAGAACTTAGCAGGGAATGACTGACTGAGTCTGCAGCTCCTGGTGCCTCCTCCCCCCCCTTCTGAGGATTTCAGGGTCAGAAGATGCATTCCCGGGTCAAGTGAAGGCTAATATTTCTGTTTCTAGAAAATTATCGAAATCTATGGCAGAGAGAGACCTTGGTAGCAATTCACTGAGGCTTCATAGGGTCCAGTGGCTAAATGTTGGGGGAGAAGGAAGGAGGGCCTGGCCCAAAATGAGCTTTTATTCCTCTGAACACCTTTTGCCACCTGGAGTTATCTAAGAACTCATGAAACTTTTGCCCTCTCTACAGACATCTTTTATCTCAGAAATACATACCATGTTCAGCAAAACTGCCTTCATCTCCTCTGACAACTTACTAACACCCATTACTTCTGACTTCAATGATAAGCCAACTTAAAAAAAAAATTAAGACAGGGTCTTACTATATAGCCCTGGCTGGCCTGGAGACTTGTTATGTAGACCAGGCTGTCCTTGAACTTACAAAATCTTCCTGCCTCTACCTCCCAAGTGCTAGGATTATAAGCATGTGCCACGACACCTGACAAAAAAAAGAGAATTTTTAGAAAAAAAATTATTCTTAGCTGGGCATGGTAGCACATGTGTTTAATCCTAGCACTCAGGAGGCGGAGGCAGGTGAACCCATATGAGACTGCAGCCAGCCTGGTCCACATAGCAAGTTCCAGGTGAACTGGAACTACAGGGAGACCCTGTTTCAAAAAAATAAAATGAGAAAAAGAAAAATTGTACTTTATAACTAGCTTGGTACAGTGATAAATGGGTTTGTTATTATATACTTATTGTTTTATATTGCACATAAATATGGTATTATATTTTCAAAATTCTGATATTAAAAGAAATTAAAATATTTGTGAAACTGGATGTGATGGCACGTGCTTACAATCTTAGCACTCAGGAGGCTGAGGCAGGAAGATTACTATGAACTCAAGGGCAGCCTAGGCTATATATAGAGTACCAGGCCAGCCAGAGCTACAGAGTAAGACCTTATTTCAAAACAATAAATAACATAACTAAAATAAAGCATTTTAGGCTCTATGCCTAATGATGCCTGATGTATAAACTGGCCCTGCCAGCATCGCCATAGGAAAATCCAAAGTGGAGATAAGGGTATAACTCAGTGATAGGGGACTACTTAGCATATCCTTGGCCCTTTTTTAAGCCTACTATTTTGAAGATTTTTACTTTTTCACTTTTAATTATATGTATGTGTGTGAGTTTGTGCATGTGAGTACAGTGCCCACAGAAGCCAGAAGAGGACATCAGATCCTCTGGAGCTAGAGTTACAGGCAGTTGTGAGCTGCCTGACATGGATGCTGGGAACCAAACGTGGGTCCTCTGGAAGAGCAGTATGTGCTGTTAACCACTGAGCCTCTCCAGCCCCTTACCAATTATTTTGAGATAGTCTCACCAAGTTGCCCAAGCAAGTCTTGGACTTGCAATCCTCCTACCTCACTCAGCCTCCTGAATAGCTGCTTTTACTGGCCTGACGTACCAGGTCCAGCTTTCGTCTGTTCTCTGACAGCTCCTTCCAGGCTCTCCACCCCTTGACAACAGGCCTCAGTCCTTGGACCCCTTACCTCCTCTCTCCATATTCATTACCTCTATCTGTTCTCAACTTCAAATGTATGACTCCCGTCTAGAGCTCCCCCCAGATCTTCAGACTCAAATATCCCTTCCTTTTCAAAGTCTTCACTTAGATTGCGAATTTATATTTCAAAATATTCAAATTCAAGTTCATGTTTTGTTTTTTCCCAGAGAGCCTGCTCCTCCCTGCTTTCCCCACCTCAGGCAATAACAGCTCTTATCTTTCCATTTGCTCAAACATAAGTTGAAATCACCCCAACTTCTCTTTTTCATATCCTACATTGATTCCCTAGCAAAAGTGTTTTTGCACTTGGTTCTATCTTCAGAACAAATCCATCACAGATCACCTCTTACAACTTCATCCATCTTATACCTGGATAATTTCAAGCCTCCCAACTTTCTCCTTTCTCCCCTACCTAAACCGCTGCTTCCAAAACTCACCCAGTTTCCTCCCACATCTGAGCAGAGGGATACCAGACTATGCCTTCCTGAAGTGTGAGCTGATGTCATTCCTCTTCACAGAAGGAACCCTTCAATGGTTTCTTCATCTCTTTCAGAGCAACAGCCAAAGTCCTCGTCAAATTCCAGTGCACATCTACCCACACCCCACACATATCCCTGGCCACATCTTGCCTCGAACACTTCACTTGAATATGTCCCTGCTCTTACTCAAACATGCCAGGCACACTCCTACAGCCGTGCCCCAGCTGTTCTCTCAGCCTGCGATGCCTTCACCCACAGAAAGCCACTTGCCTTGCTCATCAGCTCTTTCAGAGCCTACCTTCTCAGTAGGCCTTCCAATCACCTTCCTTTCTCTACACCATTCTCTTACTTATATGCCATGTTTTCTCATGAAGTACTTTATTTAAGTACTTAAGTAAGTCATTTATTTACTTAGTCTGTCTTTCTCCACAAAAATATAGGTTCTATGAGGACATGGATTTTTTTTTTTAATGATTTCCTGGTGTTAAATGCTGTAAATGCAACACTTAGAGCAGGGCATACAGCAGGTAACCAGTAAGTATTAGTCAAATGGTAACATACACATTACTTGAAAGTTTTACAAGAAAAAAATGTCCATTTACCCAAAAATATAGATTCAAAGCAAATGCAGACCTAGGTGTTCTGATAAGAGCCGATCAATCGTGGTGAGCTAATGGGCTGACCACCTTGCCAGGTTCATAGGTTTAGTTATGGAAGATGAAATAATGACAAAATAGGCATTTGAGGGGTTGGAGAAGTGGCTCTGTGGTTAAGAGGCTGCTCTCGCAGAGGACTCAGGTTCAGTTCCCAAAACCCATATGATAGCTAGCCATCATCTTCCACAGGCATTGCATGCACAGGTGCACTTACATATATGCAGGCAAAACACTCAAACATGAAATGAAAAAATAAAATTTTTAAATAAATAAGTAAAAACAAGCAGTTGAGTGGTGGAAGGAAGAGCACATGTCTATAAAAGCTGGATTCTGCCTATGTGAAATAGCACCTGCTGGGAAAACAATCTGTAGTTGGGAGGCCACAGGAGTGTGGTAGCAGGATCGCAGTGACTTCTGTACAATTTCGTTTCTTTCTTTTATTTATTTATTATTTTTGTATGTGTATGAGTGTTTTGCCTGCATGTAAGTGCACCCATGTGTGCAATGCCCACAAAGGCCAGAAGAGGGTGTCAGATCCCCTGGAACTGGAGTTATAGCCAGTTTTTGGCCACCATGTGGGTACTTGGAACCAAACTTGGGTCTTCTGCAAGAGCAACTAGTGCTCTTAACCACTGAGCCATCTGTCCAGCACCAAATCATGCCCTTTTTTAACCCTGTATTTCTGAGAGTTTAATATTGAGATATTCAAGAGGATCTCATCTCCCCTCATGAGTAGCTAGGGACTGAGCACTGGTAAGTACTGTAGACAATGTTAATTGTAGACAATAGACTGTTGTTGTAAACACCTTTTCAAGATTTCCCTTTTAAATGATGGAAGCTGTCGTGGCTGAGCTGACATGGATGTGTAGTTCAGCCACTTGACAACTGTCAGATCCCTCCCTGTGCCTGCCCACCTTGAATAGAGATAGTAATCAAGCAACCCCTTCTTTAGCAATCAACCAGATTGTCATCATGGGAGTGCAGCTGTTTTGAACATTCTACACACACACAAAACACCCCCCCCAAGGAAATCCTGCTCCAGCCATGAACACCACTGAAACCATAGCTGTTGCCACTGAAGCCACAACTGTGCTTCTAGAGGCTTTGCTCCAGTCATAACCACTCCAGTCAGCTTGTACCTGCTGTAGGAAACTTTGCTTCACCCAAGACAAATTTCCATGACCTGCAGATCATCCCAGATGATCATGTGGCAACTGTCCTCTCTAGTTGGGGAAAGGTACTTCCCCTGATAACTCAACAACTTTAAAGCTGTGATTGACAGCAAGGTGACTACCCACACATGAGGCTTGTGATGGATGGATGCATGTGGAAGATTCATGACTTTGTGCACATTCAGGGCTTGGGACTGTCAGGACAGGAAGTCATGCAAATGAGAGGCTGTGATAGTCAAATTAGATGCTGTGCACAATCATGGAACACCCCTTTTTTAGCTGTATAAGTGGCCTTTCTTCAGTCTCTTCTAGTTGGTCTAGGAGACTGCCCACCTGTGTACCACCCCCTGGGTATTTATTAGCTTCTCCTAAATGAGCTCTTTTTTCTTTTACTTATTTATTGGGGGTACAGGCAGAGATCAGAAGACAACCTTCAGGAGTCAGTTCTCACCCTCCATCTTTTGAGACAGGGTCTCTCTGTGCTGTGAACGTGCCACTATGTCTGGCTTTTTATATGAGTCCCAGGGATTGAATTCAAATCATCAGTTTTGCTAGGTGCGTTAGCCAGAGTTCTCTAGAGGAACAGAACCAACAGAATAAATATATTTTTAAAGGATTTATTTAGACTGACTTATACAATGTGGTCAGATTAGTCCAATAATGGCTGTTTCATACCAGAGGCCAAGAACCCAGTAGTTGCTCAGTCAATGAGGCAAGATGCCTCAGCAGTCCCAACTTGGTGCAAAAATTTGGAAGATTCCTGAAGCGCCACTCGTCTTCAATCCATGAAGCTGGCTCTAATGTCAGTGGAAAAATTAGCAGCAGCAACAGGGTAGATGAACTCATCATGGAGGATGAAGGCTGAGCCAACAGAAAAAGGAAGCTTTTTTCCTTCCATGTCTTTATTTTTAAAAAACAAAAAATTTTTTAAATTTTATTATTTTTATTTTATGTGTATGTGTGTATTGCCTGCATGTAGGTAAGTGCGCCCATGTCGTGCAATGCCCACGGAGGTCAGAAGAGGCTGTCAGATCCCCTGGGACTGGAGTTACAGGCAATAGTTAGCTGCCATGTGGGTGCTGGGATTCAAACCTAGGTCTTCTGTAAGAACAACCAGTGTTCTTAACCACTGAGCCATCTCTCCTGCCCCTCTTCCATGTCCTTTTATCTGGGCCACTAGCAAAAGGTGTTGCCCACATTTAGAGTGGGTCTTCCCACATGAATGAAGGTAATCAAGACAATCCCCATATACATTCCCACAGGTCAAGGCAATGTAGACAATCTCTCATTGAGACTCTCCTTCCAAGTGATTCTACATTGTGTCAACTTAAAAATTAAACCTAATCATCACACTAAGCAAGCACTTTTATGGCTAAGCCAGATCTCCAGACCCCTAGATGGTATTTTATTGCTTACTTTGTGGTCTTTACCACAAGTAAAGTGGGCTAAGTTAGTTCCACAAAGGGCACAAAAGCTCCTGAGACTTTTAGCCCCAGATCCATCCAGCATCCTTAAGAAGACAGTCAACAGTTTCAGAGAGCAGCCCAGAAGCAAAAACTGAGGAGCTAAGAAAACAGACTCCACAGGTACTGAGGTGACACAGCACAGGACAGTGACTCACAAAGGTGAAAAGCCCAGACTGCTGTAAACACAGGCAAGAAAAGTTCCAGGGAGTCGCCAAGAGTCAAGGGCTTGAGGGGACACGACACCCAAAGCACAGTTGTTATAACACTAGATGTTGAATGCTGGCCACTGGCTCTCCAATCCAAGCAATAAGTTTCTTTCTCATAAGGTTTATTCTTATTATTTTTAATTATATGTCTGTGAATATGTATGTGGGTATGTGCATGTGAGTGTAGGTACCCTCAGAGACCAGATACCCCTGGAGCTAGAGTTACAAGCAGTTGTGAGCTGTCCAATGTGGGTACGGGGAACAAAACCCGGGTCCTCTGCAAGAGCAGTACATTCTCTTAACCACTGAGGTATCTCTCCAGCTCCAGCAATAAGCTTCTGTCTTGACCACCTTGGGCTTTGAAAACCTCTAGTTCAGAGAGTCTACAGTTGTATGCTTCTGTGTTTATAGTCCAAGCTTGTTTACTAAAAGCCCCTGGCACATAAGCGCTCTGAGCTGCTAACGCTAAGAGACCTGTTCCTCTAGCTAGTTGATATTTCCATCCAAGTAGAGCAAAGGGACCCTCAGCCAGCTGTTTGTGACAACATGTGGTGTCTTGCTAACCCAGAAGGAACGTCTCAGGGTTGGCTAATGTTTAGGGATAGTAAAGGGCTCACCTAAGAACTCAGCATTCATATGTAAACCAGCTAATCCAGAGCCACACCTGTAACCACCTCCTCTACTCAGCTCTTACACTTTAGATCACTGTTTAGCTCAGGGCCAGTTACTAGACCAGAAAGACAACATAGAGGAAGATGTTTATTCTTACAGATCATCCCAGGGCCTGTTACTAGACCAGTTACAGAGACAGCCCTGTAACCTGCTGGAATTACTCAAACTAGCCAGGATTTACCTGCTTATCTAGCTTCAGATTCCTTCTCATAGAAGACAAAAGCTCTTGCCTATATTTTCCTCCCTGTCCTTTCATCTCCAGACTGACCCTGAAGCTTCCCTGTGTGGTTCTGACTGGTACTGAAAAAAAATAAAAGTCAGGCGCCATGAAGTCTCTCAGGCAGGTCACGTACCGGTCAAGAATTCCAACTTGCCGATAAGTAAGTTTTATGGCCGAGACATCTGGCTTACTGATAAGTAAGTTTCATGGCCGAGACATCTCCAACTCACTGATAAGTAAGTTTTATGGTTGAGACATCTGGCTTACTGATAAGTAAGCTTCCTGCTCTCCCCATAGCATTTTGTAATAGTTTAAATTAACCAATAACCGCGTTTCTGCTTCTGTATCCCGCTTCTGCTCTATAAAAGTGCCAAACCCCAGCCTGTAGGCACGCAAGTCCCCCGAGGAGACTTTGTGCCCACAGGTACCTATGTACTAAATAAACTTGCTGTTGCAACCCGAAGGCTGACTTGTCCTCTGTGGTTTCACTCTTACACAATAAATCCCGTGAAGTGTCTAACTGGCCCTAAATTGGTAGCCTGGCCTTGCTCAAGCCTGGCTCTGCTCACCCCTTATCAGTTGGTCACTCCCAAGCCTGAGAGAGAGAGTGTTT